>NW_006293968.1:805838-824139 GCF_000327345.1 Myotis davidii
TCACTTTTTCCCTCAGGCCCCCTGGTGGTCTACCAGTAGAGCAGTGATGGTAGGAGCCTCTCCCGCCTCCTCAGCAGCACTAAGGATGTCCGACTGAAGCTTAGGGCTGCTCCCTGCTGGTAAGTGGACATCCCCTGAGGGCTTCCAGGCTGCCAGAGGGATGTCTGACTGGCAGCTTGGGCCCGATCCCCCAGGGAGTGGGCTTAAGCCAGCAGGTGGACATCCTCTGAGGAGTCTCAGACTGCAAGAGGTCATAGGCCGGCTGAGGGCCATTTTCAGGCTGGCCAAGCTCCACAGCGATGGAAGCTCCCAGCCTCTCCTTTTTTTCTTTTTCTTTTTATTCTGGTATTTATTTACCTTCTATAATTGAAACTTTGTAGACTTGAGTGGAGCTCAGAGCCAGCCAGGGTGGGCGGGCAGGAAGCTTGATTTCTTCCATTGCCAGGGGCAACCCAAGCCTAATTTTTGTGCACCAGGCCTCAAGTTCACTATAAGCAGAATCCTCTGATCTCATATTTGTTGTAAGAGACAATTTTCTGAAACATCCCCAAACATTGCAGTACTTTAAACTCGTTTGTACATAGCATGCAGTACAATATTGAGACATTGTCAAAAATCCCCTCCAAGAAGAACTTTCCCACCAAATAGAACAACTTTCTCTTAGTAATCTGTCTATGGCATTTATAGCATGACTGGATGCCATGGGGTCTCAGATTGCAAGAGGGCACAGGCCAGGCAGAGGGACCCCACCAGTGCACAATCAGGGACCAGGGAGGAATGCAGGAGCTTGGCCAGTGCAGAGGGACCACAAAAGGGCTCCAGGGCATGTCCAGCCCATCTCCCTCAGTCCGGATGGGCCAGACCCCAGCAGCAAGCTAACCTACCAGTCAGAGCATCTGCCCCTTGGTGGTTAGTGCACTTCATAGCAACAGGTCTCCCCCCTGGTGGTCAGTGCACATCATAGCAAGTGGTAGCACAGCCTTAGCATATCATTAGAACATTATGCTTTGATTGGTTGAATGGCCGACCGGACTACTGGACACTTAGCATATTAGGATTTTATTATATAGGACTAGAGGCCTGCACCCTGTCCAATCCGGGACCCCTCAGGGGATGTCCAACTGCAGCCAATCAGACATCCCTCTCGCAATCCGGGAGTGCTGGCTCCTAACTGCTCACCTGCCTGCCTGCCTGCCTGTTTGCCCCTAACCGCTTCTGCCTGCCAGCCTGATCGCCCCCTAACTGCTCCCCTGCAGACCTGATTGACACCTAACTGCTCCCATGCAAGCCTGATCGCCCACTTTTTAATTGGATTGTTTCTCTTCCTTTAGTTAAGTTGTATGAGTTTTCTATAAATTTTGAAGGTTAACACCTTATCGGATGTATCAGTGGCAAATATGGTCTCATGAAGTGGGCTCTCTTGTTATTATGTTGATGGTTTCTTTTGCTGGGTGGAAGCTTTTTATTTTGATGTAGTCCCATTTGCTTATTTTCTTCTTAGTTTCCATTGTCCTAAGAGAGGTATCCATAAACATATTGCTATAAGAGATGTCTGAGATTTTGCTGCCTATGGTTTTTTTCTAGGATTTGTATGGTTTCATGACTTACATTTAAGTCTTTTATCCATTTTGAGTTTATTCTTGTGTATGGGGTAAGTTGGTAGTCTAGTTTCATTTTTTTGGATATATCTGTCCAATTTTCCCACCACCATTTATTGAAGAGACTGTCTTCACTCCATTGTATGCTCTTGACTCCTTTGTTAAATATTAATTGAGTGTAATGGCTTGGATTGATTTCTGGGTTCTCTGTTCTGTTCCATTGGTCTATATGCCTATACTTGTGCCTTAGTGCCAGGCTGTTTTGTTTACAGGCTACTTGTATTATAGTTTGATATCTGGTATTGTGATCCCTCCAACTTCATTCTTCTTTCTCAAGATTGTTGAGACTATTCAGAGTCTTTTTGATTCCATATAAATTTTTGGAATATTTTTTCTAGATCTGTGAAGTATGCATTGTTATTTTTATGGGAATCAGGTTGAATCTATAGATTGTTTTAGGTAGTATGGAAATTTTAATGATATTAATTCTCCCAATCCATGAACATGGCATATGCTTCCACGTATTTGTACCTTCCTCAATTTCTTTCTTTAGTGCCCTATAGTTTTCTTAGTACCAATCTTATACATCCTTAGTTAAATTTATTCTGTAATACCTTATTTTTTCTTTGTTGCAATAGTAAATGGGATTGTTTTCTCAGTTTCTTTTTCTGATAGTTCATTATTGGTGCATAAAAATGCCATTGACTTCTAAATGTTAATTTTGTATTCTGTTACTTTGCTGAATTCAGTTATTAGGTCTAGTATTTTTGAGTGCAGTATTTAGGGTTTTCTATGTACAATATTATGTCATCTATGAATAATGACAGTTTTACTTCCTCCTTTCCAATCTGATTGCCTTTTATTTCTTCTTCTTGTCTGATCACTCTAGCTAGAACTTTCAGATATCTATATCTATATCTATATCTATATCTATATCTATATCTATATCTATATATCTATATCTATATCTATATCTAATCTATATCTATATCTATATCTATATCTACCTAATATGCAATTTGTCCCCACAGGAGTTCAACTGGGAGACGGATCACTCACTATAACGTGTGCTGACCACCAGGGGGTGAAACAAAGGAAGGCTCTGGCTGGCAATGGGGGAAGGGAGGCCTCAGCCAGCATCCAGAAGTTCCCAACCAGCCCTGATCGCTGGCGGGGCCTAAGGACCCTACACATGCACGAATTTCGAGCACCAGGCCTCTAGTGTTGAATAAGAGTGGTGAAAACAGACATCCCATCTTGTTCATGATTTTAGTTTTTGCCCATTGAGTATTGTTTTGCCCATTGAGTAAGTCTGTCATAAATGGCCTTTATTATGTTGAGGCATGATCCCACTAGTCCCCCTTTATCTAGAGTTTTTATCACAAATGGGAGCTGGATTTTGTCAAATGTTTTCTCTGAGTCTATTTACATGGCCATGTGATTTTTAGCCTTCATTTTGCTTATGTGATGTATCACATTTATTGATTTGAAAATACTATACCAACTTTGCATCCCCAGAATAAATCCCACTTAGTCATGGTGTATGACCTTTTTAATGTATTGCTGTGCCAAATTTGCTAATATCTTGTCTAGGATTTTAGCATCTATGTTCATCAAGTATATTGATCTATAATTTACTTTCTTTGTAGTGTCTTTGACTAGTTTTGGAATTAGGGTAATGTTGGCCTTGTTAGAAGACATTGGAAGTCTTCCCTCCTCTTGAAATTCTTGGAATAGTTTGAGGAGCATAGGTGTTAGTTCTTCCTGAATGTTGGTAAAATTTTACTGTGAAGCCATCTGGTTTACAACTTTTGTTTACTGGAAGTTTTTGATTACTGCTTTAATTTCATTAATCTATTCAGGTTTTCTCATTCTTCCTGATTCAGTTTCATCCACGTTGTCCAATTTTTTTGGCATATAGATGTCCATTTTCTTACAATCCTTTCTATTTCTATGGAGTCAGTTGTTACTTTTCCTCTTTCATTTCTGATTTTATTTATTTGGGTTCTCTCTCTTTGATTCTTGGTGAGCCTGGTAAAGATTCATCAATCTTATTTATCTTTTCAAAGAACTGGCTCTTGGTTTCATTTATATTTTGTACTTTTTAGTCTCTATGTCATTTATTTCCACTCTAATCTTTATTATTTTCTTTTTTTTACTAACTCTGGACTCTGTGTTGGTTTTCTAGTTCTTTTAGGTGTAGGGTTAGATTGTTTATTTAAGATTTTTCTTGTTTCTTGAGATAGACCTGTAATGTTATGAACTTCCCTCTCAGGACTGCTTTCACTGTGCACCAGTGATTTAGGGTTGTTTTATATTCATTTTCATTGTTTCCAGATAGTTTTTTATGTCTTCCTGTTCTCATTAGTAATCCATTCATTGTTTAATAAAATTCTATTTAGCCTCCATGTGTTCGAATGTTTTTGAGCTTTCTGTTGCAGTTGATTTCTAGTTTCATGCCATTGTGATCTGAGAAGATGTTTGATGTGATTTCAATCTTCTTGAATTTGTTGACTTATTTTGTGTCCTAATGTGATATTTTTGAGAATTTCCATGTGCATTTGAGAAGAATGTATATTCTGCAGTATTGGGAAGAAATGTCCTGTAAATATCAATTAAATTCATATGATTTAGTGTATTGTCCAAGGTCACTGTATCCTTCTTGATTTTTTCTGAGGAAGATCTAGCTAGTGATGACAGTGGGGTGTTCTTGTCCCCTAGTATAATTGTATTACTGTCAATCTCTTCCTTAAAGTCTACCAAGAGTTTTTTAAAAATATATTGAAGTGCTTCTGTGTTGGGTGCATATATCTTCTTGTTGGATTGATCCCTTTATTAATATATAGTGACCTTCTTTGTCTCCTTTATGGTCTTTAAGTCTATTTTGTATAAGTATTGCTACAACTTTTTGTTTGTTTGTTTGTTTGTTTCCATTTGCATGGAATTTTTTTTTCATCCCTTCACTTTCAACCTGTGAGAATCTACTGTTCTGGGTCTCCTGTAGTGCAGCATATAAATGGTTCATGGTTTCTTATCCATTCATTTACCCTATGTCCTTTGACTGTAGTATTTAATCCGTTTACATTTAAGGTTATTACTGATAGATATTTATTGCCATTTTGTCTTTTTACCTATGTTTCTCTCTATATATATTTCCTCTTCTTAAAGCAGACCCTTTAACATTTTTTGGAATGCTTGTTTGGTGCTACTGAACTCCTTTAGCCTTTTGTTATTTTTTTCTAGGGAGCTCTTTATTTGACTTTTGATTTTAAATGATAGCCTTGCTGGATAGAGTAGTCTTGGATCCAGTTCCTTGCTTTTCATTACTTTCAATACTTTATGCTATTTCCTTCTTGCCTGAAGTATTTCTGTTCAGAAATCATCTGACAGCTTTATGAGAACTCCCTTGTCTTTAACCTTTGCCATTTTAATTTTGATATTGCTTGGTGTTGCATTCATTGTGATTGGGATTCTCTGTGCTTCCTATACTTGTGTTAGGGAAGTTTCTGCTTTCTGTTATGATTTCTTCAAACAGGTTTTCTATCCATTGCTCACTTTCTTCTCTTTCTGGTACACCGCTGGTGTTGATATGTTTCATTGGTCCAAAATTTCCCTTAAGCTATCTTCATGTTTTTTAATTATTTTTTCTTTTGCTGTTCTGATTTGGTATTTATTTCTACTATGTCTTCCACCACATCTAACCTACTTTTTTATTCCTTCCAGTATATTTTTTTATATCATTGTTCACTCTGGCTGGTTATTTTTTATGGTTTCTTTTTGTTTAATGATATGTTTTCATTGATTTTAGAGAGAGGGAGAAGGAGAGAGAGAGAGAAACATCAGTGTGAGAGAGAACATCAATCAGCTGTGTCCTGCATGCTCCCTACTGGGGATTAAGTCTGCAAACTGGGAATGTGCTATGATCAGGAATTGAACCAGTGACCTTTTGGTGCATGGGATGACACCCAACCAACTGAGGCACACCAGCCAGAGCTATTTTTTCATGGTTTATATGTCCTTTTTAATGCTGTTGTAGTGCTAACTAAATCCCTTGAGCATCCTTATAAGCATTATTTTAACTCTATATCTGATTATTTGCTTGTTTTCATTTTATTTTGCTCTTTTTCTGGAGATTCCTCCCGTTCTTTCATTTGGGGCCTGTTTCTTTGTCTCCCCATCTTGGCTGTCTCTTTGTGTTTGTTTCTATGTATTTTACCTGCTATGACTCTCAATCTTTGTGGAGTGGCCTTATGTAGTAGGTGTCCTGTGAGGCCCAGTGGTACGGTTTCCTTGATCTCATGGGCTGGGTGCTCTAGGAATGTCCCTTGTGTGGGTTATGTGGATCTTCCTGTTGTATTTGAGTCTTGATCACTATTGGTTCACACTTGGATGAGATCAACCCTCAGTTCTGGCTAACTGTGATGCTCAACCCTGACCACGGCATGCAAGCTACTGTTCAGGTGCAGTCTCAAGGTATCTTGTTGAGCTCAGTGCACAATCTTCCAAGCTCCTGCGCTCCATGCTCCAGGAATGTCTCTTGTGAGTTATGTGTCCTCTCTGTTGTAGTTGATGCTTGATTGCTGTTGGCCCTTTTACATTTAGAGTTAACCTTTCAGGCTGGGTGATTATAGGGGTAAGCCTCAATCACTGTATATGAGATGCTGTTCAGGGGCTCTCCCCCAATAGATGAAGTTGTTCCCAGCAAGGTCTCACGTCTGCTGGAATCCCCCTTTGGTGTGCACTTGTGTGGATAGTTGGAACGAGCTCTTGGTTGTGTTGGTTCCAAGTCCACTGGGGTAGGTTTCCGGTGCAGGTCACTGTCATCACTATTTGTGTCTGCCTCCACTGTACCTGTGTGGGGGAGGCGCCAGTCTGTGTGAAAAGATCTGCATCTTCCAGCTGTGATAGGACCCAGCCCTCTGCCACTTCCATCTGTCAGCTGCGTGGCCTTCCCCCTGTGGTTGCACTCAATGCGGGGAAATTGGTCCCTGCTTCAAAGCCAAAGCCTTTTTCTCTACCAGGGTCTCCAACTCTAGTCACCTCCCCAGAGCTCCTCGCAGGTTCAGGCTGGGTACCACCTAGTCTCCCGTGTAGGAGTGAGTTCAGCTGCCCTGAGCTGGGCGGGAGGGAAGAGGGGTAGATCAAGAGTCTCCCATTGGGGATGATGTTGGCCTGCAGCAGGAGGTTAAGCCCTTCCTCCTGGTCCCAGATAATAGCTTCCAAGAGTCTCACTCTGAATGTCCCTGCTCAGAGCCACTGTCCTTGCCTGCAGCACTATACCCAGTGAGCCTGTCCAGAACTTGGCAAGACTGATCCACACAGAGGCGGTGCCACAACCTGTGTGTGTGTGTGTGTGTGTGTGTGAGGGGGCACTTCCTCTTCTTTGTGGGGCAGGGCAGACTAAGCTCACAGCGGAGCCCGCATCTGCCCCCACAACGCAGCCACAGAGCCCAGCACTCACCCATCTGGCTCCTGGCGGAAGCCTCCCCAGGAGAGTCTGGAAGCCCAGCTCTGCGCAGCTCCAAGGCGTCCCTCAGCGCCAAGCCCAGCAGAGGAGGCCGAACGTCAGCCCTGAGCGACACTCAGCTCTCTGCCGCTGCTCTCAGCAGGGCGGACCAAAATTGCGGCTTCCAGTGCCTTCAGACCCTCCAACCCAGCAGCTGGGCACAACACCTCCGGCCAGGTTATATAAAGCAATATACAGATTTAATGTAATCCCCTTCAAAATCCCAGCGTCATTTTTGAAAGAAATAGAACAAAAAAATCCTCAAATTTGCATGGAACCTCAAAAGACCCCAAACAACAAAAGCAAACCTAGAACAGACAACATCTTTCGCTTCTTTGTGTCTTCTTCAATTTCTTTCATCAACGTCTTACAGTTTTCAGTGCAAGGTCTTTCTCTTCCTTTTTTGAGTCTATTCCTAGGCACTTCATCTCTTTTGTTGTCATTGCAAATAGGATTATTTTCTTACTTTCCTTTACCCGCATTGTATTATTCATTTATAGGAACACAACAGATTTTTTTATATCCTGCAACTTTATTTGTTTATTATTTCTAATAGTTCCTTGGTGTGGTTTTTAGGGTTTTCTATGTATAGATTCGTGTCATCTATATATAGAAAATTGTCACTCAAACTCTTCCAAAACACCGAAAAGGAGAGACTAGTTCCTAACTCATTTTACAAGGCTAACATTACCCTAACACCAAATCCACGTAATGACAATACTCTCTATATGTATGACAATTTTGTTTCTTCATCCCCAATTTAGATGCATTTTATTTCTTTCTCTTACCTGATTGCTCTGACTGGGACTTCTAGTACTACGTTGTATAAGAGTGGCATGAGTGAGCATCTTTGTCTTGTTACAGATCTTAGAAGGAAAGCTTTCAATAGGTCACCATCATTTGCTGAGGATTTGTACTATCCTTCTATGCTTATTTTACTGCGTGTTTTAATTATGAATGGGTGTTGGGTTTTGTCAAATGCTTGCTCTGCCTCTATTAATAGAACTATATAATTTTTATCTTATTTTATTAATGTGATAGATCACAACAATTGATTGGCAGATGTGAGCCATCCTTTCATTCCTGGAATGAACCCCACTAATTGTGGTGCATTATCTTTTTCATGTATTCATATTTGATTAGCTAGCACTTGTTGAAGATATTTGCATCTGTGTTTATCAGAAATATTGGCTTGCAGTTTCCTTTTGTATTGTCATTACATGGATTTGGTATAAGGGTAATGTTGGCCTTGTAAAATGAGTTGGGAAATATTCCCTCTTCTTAATGTTTTAGGAAGTGTTTGAGAAGGGTAGGTATTAAATCTTTTTCAATGTTTGATAGAATTCACCAGTAAAAATACCTGGTCCTGCACTTTTATTTTTGGAAGATTTTTTTTATCGCTATTTCAATATCTTTATTGCTAATCAGTCTATTTAGGTTTTCTAATTCTTCATGTTTATTCTAGGAAGGTTATACACTTCTAAGAATTTGTTCATTTTTTCTAAGTTATCAATTTGCTAGTGTCCTTGCATAACCCTTTCGTTCCTGTGTGTCCATTGCAGCGTCTCCTCTTGCACTTCTGATCTTACTTAAGTGAGTCTCTGTCTTCTTGGGCGAGTCAGGCAAGAGGTGTCTCCACTGTATTTACCCTTTCAAAGACGCAGCTCTTTGTTTCATTGATGTTTTCTACTGTCTCTTTGTTCTATTTTATTTAATGCTGTTCTAATTTTTATTATTTTCTTTCTACTGACTCTGGGCTTTGTACATTCTTTACATTGTTGTTCTTGAAGGTAGTTTTAGATTGTTTGTTTGAGCTTTCTCTTGTTTCTTGAGGTAGGCCTGTAATGCTATAACCTGCCCTCTTAGTACATACACTTTTGCTTGCCTCCCCCAAGGTTTGATATGTCTTATTATAATTTTTATTTGTGTATGTGTATCTTTTTTATCTCTTCTTTTATTTTTTCTTTGACCCAATAGTTCAGTAGCATGTGGTTTAATCTCTACATATTTGTGATTTTTCCAGCTTCCTTCTTGTAGTTGACTTTCAGTTTCATATTATTGTGGTCAAAAAATATGCTTAGTATGATTACCATATTATATTTATTAAGACTATTTTGTGCCCCAACATATGGTCTATCCTGCAGAATGTTCCATGTGCACTTGAAAAAATATATACTCTGTTATTTGGGGATGTGAGTTGTGTAAATATCAATTATGCCCATTTGGTCTAATGTGCCAAATAAGGCCAATATTTCCTTGTTGGCTTTGTTTTGTTTATTCATCCATTGCTATCAATGGGGTATTTATGCCCTATTACAATTGTATTTCTGTAAGTTTCTTCTTTTAGGTCTGTTAGTAGTTGCTTTATATATTTTGGTGCTTCTAGGTTGGGTGTATATGCATATTAATAAGTGTTATATCTTCTTAATGGATTGTCCCCTTTATCATGAAAAATGTCCATCTTTAGCCCAACCAGTGCAACTCAGGTGGTTGGGTGTTGTCCTGTGCACCAAGAGGTCACCAGTTTGGTTCCCAGTTGGGGCACATGCCCAGGTTGTGGGCTCAGTCCCTGGTAAGGAGTATGTAGAGGCAGCCAATTGATGTTTCTCTCTCACCGATGTTTCTGTCTCCCTTTCCCTCTCCCTTGCTCTCTCTCTCTAAAATCAATGAAAACATATTTCTTTAAAATGTCAATCTTTGTTCCTTTTTATCTTAAAATATATTTTGCCTGACATAGTTTGACTACCCCATTTTTTCTCTGGATGCCATTATCTTGGAATATCATCTCCCATTCCTTCACTTTGAATTTCTGTTTGTCTTTGTAACTGAGATTGACCTGCTGAAGGTTTCCTATAGTTGGGTCTTAATTTCTTTATCCATCCCACTACTCAGTGTCTTTTAATTGGTGAGTTCAGTACATTTATATATAGAATGATTTTTTATATATGAGGGTTTGTCTCAATTGTTTCTTTGTCTATGTATCTCTGCCTACTATTGTATTTTGCTTTTATTCTTTTTTAAAATATTTTTATTGATTTCTAGAGAGAGGAAGGGAGAGGAAGAGAGAAAGAAAAACATCAATGTGAGAGCAGAGCACTGATCAGCACCTCCCACACATACCCAACTGGGGACAGACCCTACACCTGGGCATGTGCCCAGCTGGGAATAGAACTGGCAACCTTTTGGTGCATGAGACAACGCCCAACCAACTGAGCCACACCAGCCAGGGCTTGGTTGTATGCTTGAAGCTTTACCCCATTTTGTCTTATTGTGTGGTATCTGTCTCCATTCCAGAGTTTGTTTTGTAGTCACCATTACATTTATGGGGAAAACAATTTTTTACATATTATTGTATACTAGAGCCCGGCGTATGAAATTCATGTGTGGGTACATCCCTAGTCCTGGCCTGCGATCGGGGCCATCTTCTCTGGCTGCCTGATGCTGGCCCCACTCTTGGTTCCCCCTTTCACCATCAGGCGATCAGAGCCTGATGGCTGGAGAAAGGGACCGAGAAGTCGGCTGTTCCCTCCTGCTCACCTGTTCTGCCCCCACCATAGGTTGCCCTCTGTTTGTGGGGCACCTGGCAGGGTGGGGGCTTTGGCTTGGCACCAACCATATCCCCTGCCACCTATCCTTGTTTTCCTGTTAGTCATCGGCAATCAGAGCCTGCCGGCCGGGGAAAAAACTGAAAGGTGGTCAGTGTACCTCATAGTGACTGGTCATGCAGTCATTCTGGTCATTCTACCAGTAGAGTCAATTTGCATATTACCTTCTAATTAAATAGGATAGAGGCCTGGTGCATGGGTGGTGGCCAGCCAGCCTGCCCTGATGGGGGCCCCGGATCAGGGTGGAAGTCCCTGCTGGGGGCCACAGGTGGTTTATAGGCTGGCCACTCCCCTGATGAGGGTGGGGAGTCCTGCTGGGTGGCAGGGGCGAGGGGTCGTGGGCAGTTTTCAGGCTGGCCACACCCCCAATCAGGGTGGCGGTCCCTGCTGGGGGTCGGGGCCGGCCGGGGCAAGTGGCTGCAGGTGTTCTGGTCTCTGGTCATTCTGGTTGTTCTGCCATTTTGGTCGCTGGGCTTTTATTATATAGGATATTATTTTAGTCTGCATCTTATTTCCATTCACCTGTGCAATTTCAGTCCTTTTTCCCTTCCCCCTTTATGTTTTTCTTGTCACAAATGATCCCTTATTATGGTGTTTGTTCATTTCCATATTACAGAATTACAGTCTTTTTATTGCTTTTATCCCCTTTAACCTTTATGTTATATTTACCCGTTTCACACCCTATTCCAAACAAGAGTTGTGATTTCCCTGCTTCTGTCTGTCTGTCTGTCATGTTACCCACAGTTTTGTATCCTTTTGTCTTTTTCTTTCAGGTAGAAGATCTCCTTTCAGCACTTCTCTTTTTTTTAATATATTTTATTGATTTTTTTTACAGAGAAGAAGAGAGGGATAGAGAGTTAGAAACATCGATGAGACAGAAACATCGATCAGCTGCCTCTTGCACATTCCCCACTGGGAATGTGCCCGCAACCAAGGTACATGCCCTTGACCAGAATCGAACCTGTGACCCTTGAGTACGCAGGCCAACGCTCTATCTACTGAGCCAAACCGGCTAGGGCTCAGCACTTCTTGTAATGCAGGTCTTGTGGTAAATTCCTTCAGCTTTTGTTTATCTGGAAAATACTTTACTTCTCCCTGAGATCTAAAGGATAACATTGCTAGATATATTTTTTTAAATAACTTTTTTTTTTAATTTCAGAGAGTAAGGGAGAGGGAGAGAGAGATAGAAGCATCAATGATAAGAGAGAATCATCAATCAGCTGCCTCCTACAGACTCCCACTGGGAATTGAGCCCACAACATGGGCATGTGCACTGACCAGGAGGTCTTCTCACACCTCTGCTGATGTCACTCCTATTTACTCTTTTCCTGCACATTTTGTCAACCTTCCTATGAAATCATAAAATGTTGGGTGCACAATAAACTTCGTTGTGTTTTTCTCATTTAAAAAAAATCACCAAAATAAATGCATGTTCTCTGTGGACTGTCTGTTCTGTGTCATTACTGTATTTTGTCATCAGTGCCACACTGTTTCAGTATAGTGTTGTTAGATGTTCTACTACCTGCTGGGGACTTTGCTTTCTTGTTCCCCTTACTAGTTCTCCTGTTTCCCCTTGTAGGTAAAATTCAGGAGTGCAAAGTAATTGCTTTGTGATTTTGATTACATGTTAATTTTGGAAATATAGCCATTCAGACAATATCTGGGAGTGATGTAAGCAAGATGGTAGAATGAGGAGACTCCTTTTTTCTCCTCTTAAATTTACAACAATTCAAACAACTGTAACTCAACAAAGAATCCCCTACTGAACAAGCAAGCATGCCTGAGAGTTTCACTCATTGGTTTAACTTAAGATGGGCATATTGAAACCAGGAGGAGCGGCAGGATGGGAGGAGACACGGGGGCAGTGGCCAGGGGTGCAGAGTGGCGCTCTGTGTGGCCAGTGGATGCAGTCGTGGTTGAGAAGTTGGTTGCTGCCCTCACTCCACTCTGCCTGGGGTAGAAGAGGTGAAGAAGTGTGTCCCTCCGGATAAGGCTGCGCCCTTCCCCCTCCGCAGGGCAGCATCCCAGTAGAGGCAGCTGAGATGCCTTGAGCATCACAGTAGAAATGACAGCCCTTGCTGTCAAGAAGGCAGAGTTGCAAAATATTGTACTTACCTGCATCGCCCACCCATCCCAGATCTGTAGCTGAGAGGCCTCAAACAATACAGCAGGACCAGCAGCCATTAGTAACCAGGAGGCAGTGCTGGGAGCTTGCAGATCTGCCACATTCCCTGAGCCATGGGGGAGGTGCCCTGGGCCTGAGTTGAGCTCTTTGGAGGGGACACCTCCCACTGCAGAGGGCATATGGCATTTACCTTAAAAGCCTCACTACCATTTCAGGCCTTCACAGAGGTGTCAGTGGTGGGAAGAGAAAACAAAAATTTGCTCTATAGCACCATCTACTGGAAAACAGATGAAAGGCCCCTATTTACAACTTGCTTAATTAAGAGCAAAACAGTGCCTACTAGTAAATAAGAAAAGTGTTCACTACCTCAAATACATAAGCAGAGAAGCAATTCATCGATACCATAAACAAACAATGTAAAATAGGAACACGGGAAGAAAATGAAAAGTCTCCAGAAACCAAACTCACTTCATGGAAGATTGCAATTTAAATGACAGATAACTCAAGACTGCAGTTATAAAGTAACACAATGCGATACAAGAAAAATTAGAAAGGCAGGTCAATGAGCTCATAATAAAATTAATGAACAAAAAGAGTACTTTACTGAAAAGAACTTTAGTACTTTACTAAAAAGCACCAAACAGAAATTCTGGACCTGAGGAATTTAATAAAGGAAGTAATGAAAGCATTAGGGAACAATGGAAATAGGAGAGAACAAATGGAAGAGAGCTCAAAGTTAAAAATCAAAAATGATTTTTTCCCAGGAGGAAGAAGAAAAATAAGAATTAAGAAAGAAATGAACTTGGCTGGGTGGCTAAGTGGTTGAGCATAGACCTAGGAACCAGGAGTTCACAGTTCTATTCCTGGTCAGGGCACACATCTGGGTTGTGGATTCGATCCCCTGTCGAGGATGTGCAGGAGGCAGCCAATCAATGATTCTCTCTCATCATTGATGTTTGTATCTCTCTCTGTCTCCCTTCATCGCTGAAATCAATAGAAATGTATTTTTTTAAAAGAAATTAAAGAATTCTATGATTAACTACTTGATTCCATTAGAAAGAGCAGCATAAGGATAATGGATGTACCAGAAGGAGAAAGGAACCAAGAGCCCATTCAAAGAAATAATTGATAGAACTTCCCCAACTATACAAAGAAATGGACCCTGGAATTCAGGAAATTAACAGAGTACCTAATTATCTCATTATCTTCTCCAAGACACATTATATGAAAATTGTCAAAGGTAATTCTCAAGGCAGCTGGAAGGGGAATGTAACCTACACAGGAGTGAAAGAAAATATTCAAATTTTTGAAAGAGGAAAACCATCAGCCAAAGATAATATTTCTAGCAAAGTTATCCTTAAGATGTGAAGGAAAAATAAAGGCTTTTAGAGACTGTATTACCACAAGATCTGCACTATAAGAAATGTTAATAGCTCTTTTACCAGAAACGCAAAAACAAAAGTGTTACTGGCAAAATGGCACCAGTATATTACCAGCAATTGGACCTTAGTTCACCAATCTCAGTACTTGTGTTCTGGCTAAGAATTTAGAGCCATGACATAAATATAAGTAAAGTTTATTTAGAAAGTCAGAGAGGTAGAAGAAGTGAGCCATGGAAGAAGTGAGCCAGTGAGGCTCAGGAAACAAGTTTAAGAGGAAAAGGGGCCCTTGGAACTTAGAAGAAAGAAAGCAAGGATATACACACCTAAGGGAAGGACGGGGGGAAACTCAAGCATGCTTCAGAGAAAGTGTGTGCTGTGGTGAAAAGGAGGGGAGGTGCAGGAGAGAGAGAGAGGGGGGGGGAAGGAGAGAGAGAAAGAGAGGGAGAGGGAGAGGGGGGAGAGGGAGAGAGATGCATTGGGCCCTTCACCCTGAGGGTTTTTATCCCCTTTTCAAAGGTGGGGATATTAGGGGAGGTCCCAGAGGAGGATTTCAATAGAATCTGCATCAGCTTTTCCAGACATGTTATTTCAGGATTGTGGTCTCCACTGATTGGCCGGCAGTCAGGGAAGAGTATCATTAGTCATCCCAGCCAGTTATGATGTCAGCTGGAGCAGCAACCTGCCTGGCCTTGCTGTTTTTCTGGGCCCAGAGCTGAAACACAGCTGAGGCCTAAATGTCATCTCTAATTTGACCAAAACTCTGTCTCTGTGGTCAACAGACCTAAGATTTTGTTCCTAAGATTATTTGATGTGGATCAGAACCTCATTGTCCTGAGAGCCCAGTGCTTAAGGGAGTGGTCCTGCGAGGGCTTGTATGGGGGTCATAGGAGGCTGTTCTCATCTAAGCCCCTTGTTCCTCCTCTAAGGGGGGTCTAAAACCACATGACTAATGACATCTAGGGGAGGAGAGCCCAAACTGCATGACCAGCAATATGAAAGACCATGGGGTCTAAATCTCATGGCCAGTGATATGCTTGGGGACTGAAGCTCACCCTGAAGGTGAGGTCCTTGTTTTCCCAGTTTTTCCCATTGCTAGGCACCAGGAGCTTTCTGCCCTGGCGACCTTCTGTACCTGGCACGCCATCCTTGCTCATATCTGTCTGACTGCCACCACAGAAGTTTACACAGCTTTGAGTAGATGACAGAAGCAGGAAATTTTAACTCTACTTCAGAATAGGATATTTTAACAATTATAACATAATAATTAAAGAGAAAATGACAGTAATAACTGATACTCCAGAGAGAAACCAAGATGGCAGCATAGGTAATCACCTATACTTGCTGCCTCTCACAACCACATCAAAATTACAGGACACATTAGATGAAATGGGCTCAATTGATATTTATAAAATTTTCCATCCCAAAATGATAGACTGCACATTGTTCCCAGTGCACACAAAACATTCTCAAGGGTAGAGCATACAATGGTAAACAAATCTATTCTCAATAAATATAAAAAAATTGAAGTTATACTAACCATGATTTCTGACCACAACAATATGAAATTGAAAATCAACTACAAGAAGAAAGATGGAAAAACTACAAATGTGTGGAATTTAAACAACATGCTACTGAACTGGGTCAAAGAAGAAATTTTTAATAGAGATCAAAATATACATAGCCAAAAGTAAAAAATGACCATGTGACTTATCAAAATTTGGGGGATGCAGCAATGGTGATACTAAGAGGGAAGTATATAGCATTATAGACCTTTCTCAAGAAACAAGTAAAATCTCAAGTTAATGAGCTAACATTTCACTTGAAAGAACAAAATAAAAGAAGAACAAACAAAACCTGGATTCAATAGGATGAAAATAATGAAAATCAGAAGAGAAAAAATAAAATAGAAAACAAAAAGACTAGAAAAAAAACTTAAAAACAAACAGCTGGGTCTTTGAGACCCCACCCAGGATCCTACAGCCACTCCAGCCAAAGACCTGCCACCTCAGCTGCAGAACCATGGACACCAGGACTCAGTCTCTTTGGCTACAGGCTCCTGTGAGTCCCAGAGCGCATGACCCACCCACCAGCATGCCACAGGCCCTGATAGTCCTGGCGCCGAGGCCCTACAGTGACTTGGGGTGCCCAAGCCTCCTGCCAACCCACCACTTTGGCCATGGGCCCTGTGCATCCCAGCACCTGAGCCCTCCAGTGACTCCCAAGGTGTGTGACCCTCCCGCCAAGCCCTCTGCATCAGCGACTTGGAGCCTGGACCCTTCGTTAAGAGCAAAAATGGGGTGACAAAAAAACAACCCCACTAGGAAAGAAAAGGAGGCATCTCTAGAAAAGGAACTAAATGAAATAGAGGCATGCAATATGTCAGAAAAATTCAGAGTAAGGATCATACAGTTCATACACCAGATGGATGAGAAAAATCAACAACTTATGTAAGAATCAAGAGGAAATAAAACATGATATAACTACAATAAAAAACACAATGGAAGGTTTCAACAATAGACTAGAAGAAGTGTAATACCGAATTAGCAAGTTAGAAAACAGGGCAGAGAAACACACCCAATCTGAACAGCAATTGGAGAAAAAAAATAGAAAACAGGAGGAGAGTCTAAGGGAGCTTTGGGACAACATATGTATAATAGGGGTGGCAGAAGGACAAGAAGAAGAACAAAAATTAAAAAACCTAGACAAAAAATCAGCAAAGAAACAGCAATCCTAAATATCTCACTAGATGACATGGACTTAATAGACATCTTCAGAACATTTCATGCCAAAGCTACAGAATATACATTCTTCTCAAGTGCACATGGGACATTTTCAAAGATAGATCACATATTGGGACACAGGCAAAGTCTCTTCAAATTCAAGAAGATTGAAATCATATCAAGCATCTTCTCAGATCACAATGGCATAATATTAGAAATAAACTAGAATAAAAACAACCAAAAGAAATTCTAACACTTGGAGGCTAAATAGCATGCTATTAAACAATGAGATCAAAGAAGAAATAAAAAAAACAACCTGGAAACAAATTACAAGCTCCCATTTGATCCAGTAATCCCATTTCCAGGAACACATCCTACGAAATCAGAAACACCAATCAGAAAGGTCATATGCACCCCTATGTTCATAGCAGCACAATTTACAATAGCTAAGATTTGGAAGCAGCCTAAGTACCCATCTGCAGATGAATGGATAGAAAAACTGTTTTACATCCACACAATGGAATACTATGCTGCTGTAAAAAAGAAAGAACAATTACCATTTGCAACAGCATGGATAGAGAACAGTAGGGGGGTGAGGGCATGTGTTGTGGGGCATGGGGGTGTGTGGGGAGAGGTCAATGAGGGAAAAGGGAGACATATATAATACTATATGTAATGCTTTCAACAATAAAGAATTTTTTAAAATTAAAAATATAAAAACAACACCCCCCCCCAAAAAAAAAGCTGGGTCTTTGAAAAGATAAACAAAATTGGCAAAGTTCTGGCTACACTCACAAAGGAAAAAAGAAGGAAGACTCATATAAATAAAATAAAAAATGAAAGTGAAGTTATAACAAACACCACAGAAATATAAAGTTATACAAGAATACTATGAAAAAGGATATGTCATCAAATTTGATAATCTAAAAAAAAATGGGCAAACTCTTAGAAATATATAACCTCCCTAAGCTAAAATATGAATAATTGGAAAACCTAAATGGGCTAATAACCAATGGTAAGGAACTTGAAAAAGGAATCAAAAGCTCCCCAAAACAAAAGTCCAGGACCAGGTGGTTTCACAGGTGAATTCCATCAAATAGTACAAGAAGTTTTAATACCAAACCTTTTTAACCTCTTCCAAAAAAATGAGGAGGAGGAATACTTCCTAATTTTACAAGGCCAACACTACCCTGAGATCAAAGCCAGGCAAGGACATCACAAAAAAAAATTGAAAATTATAAGCCAATACTAGTATCTGATGCACCCAGATGTAGAAATCCTAAAGAAAATACTAGCAAATTAAGTACAACAATATGTTAAAAGGACCATAGATCACAATCAAGTAGGGTTTATTGATTGCAGGAA
>NW_006293968.1:824226-828273 GCF_000327345.1 Myotis davidii
GATGGTTCACCTTCAAATCAATCACTATAATACAGAACATTAACAAAACATAAGGTAGAAATCATATTATTATATCAATAGGGGCCAAAAAGACATTTGACAAGATCCAACACCCATTTATGATTAAAAAACTCAATAAAATGGATATGAAAAAATAGCATTGCAACATAATAAAGGACACATAACAAACCCTCAGGAACATACTACTCAGTGCTGATAAATTGAAAGATATTCCCATAAGATCAGGAAAAAGACCAGACAAGGATGCCCACTCTCACCACTGTTATTCACCATAGTTCTGGAAGCCATAGTCAAAGTGTTGGGGGTGGGGGAGATACTCAAATAGGAATATAGAAGTAAAAGTGTCACTACTTGCAGATAAAATGATTCTATCTATAAAGAAAATCCTAAAGGCTCCATCAACAGTCTATTAGAAACAATAAACAAATGCAGTAAATTAACAGGATACAAAATTAATATATAAAAATCTGTTACATTTCTATATACTCTCAATGAAATATGAGAAAAAATTAAGAAAACAATCCCATTTACAATCACAACAGCAACAACAAAAATAATTAGGAATAACATAACAAAAGAGGTGCGGGACCTATATGCTGAAAACTATAAGACATTGCTGGAAGAAACTGAAGAAGACAAAAATAAATGGAAAGATATTGATTGATCATGGATTGAAAGAATAACAACATTGTTAAAATGGCTATGTTATGTAAAGCAATATACAGATTTAATGTGATCCCCACCAAAATCCCAATGGTATTTTTCAAATAAATGGAATGAAACATTCTCAAATTTGTATAGAAACACAAAAATCCTCAAATAACCAAAGCAACCCTGAAAAAACACACAAAGCCAAAAGTATCACACTTCCTCACTTAAAATTATACTACAAAGCTATGATAATTGAAGCGATATGGTATTGACAGAAAAATACATACAGAGCCCAATGGAACAGAACTGAGAACACAGAAATAAACACACATGTATATGAGCAACTGATTTTTCACAAAGGGACCAAGACATACAATGGGTAAGGAAACCCTCTTTAATACATGATGTTGAGAAACTGGAAAGCCATATGCAAAAGACTGAGAATAGACTGCTCTGTCACCGCACACAGAAATTAAGTCAAAGTGGTTTAAAAACTTGAATATGAGACATAAAATACATTAAATAAAACATGCATTAAACTTTGCACCTTGATCTCAGTGGGGTTTTTGTGAACTTGACCCCAAAGGCAAAGAAATAAAAGCAAAAATAAATGAACAGGACTACATCAAACTAAGAAATTCTGCATAGCAAAAGAAACCACCAAGAAAACAAAAAGGCAGCCAACCAAGTGAGAGAAGACATTTGCAAATGATAACTCTGATAAGGGGTTAATACCCTTCTACACTAACAAAAGCAAAAGATGCAAATTGACCATACCTTTGCGATGCCCACCAGCCAATCAGGAGTGAGTATGCAAATTAACCCAACAAAGATGGCGGGTTAATTTGCATATTCAGATGCCAAGCTGCTGGGGGCTGGGCAGGACGCTTGCATCATTGCCATGGTGATGACACAGGTGTTCAGCTCCACCCCAACCGCTCCAGGCCTCTGGGCAGCGTGGGAAGGCAGAAAGGCAGCTCTGGCCAGAGCGAAGGCGGTGCCGGCAGTCAGGGGAAGGAAGGCCCATTCTTACAGGAATCTTCATGCATCAGGCCTCTAGTAATATATAAAGAACTCACACAACTCAACAACAACAATTCGATTTAAAAATGGGCAGAGGACCTGAATTTTTCTCAGGAGGACATACAAATGGCCAACAGATATATGAAAAGATGCTCAATATAGCTTGTTATTAGGGAAAGGTAAATAAAAACCACAACGAAAGACTGCCTCACACCTGCTAGAATGGCTATTATCAATGAGACAAGAGAATAACAAGTGCGGTGAGGAAGAGGAGAAAGGGACCTTGTGCACCGCTGGTGGGAATGTGAACTGGTGCAGCCACTGTGGAAAACGGTGTGGAGGTTCCTCAGAAAATTAAGACTATGACCCAACAATCCCTCTTCTGGGTATCTACCCCCCAAAGATAATTGAACACACTTATTTATAAAGATATGCCACCCTTGTGTTCATTGCAGCATTATTTGCAATAATCAAGACCTAGAAATAACATAAATGCCCTTTGAAAGACAACGGGGTAAAGAAGCTGTGCTTACATATATACAATGGAACACTGCACAGCCATGAGAAAAGATGAAATATTGCCATTTGCAACAACATGTACGGATCTTCAGAGTATTGTGCTACATGAATTAAATCAGACAGAAAAGGACAAGAACCATATGACTTCACTCATATTTGGGATATAAAACAATGAGGGAAAGGAGACATATGTAATACTTTCAACAATAAAGATAAATAAAATAAATAAATATTTGTTTAAAAATGGTTGTCTTTTTTTTTTTTTCTGAGAAAACCCCTTCTGGGAATTACCATCCTTTAAAAGTAAGATGATGGTAGCAATGGATGCTAGATTTAAATATATACATATTTCTTGCAAAATAAAACATTTACCACCATACATTGGTTTTATTTGTTTATTCGGGATTTCTGTAGGCTTTTTTGGTGGGTGGGGTTGTTTCTTATTTTGGGGGTGGGGGTTGATCCTTATTTTTCCTTGAAAAATACCATTTCGTTCAAAGGCATCTATAATAATAAAAGCATAATATGCTAATTAGACTGGATGACATTCAGGACAAAGCCGGGGCTGTGACCAAAGCCCGGGTCCTGCAGAGGGAAGCTGGTGCCGGCAGCCGGGGAAGGAAGGCCTACTCTTGCACAAATGTTGTGCATCCGTCTCTAGTTTCGTTATAACATTGATGAGATGCCACACTGGCAACTTTTTTTCATGTCCATTGGCCTCCAGTGAAGTGGGTTTCTGTGTATTCTGGGGCCCCCAGGGCTCTCCATGCGGTTATTGCCTGCAGGTGCCCCGCTGGCCACCAGATGGTAAGGCAGCTCCATGCTCGCCCCGCCTCAGCTCCGCTTTTGTCCTGGATGACAATCATTCCAGAAAAGTCTTTCCAAAAACGTCTCATTTCCTCTCTTTATATATTCTGCTCTCTATTAAATAATTTTTTAAAAGCATCCATTAGGTCACTAATCGGTTAATTAAATCATCATTGCTCTTGTATACATGTTTTTATAATGAAGTGTCATTAAAAAACAAACAAACAAACAAAAAGCTGTCACCAGGTCAACTTTTGTGATTTAGCAAGAAAACCCAGGGAGCCAGAGCCCTGAGCCTGCCAGCACTGAGCCCTGTCTCAGGGTCGTGCTCACCGGGTGTTCATCTCCCTGGCAGCGAACCCGCCTCTCTTGGCCTCAAATCCATCTTAGAACAAGTGCCCAGGACTAGAGACCTTCTTTAGGTCCCTTTCATGAAGATCAGAAGGAAAGATCTTATTTATTTTAAGTATATTTTTATTGATTTCAGAGAAGAAGGGGAGAATGAGAGAGAGAGAGAGAGAGAGAGAGAGAGAAACATCAATGATGAGAGAATCACGGATCAGCTACCTCCTGCAGGCCCACACTGGGATTGAGCCCGCAACCCAGGCATGTGCCCTGACCGGGAATAGAACCATGACCTCCTGGTTCATTGGTTGATTCTCAACCACTGAGCTACACAGGCTGGGCCAGAAAGATTTTCAATTTTTTTTAAGTAGTTTCACTAGTTCCATCTAAAATCTGTTCCCATCACAGCACCGTGTTGTGGGTCCCACTGGCCAGTCCAAGGCTCGGTAGCATCTTCCTGCTCTGGAGTAGTGTCAGGCACCACAGGTGGCGCAGCCTCGGTCCATGTTCAGTCCTGTCTCGCTGCTCTGAGTCGGGCTGATTCAGAGGAAGACACCGTCCTGCGTGGCACTCAGCGCAGGTTCCTCCTGCCACAGGCTGGGCTCCTCCCGCCGCTGCCCCGTGCTGGCCACGCCTCACCGGGAGCCACGCTCCCCACTGCGAGCCACGCTCTCCACCTCA
>NW_006293968.1:828303-831375 GCF_000327345.1 Myotis davidii
CTGGCACACGCGTGTGCCCTCTCTTTAACTTTGCCTGCTGCGTGTGCTCCTTCCCTTTTGTTTTCGCTTCTGAGCACAGCTGTGTGATGTAGTCCATGCAGCGCTTAGGACGGGGAGCTGGGAGAAAGACATGTGGGAGGTGAGCATTTATCCTGGACAGCACCGCACCCTTTATTTGAAACACTGCACGTGGTATGTTTAGGTCCAGATGTTAATGTCTTAAAAATTGAATCTGAAATGCACAAATGCATATAAATGCTCTGAATGTATTGCTGTTGTCTAACTTTTAAAAGGTCTTGTTAAATAAAAATGATACAATTGAAATATAATATATAGACATTTCTGCTACAAAATAATGTGTTGATGGGGAAAACGCATTGTCTTCAGCAGAATTTCATACTGTCAGTAGCAGGACAGTCTGGACGCAGACGGACATGCAGCCAGAGCTAGGCATGCGTGTCAGGGAGGACGCAGCAATGGCTCCTGGAGTCACCAGCTACATGAACTTAACTGCCAATTTTCCTCTCTTTTTTTAAACTACTTCTCATTTTTCAGGATGCACTTCCTTAAGTTCTACAAGATGATTCTGGAAGTCGACTTTCTAGTCCTAAAAATCAAATTTTTTTTGCGCTCCCCTTAAGGACAACAAATCAATGAGCCTCATTTTTCAAACCTCCGGTCACATGGTTGACTTACTTTGGCCATATTTCTCCTGGGATGATGTTTCTTCATGATTTGACCTCGATTTGTAACTTTCTAGAGTGTATTCTGAAATTTCATTTTCTGCGAGAAAAGAAACCAAATTATTAATTTCAGGCGCCACAGGCATCTTCTACATGAGAAACATATGTTTGAGTAACATGATGCCTGTTTCTGTGCACAGTGGAGCTATCGTTCCTCTCCCCCAGACCTCATGTCCTCATCATTCAGCCAATCATTTCCATTGTTTGCCCTGAGTCTCACAGGTATGTGGGAGGTGGTATAAGAATTGCAGAAATCACATGACGGCAGCTGGGGCTCAAATGCTATCCTTTGGGAAAGAACAATCAATAGCCCTTAAAAACTGGGAATGAGGCTTCTGTGGGAGATTCTGAAACAATAGGATGGCACTTCCTGTTGTGCAGGTACACAGAGCAGTCAGCCCTGCTTCTAAGTCTACTCGTGGGATTTTGCCTGGAGATACAATGAGTCCTCTGTCACATATGTGGCTAAGTCAGCATGTCCAATAGCAGTATAGCACAAGACGTACATGCAATTTCAAGCTTTCCAGTAGCCATGCTCAAAGAGTACAATGAAGCAGGTGAAACTGAGTTAATAATATATTTTATTTAGCTAGTAGACCCAATATATTATTATTAGATATGTGGTATTCTTGTGTGTGTGTGTGTGCGTGTATGTGTGTGCTGAGCCTTCAGAATGGGGTCTGTGTGTTCCTTACAGCATACCTCAGGAGGGATTAGTCACAGCTCAAGCGCTCAACAGCCATGTTGTGGCTACTGTGCTAAATGGCACAGGGCTAAGACACTGCTCAGAATTAAAGAGGGGATTTAGTCCAGACACACACTTATGGAATGAATTGAATCAATGGGTTATTCTGGATAATTTCTAAGGTCCCTTCTCACTCTGATAGATGTTGAGTCCATGTATTTTAACAGGTATTTTTCTATACTAGCCATATATATATATATATATATTAGGGCCTTGACTTACGAGTTTAATTCGTTCCGAGACCAAGCTTGTTAACTCAAATTACTCTATCAACTCAATGCAAAAAATCGGCCGAGAGACAGCTGGTATCTCAAAAAGCTCATTAGTAGGGACACTTGTAAGTCAAGGCCCCACTGTATATAAAAGGCTAATATGCTACATGTCCATCTGAACAGTGGCTATGATGCACACTGACCACCCAGGGGCAGATGCTCAACACAGGAGCTGCTGAGCTGCAGTGACTTGGCAGCCGTGGTTCTCGGTTCTCAGGTGACACACCTTGAAATCAGAGAGGAGGAAGCCTGATTCCTTGTAGAGCCATGCGATTCCACCTTTGGCCATGGGTTATGTTGTTGCTGGGGCACTGTCAACCCTGAATCTGGTTTACTGCACATTTGCCTTTGTGTTCCACACCCTGTACAACAGCAACTTTGCAGAGTGCCCTCTTGCACTCCAGGACCCCTCGGGGGATGTTGGAGAGCTGGCTTTGTCCCGATCCCCACAGATCAGGATGAGGGACCCCACCTGCCAAAAGGACCCCAGTCACCCTGCAGTTGCCCTTTGAGCCATGGTGTCACCCCAGGTGTGGCCAGCTGGGAAGGGACCACGGGAGGTTGGCTCCAGGGCGTGTTTGGCCCATCTCGCCCAGTCCTGCCCTGCCAGCCACCTTCTAATTAATTTCCTTTCAATGTGCAGGAATCTGTGCACCAGGTCACTAGTATAATATATTTTTTGTTTCCAATAACTTTTTAATCAGAATGCTTAGGAAAAAAAACTTACTAACATATGGTTGAGGGAAGTTGAGTGCATTCTTTCAAAATGGGACTAAAGCTTTGGTTGCCCACTCCTGGAAGAAGAACTCTGTGAGAGTAGGGCCTGGTCTGTCCTGTTGACAGATGTATCCCCATTGCATAGCACACAGTAGCTGCTCAGTGAGCGCTTATTGCATGGATGGACCGACAGATGGATGGATGGATGGATGGATGGACGGATGGATGGATGAGCTCTCTTTTTTTGTATCCTTTTGTGAACAGACGCTTTTATAACATAATTCCAGTTCCTGGAGCTGCTCTAGTTTCTCTGTTTTTGCACTCTTTCACTATAGTTCCTGAGATTCAAATTCTCTAAGGCAGTGGTTCTCAACCTTGGCCGCACGTTAGAATCACCTGGGAATCTTTTTAAAATCCTGATTTCTGGGCCTCATCCTCCAGAAATTCAGTTTCTTTGTTATGGGGTGAGGCCACAACATTAGTAACAAAGAAACAGTATTTCCAGAGGATGAGGCCCAGAAATCAGGATTTTAAAAAGATACCCAGGTGATTCTAATGTGCAGCTAAGGTTGAGAACCACTGCCTAAGGCAAAGA
>NW_006293968.1:831409-837511 GCF_000327345.1 Myotis davidii
TGTTCAAAAGATAGGGTAGGTAGGCTAATAGACTGCTCAGATGAAGAGACAAAAAGCTTTACCCTGAAGGTAAAAAGATTCATACTATTTATTCTCTGAAAGCAAGAATATAAACAAAGTAATTTTGTGGGATAATTTGGAAAAGGTTTTTAAGTTATATAGGTATTGAACTAGTTATTTTTCATTTATTGGGAAAACATGTGAGAATATTGACTTAAATGATAGTCGGGATTCAAATTAGCTGTAAGGAATAATTTTTTTAGCACAGTGTGGTTTAGCAGGAGAGATTGTTAATTTTAAAAAACTATGCAAATAAAATGAATATTTATTGGTCTTGACCAGGTTGAATGTGGTCTTACATGAGGCATTTGGAAACAAACTCGATGAGCCGTAAAGGTCTTTCCTAAACCTAGAATTCTGATTCCATGGGCTCTAGCTTTGCTCAATGTCCTGGCCCCCTCAGCCAACCAACAAGCAATAAGGAGTGTGGGGTCTGTGCAGAATGCCATGCCTGGGCTGCAGCAGGCACACCCCTGTCATTCACGGATAGTTCTCCATGTGTGTAAACAAATCTATTTATAAAACCCTAATGTGCAAATCGACCAAATGGTGGAATGACTGATCGCTATGATGTGCACTGACCACCAGGGGGCAGATGTTCAACACAGGAGCTGCCTCCAGCCTACACGCCCCAATCAGCAGTGGGAGGCGGGGCCAACGAGCAGGTGGCACCAGGCTAGCCAAGGCAGGTGCGAATGAGTGCAGGCCAGGCCTGGCAACCCTACCTGTGCACGAATTTCATGCACCAGGCCTCTAGTAGATTAATAAAAACAAAAAGAAGTAAGCCATCTATGCCAAAACGTGATCTACACGTGTCACTATTATACTGTGTTCAGGGGTTCAGTCAGGAAAGTGCCAATGAAGAAATTTACATTGAAGAGGGGTCAGGAGAGGAGTGGAGAGGTCTTTCCTTTCAGCGGGGCAAGTTAAGATAAGCGAGGGCAGGGCAATCTAAGTGAGATGTTTTCAGAAAAATGTATTCTTATTGGGACTTTACAGAGACAGAACTGCAGAGGGCAGAGGCAGAGTGCACTCCATGGAGGGGGAGGTTTAAGGCTCAGGCTCAGGAGCCACAGAGGTTTCCGGAACACAGGTGTGAAAAGTGTGAAGGGATGTTTGGATGGTAAGGTGCTCACAATGGATGATAGAAGGAAAGCTGAAGTTATAATACTGCAAGCAGGAGATGATGAGGGTCAGTATCAAAATACCTGAAAGAAATGACTCAAAAGTCCCTGGTTTCATATGTATGTGTATATACGCACATGCATGTGTGCGTGCACACATACATGCACACACACATGCACACACATGCACACACATGCATACACACGCACACACATGCATACACAAGCACAGACAGTCATGAAGGAGGACACTGTAGTTTGGGCCTGAGCTGATTTTGTGGGAACAGAGGTTGCTCAGTGGTTAGCAATGTTGAATTTGAGGAGTTGGCTGGAAATTGAGCTTGAGAAATGTAGGAACTGGGATGAAACAGGGACTGATGCTCAGGAGAATGTTCTGGAAATACAAGTACGAAATCTTCTGCCTGGGGCATCAGGGACAGTCTTGGAAAGAGGTCAACTCTTTAAGTATTAAGGAAAGAACCAAGGATGGGGAAGTAAAATCAGAGACATGTCTACGTACAGGAAGTGACAGGAGGGAGGGAAGTCAGCTAATGGGCACAGGAGTGGCAGCAAACGCACGGACCAGGGAGGCAGGAGATAGCTTAGTCAGGGAGCAGTGATGTGAGCAGCAGAAAAGTCAAAAGGAATGAGAACTGAAAAAAACATTGGACTTACTGGTTAAGAGGTTAAAATGTCAAGTGTTTATTCTAAAGGTGGTGGGGGATACTTACCAGTGGTCAAGTCGGGGTCTTGAGTGGTTTGTCCTTCCTCTTCCTTGTCTGTCGCTGATGTACTAAAATCTTCCATCGCAGCAACTAAGGTGAGAGCAACACAGGACGTATGCCTTCGACTGTGCATATAGAGTGTATATCCACACAAGGTCATCCAAAAGCAGCAAACAGCTTTGGCGACCAAGTTTAGTGATGCTCACTAAGAACAATGAGGTCCCTTCTGAACGACAGATGTCTTCCCCAAATAGAGGTGAATGGTCGGGCTTACTTTGCCTTATTTTCTGAAGGTTAATGTGTTTTGAACGTTTGCTTTGCACCAGGCCTTAGACTGAGCATGTTACTTCTGACTACAGCACTGGGGCAGCAGAGTTTTAGAAAATGTAAATAAATCATCTAAAGTCCTGCAGCAAAGCAGTGGTGGAGCCAACACTGAAAGTCAGAGCCCAGCATGAAGCCGTTATGTGCACTTCCCTCCTGAACCAGGTCTATCGGCGAGAAGGCCGTGGGATGCCTCCGGAGACACCTGGACAGTGAAGGAGGCGTCCGAGCTCTATGGGTGGAAACCTGAGCCTGAAATGCACAAAGCAATGACTCGATGTTAGAAGTGGGCTCGGCTACCATTCAAACCTGTGTGTGTCCCCACCCCCAGGAGAGGGACGTACCAGGTGCCTTTGCTAGGGGAGACAGTTTGTAAAAGTCACAACAATCTTTTCCTGATTTTGTTGTTTCTCCTCCCTAGGTTTTACCTGTTGTAGTCTCTGGCTTTTTAGCCCATTACACAAGGGAATGAAACCACCTATTCTCCTACTGACAATGGCTATTGTTAACAGTAAATAAAATTGTAAAAATTAAAAACTGAAAGGAGTTTTAGAAACCACATTTTTAAACTCTTATGTTATATATGAAAAGGCAGAGCAAAAAATTGAGTTATTAAAAAATTGAGTGTCAGCCAATTTAAAGACAACTAGATTCTAAACATTTATAAAATATTGGCTTATGAAGCAAATGATGTGGCTATTCCACTTCATATTTTCAATTTCCATTGTTCTTCAAAAAACTTTATGGCATACAGTGTATTTATCAGTTTAAAACCCCCAAACATTTACTTTTAAATATGATTCAAGATAAGCAATTTTTAAGTGTGATCTGATACTCAGAAGTGTGCATGTGATGATGGTATGAGAGCACTTATCCCACCAATCGCACCGTTACAGACGCCTCTGAAAAGCAAGAGTCGGACTTGCAACCTCTCTGCTCGAGGCTCACGGTGGCGCTCACTGCACCAGGGCCGCCTGCATCCTGCCCCCAGTGGCTGCTACTGCACTTTCTCAGCACCGGCTGTACCATATGCTAAGCTGAGTGAGAGAAAACATAACTGACACATGTGATCATTGTCCAGAGTGCACCAGCAAGTGGACTCACTACAAATTATAATGTAGGCTTTCTGCATTCTTCTGCATTTATAGTTCAATTTTGTCATTAAAATTATCTGAGTTTTTGACAACCAAGTAGGTGACGAACTTTCAAAGGTGACTTTGTTACTTGATGATGAGAAACATCAAATCTCCAGGTCCTGCTCCTTTTCTCTTTGTTTTTGGTCTATTCTAGATGGAAAAGCAAAGAAACGAGTCTCCACAGTGGACATGCAAATGTCACAAGAGTGTGTGTGTGTGTGTGTGTGTGTGTGTGTGAGAGAGAGAGAGAGAGAGAGAGAGAGAGAGAGAGAAAGCTTACAAGGTGTTAGCTACTCTGAACCCTCAATGGTTAACTATGGCACTTCTCCAGTCACCACAAAGCTGGAGGGAGTCCTGAATGGTCTTGTTACAAAACAAAACAAAACAAAACAAAACAAAACACTACTTTCTTAAAACTTATTATTGGAAAACTGAGTTCCCAAAGAGGCAGGATTTTTAAAGTTGGAATGATTTGGACACTCACCAGTGCTAGCGGCCTGCGGGGCATCTCGTGAGGACGGAGAGCTTTTCCCCGGGGCATCTGAGGCCGCCTCTTGACCAGTAACTAGAAAAGGGAAAAACAAAATTCTGCCACGATGAAGACCAAGCCTGCTCACAGCATGCTCACTGCACAGGGTGGAGGATGTATTCGCCTGCTACCTGCTCGCGGAGGTTTTGCAGGCACCTCAGAGCTGCTGCTCTGTAGCTCGTGGCTCTTGTGTGACCCTGTGGCCCCCGGCTGCCCAGCTCCCTGGCTTCGGGGTGCAACCTGTGACCTCTGGGGAGGAGCGTCTGGCACCCGGGGCAAAGGTCTCCGCCTTCTCCACTCGTCTCTCCCTGCCCGCCCCCCGCCTGTCCATCATCTACCCACTCACACACCTAGCCACTCGCTCTTAGGTGGCTTTGGGTCAGGCTCAGACGGGGTTGGGTTCCAATGCTTTACTTGCTTGATGCTGAGTGAATCTGAGTAAGATGCCTAATGTTTTGAATGCTCAGTTTCTTTCTTTTTTTTTTAATATATTTTATTGATTTTTTACAGAGAGGAAGGGAGAGAGATAGAGAGTTAGAAACATCGATGAGAGAGAAACATCGATCAGCTGCCTCCTGCACATCCCCTACTGGGGATATGCCCGCAACCCAGGCACATGCCCTTGACCGGAATCGAACCTGGGACCTTTCAGTCTGCAGGCCGACGCTCTATCCACTGAGCCAAACCGGTTTCGGCAGAATGCTCAGTTTCTTAATACCTACAATATGAAGATACTAAGTGCATTTACCTCTCGGCGTTTTCTGTGAGAATTAATTCATGCCACATGTTTAGCACTATGCTGGCTATTTGTTAAGCACAGTGCTTACTAAATGGTAATTGTATAATATAACAGTATCTAGAAATGTTTCTAGAGGTCCGCTTAGCATAGCTCTGAGCTGTCTGTGACTAGGCCTGAACCCAAGGAGCGTATAAAAAGGTTTCTGTCAATTTGCAAATACTGATAGGCGATAAGGGGTATGTCCCTATGAAATCTATGAGAACTTCATTTAATCAAAGGGTTCCCTGATTTTAGTGTCTTCTTGTTTTAATTAAACATTAAAATTTTTTGAAAACTGTTTTTAAAAAGCCTGAATTGCACACAGAGCGCCAAGAAAAGGAAGAACCACCACTAAGGAAACACTAGAGAAATAGTGACATGGACTGAAGGTAAAACGAACTCGGTGACCACAAAGACACCAGAGAAAATCGAAGAAACGCGAGAGTTACTGGCAAGGAAAAGAGGAAAATGCTTGAAAGTGAGGCAACTAGAAGTACTAGAAGAAAATGACAGAAGAGCAACATATGAGAAATATTGGGGACACATAGGATAAAATTTATCCATGATTAGGGTCTTCTAGAGTAATGTATAGTATACTGTATAAAATTAGATATGTTTATGTACAAAACAGGGTATGTATATGTATATATACACATTATATATCTTGTTGGATATATAATAATACATATATATATAAAAACCATGTATACATACATAGGCAATATTTCTATATTTTCTATGTTGCATGCATCTATATCCATAGAACCTGATTTATGGATGAATATATATATAAACTGGAGTCCATAGATATTAGACTGGATTTATCCTCTCAGTTGGCAATCTGCTGGACAAACCACTTTAGAGGTCTGATGGCGGGACTGGAGACTTGTTGTTCTGGTTGATCAGATGCCACAGCTCTCGGCTAGTCCATGCAGCACCACCAGGTGCTACGACTATTTAAATTCAAATTTAAAAAGATTAAATGCTATTAAAAAGTTAGTTCCACAGTTGCTCAACTTTCTGTTTTTATCCCATCGTCAAATAAGCGGTAGGAAATCAGGCCTCCGCCTTTGGAGGCTGCGGAGATGAAGTCGGTCCCTGGGGGGGTCAGTGCCGCTGCTGCTGTGCGGTCTGGCAGGGGAGGCTCCAGCTGGGCTGCGGGCTGCGGGCTGCGGGCTGCGGTCGCTCTGGTTCAGAATCGCGCGAATCCTTTCAGGAGCATCAGCTACATGCAGTCTCCTTCTCCCCCTGACCTCCTGTGGCCCCGCCTGCCCTGTGCTCCCTCCACCCGTGGGCGATGGGCGATGGGCAATGGGCGATGGGCGATGGGCAATGGGCGATGGGCAATGGGCGATGGGCAATGGGCGGGGAGGCCAAGTATTTGCGTCAGGTCACAGCCCCGCTGCCGGCTGTGGGTCCGAGTCTC
>NW_006293968.1:837733-845423 GCF_000327345.1 Myotis davidii
GGAGCGGTTCCCAGGCGCTGCCCCTGAGAGAGGCCTGGCGCGCGGTGTGCGCTGGGACCACGCGGGACTCGGAGCTTCTTGCTCAAAAGATTCTCTCGCGTAAAAGAGCCGGAGACTAGAGATTCTGAAAATGGAAGCCACTCCTCTTCGCCTTGAATACTTGATGTTTTGTTGATTTTTACTGTTGTCTTGTTTGCTCAGAATATCAACGATTAAACTAAAATCTTCCAAAAACAGCTTAACATCTACAGACTGATCATGACAATGTCCCCGAGTGAGCGCCTCGTGTTCACATCAAATGATACCGACACGCTAGATGGATTTCAGTTCGTATGACCTCCTTTGGGGTCAAATATAAAGGCGCGGTGCGGCTCATCTGGTCTCCCCGAAACATGACTGCGCTGCAATGAGGCACGTCCCTGACCTGGCCGTCAGGATCAGGAAGCCAGCGTGGCACTGTGCGCATGTGACGTCACAATAAGAAAGCCAGCATGGCACTGTGAGAGTGTGACATCACAATCAGAAAGCAGGCGTGACGCGTGAGCATGTGACGTCACGATCAGAAAGCCAGCTGACACTGTGCACATGTGACGTCACAATCAGAAAGCCAGCTGACACTGAGAGCGTGAGACGCGGACGCGGCTCCCAGGCAGCGGGGCGGGGTGGGGGCGAGGAGCGTGGGAAAAGCTGCCACGGGCTGCCCAGCTGGAGAAGCTTCCATCATTAAGGGAACTTGCTAAGGGGAGCTTCCTCCCATTGGGTTTGGTAGTATAACACTGAGGAAAGTTAAAATGATGACAGACGTCATCAGTCCTTACCCAAATCTTCAAACCGGAAGGAGACCACCAGCCGCCCTCCGCGGAGGCCCCTGTGGCGCACCACGCAGTCCACCGCGGAGCCCGGGCGCGCGGGGACCCTGAGCGCGCTGCTGCTGTTCCAGGCCCTGAAGTCGCTGTCAAAGGCGTGAGAGGTGTCCCCTGCGGGCAACAGGCGCTGCGTGAGGCCAGGCCGCGGCTGCCGCCGGTTCCTGGTGGCGTGGCTCTCGGAAACCAGCCTGGCCCTCTTGCCAGCCTGTGAGCCTCCTACCCTCACTCTGACAGACCGCTGCCTGCGTGTGCTTGGCCTCTCCACAGAGGGCAGCGGTGACCACAGGGGAGAGGCTCCTATCAACCCTCCCCTCCTGACAGCTCCCGCCGCGTGCCTGCTGGGCGAGGACAGCTGGCCTCCTGCAGGACCCGGAGGCGCGAGCCTTCCACTGAATAAACAAGCGGCGCTGGAGCAGCTGGGCCAGCTGCGCGGAGCTCACTGGCCTCGGTTTCCCCGCCAGAAAGGGTCCTTCAGCTCTAAGAACCAAGATGATGTCAAACCACGTGAAACCCTGCTGAAATAGAAACAAGCTCAAACCGTTTCTATGCGAGACAGTCACCCACTTCCATCAGCAGCTTGAGGCTTAGATTCTGTTACATAATTACTGTCATCGAGGGTATGACACTGTTCTGCCCCGTATAAGAAAGGCCATGTCGCATGTTAAATGTGCTCTCAATGTTATGCCTAGTAAGAAGCTTATGCTCACAGTAACAGCTCCATTTTGTCTTTTATTTTATAAAATGTTGTCAAATTTTAAGATGCTATTATAAACATCACATTTTAGATTTTACCTTGCTCTGCACAAAACATGTTATAATGTTATTTGTGATTAGCCTTCCAAGATTAAAACGTAACAGCGATTGGTTATAAGGAACAGAAAATTATTGAATGGTGTTTTCTGACACCTCCTGCCACCAGGGGGCGCCAAACCATTCACAGAATTGTTCGGAAATTTAGGAGGTAAACCCGGAGGGGAGCCAAGGGTCTGCACTCACCTGGGAGCTCCGTGTGGTTCCCCAGCTGCCAGGTTATCTGTGGGGGGGGCCTGCTCCTCACCGTGGAGCACGTCAGTGCCACCTGCTCTTCCCTGTTTTGCGTTCTGATGATGGAGGCTTCCAGGGTTGACTTAAGGGGAGTTGCTAGGAAAAAAAAAACGAATTTTCTGTGCTGAGTTAGCTGGTCTGCGTATCTCAGGAAGCCCGGGGCCTGCTCACGCAGGGGTCACTGTGGGCCTGGGCTGAGTCATGGCGTATCTCCCCCTGACCGCTCCCAGAACAGAGTTAGGAGTTTGCTGTGCCTGCGCAGCTACTCGGCGAGAGTCAGATGGTTGCTACCCAGCATGTGATTAGTCCCTAGGAATCCCCAAACTGACGCTTACAAAAGTAATGCTTCACCTTTCATATCGGACTGTGTTGATTGGTTGAGCACTAGGTGAAGAATAGAGTCCTGAATCCTAGCTCCACCTTTGTCACCAACTAGTTGTAAGAACTTGGGTTAGTCGTCCGATGTTTTGGTTTATCAATTTCCTGGTTTGTGACATGAAGAAACTGGGTTATAAGTTGGCTGTTTAAACTCTAAACTTCCTGAGTCTATGACTCACTTCACTGCAAGTTACTTCTTTCTTCCAACATCAAAGCCCATGTGTCTTACAAAGGGCTCCTGGATCTCTTCCTGTTCCTGCCTTGGACATACTTTGTAGTTAGACTCTCGCTTTCAAACCATTCTACTTCACACGTTGGTCCAGACCTGTGCTCTTCACATTCATTTACTCATCCACCTGCCATCCAGGCGTTGGGAAGCCAGCGCCAAGTGTGGTTCAATGTGTTAGATGCCGAACTAGTAGTTTAGTGACAGACTCCACCCCAAACTGTTCATGAAAAGATCACGTGGGGTAAAGGCTCATGTGTGACAGTGCAATGATGGAGGTGTTCACGGCTGCTATGATTGCCAGGAGGACACACACACAGCCAAGCGGAGTGCTGTGCGGTGGCCAGCGAGGGGGACAGAAGGCCCTGGGCTGAGCACATGGGTCTTCCCCAGGAGCCACCCTTTTCCTGACACTTTGTCACCATGCCATTACTTTACGGACGGCACCGCTTATACTAACTCAGTAAGAGAAGCGTGAGTTCATTGGTAGGACATGGGGGATTGCGTTGTTGATTCAGCTGTTCTGCACAGAGAAAGGTGGCAGGTAAAGACAGTGGACATGAGCCTGACAAAAGTGACACCCAGAGCTGAGCCAGGTCTGCTGGGTCAGGAGGCTGTCACTCCTCCTCCAGTCCCGCCACCCCACCCCCACCCCCTGCAAGAGAGAGGAAACGGTTTGGGCAGAGGATGTGAGCTGATTTTCCAGGGCAGTCACATCTGACTTCATTGCTGTCATAATGCTCTACTTTCTTTACACACGCTTTGCCCTCCGGAACGAGTGTGCGAGGGCCTTGTGAGCAGAGGTGGTGCCCAGTCCACCTCTGGTCCCCTGGAGCCTAGTCACAGGTCATCAAATATTAATTCTCTTTTTTAGTTCCCGGGAGAGAAAACTTAGTTGAGTCCAAAGACAACTTTCATGAATGCACATTTTAATCTAAGGCAGTGGTTCTCAACCTTCTGGCCCTTTAAATACAGTTCCTCATGTTATGACCTAGCCATTAAATTATTTTTGTTGCTACTTCATAACTGTCATGTTGCTACTGTTATGAATCGTAATGTAAATATCTGATATGCAAGATGGGTTTTAGGTGACCGCTGTGAAAGGGTCGTTCAACCACCAAAGGGGTTGCGACCCACAGGTTGAGAACCGCTGATCTAAGGGCTTGCAACTCAAAGTGTTCCCTTCTGTTTCCTTCCAACAAAAGATGGCAGAGGTGCCCAGGTCATAGCTGGAGGGAACCTTTTAAAACTAAAATGTTAAGATTGGAAATGACACGTAATGTTCCTGTGCACCCCTCTCCCTCCTGGCACCTTGCTGTGAGGCACTCACCCAGCACCACCACTTTCACCGCCTTTGTTTTCCTCACGGAGCGGCTGTAATGTAAACACGTGTACACGCCTTCATCGTGCGGGGTCACATTGGCCACGCGGATGGAGAGCTCATTGGAAGAGTGATGAAGAAGCTGGTATTTGGTATTTTTTAAAGCTGTATGGGGGGAGAGGAGGAGAGCATGTTATGAGAAAAAGTACCAGATGAATATAGATTCTTGGTGGATGGATTATTCGCAGGAATAGCTCTTGATTTGCACACTTTACAGGAACAAATATCACATCTTGGATTGAGTTGACTTACAAATACTAGTGTTACCAGCTGGATGCCTCTCCTTAGCTTGAAATGAGAATAGGAAATAAAATATGTTGATCCTGGTATCTGTGAAATAAGCATTTGCTTTATTTCTCTTTGTAGGAAATTAAGAACACTGTGCTGGTGGATGGTACGGGTGGCAGGAGAATTTTACAGAATTTTAGACATTACATTGTGAAAAACGCCCCACTAGCCCTGGCTGGTGTGACTCGGTTGGTTGGGCATTGTCCCGTGAACCCAAAGGTTGCTGGTTGGATTCCCGGTTGGGGCACATGCCGGGTTTCAGCCCAGTCCCACGGGAGCATGCAGGAGGCACTCTCACATCCATGTCTCTCTCTCTCTCTCTCTCTCTCTCTCTCTCTCTCTCTCTCTCTCTCTCTAAATAAAAATAAAAAAAACTTGTGTGTTTTTGTTTTTTTAAAGGATGTGTTTGCTTAAAAAAAAATGCCCCACTATGATTTACCTTTTGAAATCTGATTCATTTGATGTTGTCTTGACAGAATGAGTGTGAAGAATGTAAAATAAATGCATTGGTATTCATTGTTCCAGCTGGGTGCTTCTTATTTTTAAAAGTTCATTATTATTTGAAGTTGCCCCCAAATTATGACTTAGTCCTTCCAGCTGTTTGTTCCTCTCGGTTCTATGGGGAGGCCCATTGCAGTCTGAGGCCCTCAGCTAACCAGTCCTCTCTTCCTCCCTCCCTCCCTCCCCCTCACTCATTCCCTCCCTCCCTCCCTTTCTTTTTCTTTTCTGTTGAGATTTATAATATGAATAAGCCTAGACCTGTTAAACCAAGAATGGCTGAGCAAGGAAAGCTATTTCTCACCCAGAACCGCACTGTGTCCCTCCGATGTCAGATGAACTAGAAGCAGGAATTCATCTCAGCACTATCGACTTTTGAGTCCCTGATTCCTTGTCGTGGGGGCTGTTCTGTACACTGTACGGAGTTTAAATGCATCCCTGACCCCTGACCCCTGATCCCACCCTCTCTGTATACTACATGCCCGCATCCCCCTGACCCTTTCCCCATTTACAGCAACAATGTACAGGGTAAGGGGAACCACCCAGCTAGATCCAGGCCTCCTAGGGAGACATCTGGTCATGCCATCACCTTAAAAAGCCCAAAACAAAACATCCGAAGGCATTATGTAACAGCATTGTCTATATATATAAAAGCCAAGCGACTGGAATGAAGGGATGACCGCAATGACCAAAACGACCAGTCACTATAACGCACGCTGCAGCCCCAATTGCCCGCAGCCCCTCCCCCTGGCTGGCCCCATTGGCCCCCCCTGATTGAGGGTGGTTCCAGCCCGCCAACCTCCTGAGTTCCCTACCCCTCGCCAGACAAGCCCCATCAGCGCCCACCTGTGCACGAATCTGTGCCCTGGGCCTCTAGTCTCTACATAAAGTTTCTTGGTCAGAACTTTTAACAATAGTATTGGGATCTAGCCTTCATGGTTCATTTAGCTTGAAATAAGTACACTCAGTTATTCTGCACCTACCATATCAATGCGTCATGGTTTCAGAGCCTGTTACATTGTCAGAGGCTCTGCTTTACAAAGGCAGAATGAAGTTTGCTGTTTTGAAGACGTTCCAAGTGTGTGGCCTTGGAAATGTTGAGTGGGAATATATAATGACCTCAGTATGAAGAGGAGGGTTAGAATCCTGCTCTCAGAGATGAATGAAATAGATGTTTAAGAATCCTGCAGGCAACAACAATGTAACTATGTGAGGGGATGCATACTAATCAGACGTACTGAATATATACTCATGTCAATCATTATGTTGTACACCTGAAACCCGTATGTCAATAATCTATATGTATAAAAGGCTAATATGCTAAGTATCCGACCCTTCAACCACTCAACCGGCAGCTACAGTGCACATGACCACCAGGGGACAGACTCTCAATGCACAGGAGACCACTCAACCGGCAGCTACAGTGCACACTGACCACCAGGGGACAGACTCTCAATGCACAGGCATGGAAACATGGAACAGACTGATGAATCTCAGAGGGAAGCGGGGGCAAGGGCAGGAAGAGATTAACCAAAGATCTCATATGCATACTAAAGGCCCAGTGTGTGCATGGTGGGGTTCCTCGGTCTGGCTTCAGCCCTCTCCTCTGGGACCCCTCAAGGGATGTCGGAGGCCTGGTGCAGGTTTCGGCCAATCCCCGCAGGCCAGGCTGAGGGATGGGAGGTTCCCGTGCAGAGGCCCCGGCGGCCACGTGTGGAACGGCCGGGGGGCTACGCCCTCTGTGATCCCCCCCTCCGCCCTGGGCTTCCGGCGCTGTGTCTGTCCAAGACCCCTGGGGGAGCAGGGGGCCATCCATGTTCTTCCACTCACCGCGATGCTGGTTTAAGAAGATGGTAAACCCCGAGGGCGCCAGCCACTGCAGGGGGCCTCGCTCTGCGGGGGGCGCCACGCAGCTCAGGGTCACTGGCTGGCCCTCCTCCACCTCCACCGTCTCCGCGGGGCCCAGGGAGGCCGCTGCGAGTGTGAGAATAAACAGTCATCTTTCCTGGCCAACAGCTGCCATTTCCACCCGCATGACCTGCAGCTCCCTGGGGCCCCATCTGGAAACCACAAAGGCCAGCCCCTCCCTTTGAATTAGCCAATCGGGAAAGACTGTGGCCTGAGCTCCAATCAGGAGTGAGGGACGGGTCACGTGCGTCAGGATTAACCGGAGGGATCCGCTCTGGGCAGATGCTCCAAAACCCTGCGCCTCCTGCGAAGGGAAGCTATGCCCGTGGCCTGGCCCTGCGGCTCTGCTGGCACCGGGGCCCCTGGATTCGGGGTGTTCTGCATGCACCCGGACCCCTGGATTAGGGGTGCTCTGCGTGCACCGGGGACCCTGGATTCGGGGGCTCTGCATGCACAGGGACCCCTGGGTTCCAAGCGTCTTATTTCTAACACAAGGGAGAGAAGGGGTGTGGTCAGCTGGCTCCAGAACCCACTACCACCCGCAAGGACTCAGCCTCAACCACCTCCCCAATTATTCGAGTGTTTAAACACATTTCATCCAGAAACGGGACCTCAGCCGGCACCGACGTGCGAGGGAAGGAGGGCTGAAGCGGGGGGGGGGGGTCTGGATGGGAAAGGGGACAGTTGGACATCTACTGGCACTTGCTCAGTTCCTCTTACCTGCATTTATTTATTTATGATATATTTAATCATATATAATTAAATATGATTTAATTATATATGGGTGGAGCCCCAACTGGGCATGCGCCCTTGATCGGAATTGAACAGCTTCTGAGCCAAGAGTCTGAATAATATGTTTTTATTGACCATTAGAGAGAGAGGACCGGACCCCTGGATTAGGGGTGCTCTGCGTGCACCGGGGACCCTGGATTCGGGGGCTCTGCATGCACAGGGACCCCTGGGTTCCAAGCGTCTTATTTCTAACACAAGGGAGAGAAGGGGTGTGGTCAGCTGGCTCCAGAACCCACTACCACCCGCAGGGACTCAGCCTCAACCCACCTCCCCAATTATTCGAGTGTTTATACACATTTCCTCCAGAAA
>NW_006293968.1:845515-866447 GCF_000327345.1 Myotis davidii
GGATGGGAAAGGGGACAGTTGGACATCTACTGGCACTTGCTCAGTTCCTCTTACCTGCATTTATTTATTTATGATATATTTAATATGTTTTTATTGACCATTAGAGAGAGAGGAAGGGAGAGGGATAGAGAGAAACATGGATGAGAGAGAAGCATCATCCTTCGGCTGCCTCCTGCATGCCCCTGCAGGGGGTGGAGCCCGCAACTGGGCATGCGCCCTTGATCGGAATTGAACCAGCGACCTCCTGGCTTCTGGTCGACACTCAACCGCTGAGCCACACCGCCAGGCTTACCTGCATCTAATTTAACTTTCAAACTAACCCTCGAAGGAAGAATTATGCGGCTCCCTCTACAGATGAGGGAAGAGAGGCTCAAGGTCGCACAGGCCTGGGAGTGGGTCGCACCCAGGTCTGCACGCTGCAGAGTCTGCAGCCCTGGAACTCCACGGACTGAGTGAGGAGCCCCAGGCCCCGGCCTCCTGGCCTTGCTTATGAAGGAGCAGTGGGTGCCTCCCGCACCTTGCAGGCATCCAGGATAGAGGGGAGGACGGGACTCCCCGCCCCGTCACAGCCCCAGGGAACAGCAAACAACTGATGTGAAGCAGCTGTAAGTTTATCCCCCAAAAAGGACAGGGGTGGGAAAAATAAGTTGGCACCTTTGTTGCTCTTTGTTATTTCTTCGAAGTTTTAAATTTAAAAAATACTTTTTCTGAGGATGACAATTCTTATCAATGAGAGTACAAAACACTCCCAGAAGCATGAGAATGTTGTGGGGTTAGAAATTATGAACATGAAATATAATGAGTCTTACTGCATTAGTTTAAATTTAAAAAAAAAAAAGAAAGAAAGAAGAAGGGAGTTATTTGCTTGTGATAAATTTCAAGTATTAGGAAACGTGCTTTGGAGAGCTCTGGGAATTCACTGTTCCATTCCAGAATTCTGCTTAGGGTGGGTCCTTGGCAATATTCTAATCTTTAGAATCAACCCACAATTGAATAATAAGGATATTAGTAGAGAGGCTTTGAGTGACAACAGAATTTTTTAAGGTTAAACAGCTTCTGAGCCAAGAGTCTGAACCTAGAACTGCCCCCATTGTCTCCAGAGCCATGACATCAAGATTCTTGCTTTGCTCTCTAGTTCTTGTGCATTATCTCGCTTCCCACAAACCGATGGAACTTTCTGGAGGGCAGTGAGTATGCCTTTAATTTCTCCAAAATTCATTCCTTACAGGAACATTTACTGTGAGCTTAAGACAGGGTTTAACACCAGCTCTCATGCTGGCACTGCTGTGCAGGCAGCACTGCTGCCCTCCCCTTGCTAATAAGAACACAGACAGGAGGGAAGTGGCTACACTGAATCCATGACAGAGTAAAAACTAGTGTTAATCAGCAGCCCTGATTTCACCCTTGAGGCCCAAGGTTTATACTTAGAAATGTTGCCAATGTGCTTCCCTTTGGTAAAATGATTGTGGAGACAGGAAGCCTGCACCTGGGAGATGGGAGTGGCAAGCTTTATCGGCTACCTGTCTATGAATAAACTAGAGGCCCAATGCACGAAATCGTGCAAGGGGCTTGGCCCTCGGCTTGCCTAGGCCCTCGCAGCCCCGGCTTCATCCGGAAGCTCGTCCGAAGGCCATTGGGCTGTTTGGCCTAATTAGCATATTACGATTTTATTATTAGAGATGTCTCTCATTTTAAGGATCATGGTCTTTTGCTTGGGATACATGCTTAGGAATTAAATTGTCTGGCTTTTCAGCACATGGTGAGAATTGTGTCTCCTAAGGTTAGTGTTTGCTCCTGTAATTCAGGATCAGGCGCTGACCAGGCTGACCACGACTGGAGATGCCTGCGCTTAGATGGAAAGGGGCTGTGTTTCGGGCATAGAATGTGCATTGTTCTCTTTACTCTTTACTCCAAGCCTTGCTGTTGGCTGCACAGGCCTCTTTGTCTTTCAGGTTGTCATGTAGACCCCGGGCTTGATTTAGAGGCAGGAAGTCACTGTAGGCAGGAGAGCAGCCTGTGCGGTGGCGGTCAAGCTGTCTCTCTTATAATATTATTCCTCAGGACCCACACCTTCAGAAAGAGCTGACCTAGGTGCAGGACACCTCTTCCAAGTAACCGTTCCCCATGATCCTCTCACTGACACTGAAAACTGAACTGGAGCTCCTCTGTTTCTACTTTTCACCTAAGTCTGGAGTCAGAGCTTCACCTCCTGCATCAGAGGGCTGGGGTGTGGGGTCTTCTCTGCTCACCACTTCCTCCCTGCAGGATCTAGAAACACACACCCTTTCTCTGGGGCCTGAGCGCCTGTCCTCCTGCCCAGTGTTCCCTGTCTGAGCTCCAGAGTTCCATGGGGCTTGGACATGCTCACGGGCAGGGCTCGGCGGGAAGGGACTGAGGTCTCCCTGGGTGTGACCACTCACATTGGTAGGCCATGCTCATGGAGTGGACTGTGGACTCTGGGCTTGGTTGTTACTGCGGCGGCGGGAGTCCATCCATGCCCAGCTTGTGCTATGAGGTTCCTTGCTGAGCCAGGGTGTGAGGGCTCTTCACCGGGACTGGTTTGTGTACAGAAATGGAACCTGTGACCTTCCCCATCTCCACTTCCAACCCCATCAACTAACTGTGCTCACAGGGGGGTGGCTTCACGCCAAAGCACGTGACCACCCCTCACGGCCACCTACACAGCACACGCAAGTGCAACATGTGCCCTTCTAGCACCCTCAGTGCTCGCCCCGGGGGGGTTGCAGTGCGTGGTTTCCACCTCCACTTGAGGTCATCACAGTAGACTGCAGAGAGAACGAAGGATTCTTCCTTTTTCTCACTTCGTAGGTTAGATTTGCGTGTGATAATATTAAAAGCTCCAGAACAGAGTCTGTCCTGCAGGGACCCTCAATGGACGTGTCCAACTGGAACTCATTATTCCTACTGCTCCCCAGGCCACACATACACCTCACACAGCCTTGCCACCTCTTCCTTCCAGTACTTCCTAGTTGTCATTAACGTCAGCGCCAGCACTGCATACCAGGGATTTGAGAGGCTCTCCCTTTCTCCAAACCATAGCTTTATCAATCATTCCTCTCTCTTTTTATTTGTTTACTTTTTTACTACTATTATTGCTTTAGTTGAGGCATCCCCAGTTTCTTTCTTTGCCACTGCAATCACTTCCTGCTAGTCTCTGCTCTTTCTAGTTTATCATCCTCATCTGCTTCTAGAATTACCTTTTTTAAAACATAAATTTGATCACATGTGTTCCTTTCCTAGACTTCTTGGTACGGCTCCATTGCTTGTAAGAATCAGACCAAAATTCCAGAAGGTTCCTGCCTCCTAACACCACTGGCTGAGGCTCCTTTTCGAACGCCCCATGCAGAGGCCATTGCTGCTCTCAGGGAGGCCCAGGCTCCGGACACACTGGGCTCCGGTCCCAGCTGTTCTCTGGGCCTAGAACACCTTTCTTCTCTCTTTCAAGACTCAACTCAGATTACACCACTTTTGTCCAACCTGCCAACAGCTGTTAGGTCCACCCTCCCCACAAGGACCGCTGACACTCCTCCAGGCCCCACAGGCTCGGACTAGACTTCTCTCAAGCACTTAGCACAGCCCTTTGCACATAGTAGTTACAAGCCTGTCCCCGGGGCGAGGTTACAATCTCCTTGGAGAAACTGTTTGCCATTCCTGCGTTTCATATGGCCAGGTCCTAGCACAGAGTAAGGCTGTGAGTATCAGTTGAATGAATGACTAAAAATGAGTAAATGCATAATGTATATATGCAGTAATAAGATGTTGGGTTTGTAATTATTATGTTGAATAATAAAGATTAGAGCTGAGTTAAAACCAGACACATGCAATGAGGTCATTCTCAAACCAGAGCTTATTCCATGAACGATGAGTTGGGAGGCAAGCTCTGCTATCCTCAGTGCATTACAAGGAGGAGCAATTCTACTTTGTAGATAGAATAAACACATGAAATAACAAGTGAAACAATTTGTCTGTCAGAATCGAATTACTTTCAATACAACTTTAAATAAAATGTCTCAAATACGTGTCAGTGCACATAAGGCTTTTCCTGGTCCAAAGACGGGTCAGCAGGACCCACTCACCCTGCAGCTGTGCTGTTGTCTCCTGTGTCCGACCTCCACCAGGCAACCAGAGTGGAGGCCACAGGGGTGGGATTTCATCACCCACAGTATAGGGCAAGGGTATTCATGGACACATTCTTCTTTCTTATTGTTTTAACCATCCCAGCACCTATTTATGCCAATGACACCCTGACAAGAGGGCAGGCTCCGAGATTATGGGACTTCTCTGGTCTATAAACTTTTCGCAGCCTTAGAAGTCGTACACTAGAAGGTAGAGGGATGTTCCCATAATACAATCAGCTAAAAACAGCTGACATTTTATAGTGGTGCCAAAATGGGTTTGCTGCCTCTTTACCAAGAAAGCAGCATGGTCAGCTCTTTCCTTGTTTGGGACTCTGGTGGGCCTGAGCAAGGTCAGGCCAGAGTGGCAGCCGGCACGTAGTCCTGGGTGAGGCCAGGTGCCCTCTGGGGCCTTAGATGAGTTTTCACACTGGGGTTTCTCAAAAATGGATCTCCCAACTGTGTGGTCGGTGGCTGTCAAACTTTTGATCCACATTAAGAAACACATTTTCTGTCACAACCCAGTACACACACACACACACGCGCGCGCGCGCACATATAAGCACACACACACATACATGTACACAGATGGGTTCACGAGAAAATACTTTTACTAAGTGCTTTGTAGGTTGCTACTTACATTATCATTAACTAGTTGTGAAAAATTGGGCAGGTTACCTAACTTCTTTTAACCTCAAATTTTATCATATGTAAATTAGGGATATTAATACCTATCTCAGTATCTTTGCTAAAATTAAACGTAATTAACAAAAATTACCCAGTACTGTGCATTGCACAATAAACATATTTCTCCTCTTTATGAATAATATTTGAGTATATTTCTAAATGACTTGTGTCAGGTTTACCTAGGTTATAAAACATAGTCATTGCTGTTTTTATTTAAAATTTTATTTTTGTGAGGCAGTTTCACATGACAATAACTTGAATCCTGAAAAGTTAAGGTCAGTTAAGGGCTTTAAACTTCAGACTAATTTAAAGCATTGTAATTGTAGCTGTCTAAATGTGTGTTTTTCTGAATGTAAGTAGCTATTCTTTAAGTCAGTTATTAAAGGAACTGATATTATTTATTAACGAAATTGAATACTTATCAAGTGCGTTAGGGTACAGGGATCAAACAAGAAGGCACAAATTGAAATGTATAAAATAAAATACTATGTAAAGGAGGAAATCTAGTTTTTAAATAGAGCCTTTCCGATGCAATTCTATGGTGAGTCAGACTTAGAATAATAACTGCATTTGTGAAACATACCTCCAGGCCCAGGGTTCAAACACACACACACACAGACATACACACACACACACACACACACACACCAGCAAGCAGCACTTTCATGTGTGGTTTCCTCTGCAAGAATTTGATACAAGTTGCAACCAATCAGGGACCCCACCTTGGGCAGGAATAATGTTACCTGTGCTCAAAAGGTAGCTGAGTCTATAATTTGCATAATGCTTCATTGGAATCAAAAAACAAAAATAAAATTTGAAAATTATAATACAATGTAAAGTATAACTGGCTCTTAGGACATAAGCACTGCGTTTCGCTGTGCTCGTTATTATCTCTGACCTCAGGAAGAGTCCTGTAGCACTTGGCTATGTTCAAAGTGCTTTCACATTTGAAATTTGAATCTTCTAACAATCCAGAGAGTTTGGTAGATCAAACATTGTTATCATCTTCATTTCAAGATACAGACATTGCATTTCAGAACAGTTATATTATTTGGCTAAGACTTCTACAGCAAGGAAATTTTAAATCCAAAGCTGATGCTCTTTTAGCTGGTACACTTGTTACATTTTGCCATACAAGGTCCCCCAGAGACACACACTGCAGTAATCCTTGCCGTCTGTCCCCATTACCCTTAAATGAACGCACTACCTCCCCTCAGATGTGCCCTGGAGCATCTGAGCACATTTACCTGGGTTACCTTCTATAGTAGTTCCTCTGAGGATGCAGTTGGTTGACTGGAAGGTTTGGCAAAACATTAAGTCAAATGAGCATCAGAAAACATTAGCTCTAAGGCCTTACCTGGAAGGGACCACCACACCAGCAAGTTGCAAACTCTCCACCACATGCCGCGCTGGGTGCTGTCGCCCTGGCTTCCTTCAGAGCCTGAAGGCGAGGGCAGAGTGGTTTCTTTTGAAGGGGAGCGGCCGCGGCTCTGTGACCTCATGGGTCGCCCGCCTCCCGGGCCTGGAAGCCCCCGCTTAGCTCGCTGCCCCCAAACACCTCCTGCTGGAACATGCACAGGCCGCACATGTCACCTTGACTGTGGAGAAAAGAGTGATGTGTTGGTGGCACAGATGATTCTACTCCACGTGGGTAGTACTGGTGCGTCAACTAGTTGCAAGGCCTGGGAGGTGGGGGGTGGAGGTGTGGGAGAGATATCAAAAAGTCCCTGTGTGGTAATGTCACCTTATTGTCACAGTGCTTGTCTAGTTTATTAAACAATTATAATTAAATAAGTTGGGGATATTTTATATTTCTAATTCTGGCAACAATTTATAATGGTTATTAGGATCAGAATTCATTCATTCACATATTTGCTCATTTAAAAAATCTACCCATCCATCATCCGTCCATCCATCCATCCATCATCCATCCATCCCTTCATCTATGCAGCCACCTAGTATGCATTGTTTTAAGATATAATCAGATATGACAGATAAATCCTTGTTTTTAGGATATTGTGATCTAGTGGAGGTGACAATATATAAATGAATAATTTTGATATTTCATCCTCAATAATTGGACAAATTGAGATAGACTCAATTTCATTCTTCTAGAACACACAGCAACATACTAATAGATTTTATGTTTAGAAAATAGAGGCTAATCTGTAATATTTGAAAAATTATAAAGGAAATATTTTCTGGTTCTAATTGACATGAGTGTTAATATTCTGTAAATGTGTCAAGAGCTTGGGTAGGGAAAATTCTATCCATCAAAAATGTCTTTCAAATGTGTTACCTATTCAACAGGTAGAAAGAATAAAAAGAGGAGAGAGAATTGACCTTCCTTAAGAAGTAAGCACAAATCTAATATGTCTCAAGCAGTATGGCGACATGAATGCCTAGGGCCATCAGCTGAAATGCAGATGGATAGGGTCAGCCCAGCTTGATTAATCAGACTCCCACTTGAATGAGGATCCTCCTGTGTCTGCCAAGCTCTCCAGGTGTGTCCGGGAGTCTGGCAGCGCTGACTGTGAGAGTGGAGCAGAAACCCAGGGAGTGGGCGCTGCTATCAGCCGGTGGGTGGGGCCGTAGAAGGTTCTCCTGTTGGTTGACTGTATTGAAATATATTGACTTCCTTCTGGAAGCAGGGAGCATTGCATTGTACCATTTTAAAAAACAAAGAATTAAGGCCATGCTGGTGTGGCTCAGTGGCTGAGTGTCAACCTATGAACCGAGAGATCACTGGTTTGATTCCTGGTCAGGGCACATGCCTGGTTGTGGGCTGGATCCCTGGTAGGGGGCATGCAGGAGAGAGCCGATCAATGATTCTCTCTCATCATTGATGTCTGTCTGTCTCTCCCTCTCCCTCCCGCTTTCTCTAAAAATAATTTTAAAAATTCTAAATAAAGAATTAAGGAGTTTGCCTGAGGTGACACAGTGACTCAGTAGCAGAACTGAGACACTTTTGAGCCTTTGGCCTGATAATTATTTTTCTTCATAAGGTTCCCTCCATGGACTCCAGTTTTTATAGTTCAGGCTCCATGGGTGTCTAAGCATTTGACTTTCCTGCGGGCCAAGGTAGAGGTAGTTAGAGGCCAAGAGGAGAGGGCATTGCTTTCGAGTGAGGCTTTATTGTTATACCCTGTCGCCTACCCTCTTAAGAAAGCCCCAGAAAAGTACACAGAAAGTTCATGGAGGTGAGAACCGACCAGGGCCAGTGCCCAGCTCCTCACTTTCCCCCTAGAGGAGTGCTGTTCGGTGTGGGGTGTTCGGACTTTCCCAGGCAAAGCCCAGGCGGGCCACCCGCGGCGCTGTCCGTGTCCGGGAAGTCCTGGACGCAGCAGCACACGCTGTGGCTGATTTTTCAGACCTTGAGCTTATCATGTAATTGAGTCCATGAGGAGGTAAAAAAATCACTTTTACATGAAGCAAAGTTAAAATGCCATCATAGGACTTTTCATTAAAACCTGTGAGGGGGCGGGGGTGGAGTAGGTGGAGTTTCACCAATTTTGAACTAAATTCAGGCAAGGGGCTTGCAAAAGGTTCACTTCATTTCTCTATTGTCCAATTGTGGTTTTCTGTTGAGTGAAAAAATGTACAGAAACATAGGTGAAAACAAGGAATACAGGACTCAGGTGACCAGAGAATGAAATAGTCTGAGACTGAAACTTAAATGTACAGTGTAATCCATCCCAAATGTATTGATTTAATATAGTTTCAGTGCAATACCTGTGAATGGACTCACATGACATTTACCAGGTGTTCATCTAACTGCAAACAGGTGGACTTTCTCTTCACTTTCCATTTTAAAGCTCCATTTTGATATTCTTCTTCTAGTCCAAACTCCCAGTGGTTTCCTTTTGCATGAAGGACATAGTCCAAACTCTCTAGCCCAGTGATGGCGAACCTATTGAGCTCAGCGTGTAACTCTGGTGCCGTGTCACATATAAAAATTTTTTGATATTTGCAACCATAGTAAAACACTTATATTTTTTATATTTATTTTATATATTTAAATACCATTTAACAAAGAAAAATCACCCCAAAAAATGAGTTCGCGTGTCACCTATGACCGCCATCACTGTTCTAGCCAATCATTCAAGGCCACCGGCCCTGGCCACAATCTCCCTGCAGTCCCTTTTCTGCACTCCCCAATGTACACCCATAGGAAACTCATGCTATATTTCAAGCATAGTTGTAGGCACACTGGGTCATAATTCCCACTGTCCTCTCTGCCAAAAGCGGCCTCTCTTCTGGGGAGACTATTCACCCTCCAGCCCAGGTCTAGTGGGGCGCTTCTCAGAGCGCAGTGGTGACCAGTGGCTAAGAACATGATTCCTAACCACAGCTTAGCTTTCTCACCTGGGAAACAGGTGTCATGACAGCACCCAGACATGGCTGTGGGGAGAACTGAAGATGTTAATATACTTTAGTGCCCGGCACATAGTAAACACTGCATGGGTTAGCTCTGACCCTCCTCTCTACTCCCAGAAAAAATTCCCTACTTTTCTTTGCCCTGTGATCGTTTCTCTCTTTATATTAGACCAGTTTTATTTTGATTTGCATTAGATTTAGTTGAATACACATCTGTCTCCCTTGCTAGACTCTGAGCTCCCTGGAAGCAGTTTGCTTCTTACTTACCTGAGTGTCCCTGAGGCCTGGCATGTCCCTTTCATAAGATAGCTGTTTTTAAAATGCTTGTATTGACATATAACTTATGTAATGGGCTGTCCATATTTGAATTGTGCGATTGGGTAAGTTTTGACATATGCATACACCTATCAAGAGCCCCATCCCCCGCCTTTTTAATCCTCTCTGGCCCTCCCCACATCCCCTCTTAAAACAATCCCCATCTGCTTTCTGGACTAAGGCTGGCTTTAACTCTGGAGGTGTTGTGTGGACGGACTCCCACAGTGAGCATCCCTGGCCTGGCTGCCTCGCTCAGCATCATTATTCCAGGCTCATCTATGCGGAGCATGTGCAGGTCCCTCTTTACTGCTGGGTCAGGGCTCGGTGTGGGAATGCGCCCCAGTTTGTTCACCTGTAGGTGGGCTTCTAGGCTGTTTGCAATAGTACAGTTTTTAATTCTTGCCTATTACATTGAAGCAATTGTAGGAAGACTTTAGATAAAGGAAAACTGTATTCTCCCACATTAGCTTTTCATAACGATCCCTTAAATCAGAGGGAAAGTTCAAGGAGAGCAGGAGTAGTTAAATCAGGTGACGCATGGTCCCTTGTTGGCACTTGGGGTGTACACTCGATGTGCCACCCAGACTGTCTCTTGATCTCCTGGTGGCTGGGCAGGTGAGACATGCCAGCTGGGCTCCTCTCTGAAAATTGCGTTCATTGGGAAAGAGCCATCTCACACAGGTGTCCCCTCCAGGGGCGTCGGGGATGGAGCTGAAGGCCCGCTCCTGGCCTCGAGGAGGGGCAGCACAGGGAAGGGCTCCAGCTCAGAGCTCCCGCCACGGTTTGGTGAGGCCTGTTGGGACTGCATTTCAGCTCAGCTCCTCCCAGCCTGGTCTCACTCCCTTCGTGGATATTGCCCCCGGAGCACTCTCCATACCCCTGCACACCTCCATGCAGCCTCGGACCCAGGCACCTGACCAGGGCACTGGGAACAGAGCGCGTGAAGGAGCGCATGAAGGGGCTTCTTATGGGAGATAGGGACACTGCTCGCTATGCTCTGAAACCTGAATGGGTGTTTGGCTTATCCTTCTCCCCAGGCATCACAGGGAATCTCACCACAGCCTTCCCTGGGCAAGAAGTATGTCTTTCACCCATGGCAGTGACGTTCAGCTTGTCAGAAAACTTGACAAATACCACAAGAGTTCACTGGACTCAGAGAATAAAAGTTGTTCATGGGGGAAACGCTGTGAGCCGGGCTGTGAATGACGCGCACTGTGGTTTCGCGGTCCCTCCCACTCTCTCAGACCCACTCTTCAGCCGCAGCGGCCGTGGGTGCTGCCTCGCAGGGTGGAGGGAAAGATGGGGGGCACAGTGGCCAACCAGTGACCTTTTCCTTCTTCCTGATGGGAAAATGTCTGCTGGCCACCTTGTATGGGGGAGGCCTGGCAGCGGACGGCTTTTGTCATGTTGGTCCCCGTGGCCTGAAGTTCACATGCCATGTTTCAGTGGTAATAGGGAGTTAACACTTGGTGGGTGGTGTCGTGGGGACAGATTTTAGACAAACAAAAAAAGTTCCTTTCTGTTTCCCATCATCACCTTGGTCAATGTAGATTATCTTGAGAAGAAACAAACAAACAGGAAAAGGAGACATTTATTTAGCAGGTGAAAGTTGGACTGTTTCAGGGGCCACAAAAAACAGGGGATTTCCCCTGGGTGGAAGTTACTGGGTTTCTGTTGCAATTATGAGAGAGGCCTCAACTTTCTTTTTGCCCTTTCATGGCTTCTGTCACAAGCCTGTGGCCTTCCCCGGGGCCTGGGCGGGAGGGGCTCGCCTGCACTTCCCAGCAGGGGCTGTGAGGGTGAGTTCCCCCAGTGCTGGGCCTTGGGGGGCTATTGTAGACGTACACAAAGTGCCACTGGAGTCTCTAAGCTGGAGCAGCAGCCTTTGTAGTTGGTTATTGATTGAGAAAAGGCTTCCGAGGATCAGCAGAACTTCAGTGGGATGAGTAAGGGGGTAGGAAGCAGAGAGAACTAGGCTTGTCACCTGGCCCCTGCCACTAGCAGCCGTGTAGCCCCGAGCAAACGACTCCCTCTTGGTCTCTGTTTCCGCAGTCATAAAACGGGGAGAATAACTGCGGTACAAGATGACCTGGAGGAATGAATAAACACGGTACCCAAAGTGCCTGCTCATGGCACATGGACCCTCCATTCATTTTTAGACCCCAAAGGCCCGGGGCTGCCCTCATCCCCACAGAGCCCTGCAGGTCAGATGTGCCTGGAGAAGGGTGGGACCTGAGCTTCTGTTCCAAGGCTCTGCTAGGACTTGGTCTAATTAAAGAGAACCCACGTGAAGGCTGGTTTCAGGAGGACATGGTTTGATAGAAGGTACACAGGACAGCAGGCACCGGCTTCGAGTCCCTCAGGGCCCACATGGTTCTGCGATATTATGAAGGTGAAAGGAATTTGAGGAAATCTAGCAAGCAGCTAAGCCGGGGCCATTACCCAGCTTTATCTGACTTCTTCTCTGGGACACGAGGCTCCTCCCCAGTGACATGCAGAGCTTCTGACTGCCCGTCAACACAAGGGCACCTGGACGCTAAGTTAGCTGGGTGGCTTCTCATGGCAGGAGCAAGCCATCCGGGGTTTATGTTTATTTCTAGCAAAATGAAGAATGTTTTTATTATCTCTTCAGAAGGTAGACTTTTTTGGTCCTCAACTTAAAAACAAAACAAAAAACATTTTGTTTATTTTAGCTTAAACAAATCCAAAGCACACTGATTCATTATCTTCTCTGTTTGCTGACAGGCTTTACATCTGTCGGGAAAGGGCAGAGTGAGTTTGGGGATCTGTCACTTAGAGAACAGCTAAGAAGCAGCCACAAGGCTAAACATGGCTTGGTATTTTGTAAGATGTGAGCATTAGTTGCTATGTTTCTGTCAATGTAAGAAACATTCAAACCTGTGAAGAATTTTCGTGAGTTTATTTGAGCCAAACTGTCGACAATTGTCGGGAAGCAGAATCTCAACAGATTGGGTTGATGCTCCAGAGAATGGCGGTTTTTCACCTTGTTTTATACATTACAGTCAAAGGAGGAGAGGTAGGTGGGTTACAGGAAATCCATTGGTGATAGGGAGAGATCAAAGCAGGGAAACCTCTAGGATTGGGTAAAAAGTAAAATGATAGACAAGTACCTCTTTTGCTTAGGTGGGTGCAGGATAGTTAACAGTGAACAATGAAGTCAATAACAATGAAGGGATGTGTGGTCTCCGCAGAGCAGTGCCTGTGCTTTGAAGGGTCCAGAAAGAGGGACATTGTTTTCACATTCCAGTATGTTGTCGTAGATGCAAAAAGACAAGAGGCTCAGTTAAGGTAAAGAGTGACCTTTGTCAGGGGGGATACCAGCCGAGGACATGACTACCCACCATCACTGCTTTTAGTTAAAAAGCTTTCATTTCAGACCATCCTTTGTGGTTACTGCCGGTCTCTGAGTGTGTTAGGCGGCCATGCAGACCTCCCCTGAGCGCATCAGGCTTGCTGTGTGGTCCCTTTTGTCCACATCTCCTCAGGACGTTAGCCCTGCCAGGGTAGGATCTGGTTGTGTCAATGAAAATTGGCATCATTTCCTGGGCATACATTTTCCTACATGGTTTATTTAAAATCTATGCTTAACATACCATGACTTTAAAAACGGGGTCTATGTAAAGACGAACAACAACAACTAATAATGGAACAATTGTAACAACATCGGCAATGACAGTCAGTGAGTGTGGAGCACGGGTCTGTGGCTCTGGGCAGCATGGAGCCTGCTGGGGCTCGTTTCCTTTCTCTCTGGCCCACATTCTACTCTGTGGACGGTTCCTGAGGCACCTCCAGGTGTGGGCCGCGGTGAGGCCAGACGCTCCCACGTGGGCAGGAAGCGTTTTGGTGCTGGCCTTCCACCCGGGGACGGGTTTCCATCTCCTCAGCCTGATGACTCACGGGGACGCCCGACCTGAAGGGGCTGGGCTCTGTGCTGCCCAGCATCCTCCGTCTCCATCAGCAGCCGGTGGCCCTGGGCCCTCACACTCTCAATGGACATTTACAAAACAACAGTGACCACAGTGACAACGGAACACACGCCGGAGTGCAGACCACTCAGCATTGAATGAGGCCGCTCTGGGTCGACCGAGGACAGCTTCCTTTATGCAAGCGGCTACGGACCACCGTGATGGAGAGGCTCGCGGGCCGGAGAGGCCAGAGCTGCGTGCGGAGCCCAGGCAGGAGCACGCAGGTGCCACAGGCATTCACAGGAACTTGGTGATGCGGGGAGGGGTGGTTTCTTTCTCACAGAAACCTCCTTCCTCCAGCGAACACACTGGTCAGCATCGCACAGCCCTCAGCGAGGAAGAAACCAATACACCTCTGAAAGCAGAGGCTGAGGCTGGTCTGGGCATCACCAAAACACATGGCTGTTCTCGCCTCGAGTGGCGATCAGAGAGAGAGCCAGCACACGTTTCCCTAGGGACCCTGCACAGCGCCCAAGAATAAACAGCTGCAAAATTTCATTTTTCCAGGAGTGTTGGCAGGTACGTGGCACCATGTCACACATTTATAAGAACTAATTGTATATTAAGTTTGACTGCTCATCCATTTTAAACCTACATACACTGAGCGTAATATTACATGTACTTAAAATCAAGTTATTTCTTCTACGTATAGTATAGAGGCAATTTTTTCCTTCCCACGATTTTTCATAATAGCTAGTCACTTTCCTAGGAAAATTCAATGTATTGAAGTATTAAAGAAAAGCAAATCTCATTTTAATCCCGTCTTTAAAGATGAAGAGCATCTTCCATCACCTAAGGAAACACCCCCTTCACCTCTGTAAAGTGAACATTAACCTAAATAGATGCTAACTCGCTCCATCCCCAGCTTCCTAGGCCAGTCTGGTTCCTCCTGGCCGGGCAGCCCTGGGTTCTCACAGGGGCAGGACTACAATTTAAAAGCAAACAGCTCTGTCCCTCACCATCTGAGCACTTCGTGGAACAGTGCAGCTGTGACAGAGCCTGTGAGAGTCAGAGGCGGCTCGTCTTCATGCTCGCACACACATCAGAGTAAATTCAGAGGAGCAATCAATCGGTAATGCCTTCCGATTGAACGCTGGGCGCGGTGCCCAGGCTACAGGGAATGCCTCCCCTTTCACTACACTGGACGCTTCCTCAGAGACAAGGACACTAGGCGAGTGAAAGAAGAGGCTCTGTTTAACACAAATGCACTAGTAGGAAGACCCATGATGGTAATGCCAAACACAACTGGAGGACAATCAGGATGCATTCCAAATACCACATCAGCCTACAATGCAAGAAAATTAGCAACAGTGATTTATCAAACTGACATCACTCTAGAAAATATTATTTTTATTTATTGTTTGCAAAATCATCTTTCAAATATAAGGTTATTTTAAAATAATTCTTTGGTTAAAGTATAATTCAAATAAAAAGTAGAAACTGCTGGAAGCCCTTCACTACAGGGTGAAAAGTACCGTCCTCTTTCAGCCACCAGATGGCCATTTAACCAGCCATTCCGATTCTGTGAGTCCAAATGTAATGGAAACACTGCATCCGGCACTGAGCTGGGGTGAAGCCCAAGGCCCTGGCTACCGGCCAGCTGGAGAGGAAAGTCAGCTTCTGCAGGAAAACGGGCCGTCACTCCTGTCCCCCAGGAGAGACGTGGCTGTAAGTCAGGGAAACCAAGAGCCACGCGTGCGTGGTCCTGGGGTGTTGGAGGGGACGCGTGCACTAGAGCAAAATGCTGTGGACTCTCAAGCCTCGCTGAAACCCTCCCGTTAATGTCACCTCAGGTTGTCTCAGGTACATTAAAAGAGACAATGCCTTCTGCAAGGAGCCATTGGGCTCTGATCGGCACTTCCTCTCCCTTCCTCTCTTCTAGAGCAAAATGCTGTGGACTCTCAAGCCTCGCTGAAACCCTCCCGTTAACGTCACCTCAGGTTGTCTCAGGTACTTTCTACATTAAAAGAGACAACGCCTTCTGCAAGGAGCCATTGGGCTCTGATCGGCACTTCCTCTCCCTTCCTTTCTTCTCTCTGCCCCCAGCCCTCAATAAACATTTGTTCTTAGGGAGCATCAGGCTGAGATCAAAAATAACCAGCCTGCACTTCAGGTTGTAATATTAACCCAGAATTTTGGGATGAATATGAAATCATGTTTCTTTTATTACACATACATTCAACATGATTTCCAAAGGATTTCTCATTTGGAGTTTAAGTTTGTGTGTTTAAATAAATGCGAAAAAGAATTTAATGTGAATTCAGATTTTCAGGCCATTTTGAAAAATAGTCTGGATAATTAAAGCCGAGGAATGAACTCTTTGTTTACTCAGGGTTTCCCACCTGAATTATTCAGAAAATGATTTCAGGCTCTGCCTCCTTTTGCTTGTGCAGACAACAGCCCAAGGCTCCGTGCACACTGGACCAAAGGCAACGATTACAGTCCGTCCTGGGACTCAGACCCCCAGGGGGAGCGGAGGAGAGCCCATTGGAACTTGTTCTGTGTGAGTACAGACACAGCCCAGAACATGCTGCTGCCAAGGAGCCGCACGGGAGGGACCCGGGCATTCTCCTGGGCACTGAAGCCATGGGCATGTGCAGAGCTAATACACACTGAGTCTGCCTGAGCAGTGGCTCATGCCCTTATGGATGAAAGAAGGACTGGCCGCCAGGGTGGCTCCATGGCTGAGTGTTGGCCCTGGCACCTAGAAGCCAGCAGTTCCCTTCGGTTCCCGGTCAGGGCACAAGCCCGGGCCATGGGCTCCATCCCCAGTAGGGGGCGTGCTGGGGGCAGCCGTTCAATGTTGATGTTTCTCTCTCATTGATGTTTCTCTCTCTCTCCCTTTCTCTCTCTAAAATCAACAAAAGCATATTTTAAAAAAAAAGAAGAATGAATGGCAGCTCCCCTAGAGTAAGGATAAAAAACAGCCCTTTAATGAGTATGTCACCATTTGAAGATTAAAACATTCATATTAACCAATGGTGTCAGCATAGAGTTACTTCCACACTCAGAAGCTGTTTGCACAATGCTAGAAATAAAGATTTGCTTCTTAAAATGTAAAATTCACGACACATTTCTTTAAGTGACTTTAAAACCCCTCTTGAACCCTCCAGCTGATCAGCACACATTCCCTGTTTCAAGGATCATCAAATTCCCGTGTCAAACAGGCCCATGGACCTGTTTTACACACCAGGCTTCATGCACGTGGGTTTCGAAGCTTCTTCGATGCTACAGTATCTATTGACTCGATTTGCACTGATGTTCCCTTTGGTGGCGCACATCCTCACACAGTGAGCTGCTCCACACCTGGCCGCCGTCCGCCGCCCGCGGCCCTCAGCTGGCCACACAACTAAACAGACGCTGATAACTGATGTTTTGGCTTGATTGTCTTTCTTTTTTTCTTTTTCTTTTTTAATAAACTCCCTCTAAATCTGGGAAGCAGGTCTGAAGGGAAGCCACAGGGTGTGGTTCTTCCAACTGCCTCTAAGTAGCTCTGTCTACGTATTTAAAATTATCCTAGAAAAGCAAACAAAATGACAACTCAAGTAGCAGTGTGATCGTAATTGTCACCACTTAAGTTAGTTCCTTGACTCGGTCTGCACATCCCTGGTGTAGCTGGGGCCCCTGTGGCTGGCCTGGCATGACTGACCCGCACTGCATGTGAGCGGACGACGCCCTGCCCCCGGCGCGGTTGCAGATGTCCATATTGCACAAGAATGGGCTCTTTGCTCATTCCAACACTGTATGTAACGCACATCCTTTCAGGCGTCAGCTTCCTTAACTGGTTACCAGAGTCCGGACTCGAGGGCCAAGGAGAGCAGCACGGCAGTTCAGAAGTGCTGGGCTCCTTCGGTGGCAACACGGATCATGCAGCCACTTCGTGGTTTTCAGTTCTTTGTTCCTACAATTGACTACTTCACACACTTATCTTATTTCCTCCTGAGTATCCACAGTGCTTCAGAGAGCAAAAGTGCTTCGTCTGCGCTTTCACAGAGCATGGCTCTGCCCAGAGCGTGGCCAGGGGCTCGGGACACTTGAGCCGGGTCCCTGCCACCCTCTGGGCAGCGTCGGAGCCGGACGCCCTTGTGGTCGTCTCCATGGCAGTAGTCGAAGTGTAACCTCAGAACAGCTCTCTACAGGCACGTTTTCTGATAACCTGAGAAGAACCCTTCAGCGTGGCTTTGCCTCACTGGAACATGGAGTTCGAAAGGGCATCCCACCACCTCACAGGCAGCTCCGGTCCCTCCAGCTGGGTGCCGCACCTGCTCCTTCTCCGGCACCCCTCCACGGGCTGGCTCCTCCCTCCGGGAGCCTCGGGGCCGGGCCACAGAGGAAGGAAGGCTACAGCCTCTGCAGTAGCAGGTGCCTCGACGCAGGAAGACAAGTCCCGAAAGCCTTGCTAACCAGAAAAGAGTCCAGAGAGAATGAGCTTTATCTCTGAATCCAGTTTTTTTCTTATGCACACAGTCTCCATCGCGAGCATTTTAAAGCATGAAAGGGAGTGGGCTAAGTTATTCTGCGCTGTCACGTATAGTGTGGTGCAGACTTCTTCGTTGTTACAAAACACACAAAAAGACACGTCTCCCCCAGGCTTCCCAAAGCCTGTTTCCCTCCTCGGGGTGTGGCTCAGTCTTGTAGCAACGTCTCTCTCCAGTTGAAGCCCCCAGTGGGTCCATGGGTGAGAGGAAGGATGGGTGGGTCCCTCAGCTGCCAGATTCCAGTTTCTCCCAGTTCTTCACAGGAGCAAAACCCCAAGTACGGAATCTGAAGTAAGAGTAGTAAAGAACAGGAAACAGGTTTAATGCTGCAAGTTTTACCTAAACAGAGATCTTCAGGTGGCCCTTGAAAATAAGTATTCATAGGAATTAATCGGGGCTTTGTAGACAAGCATCCCCAAAACCCATAAAGAAAATGAAATGGAAAAAGCTGCTAGACTCGAGGTCAGAGCAGTTACACTGCAAAAGGGCTCATCAGAAGGATTCATTATATGTGAGCTCTTCAGTGCGGTTAACTGCCCACAGCTGGATGCTCTCTGGTGCGGCAGGAATGAGGACAGTACATGAAGCTGAGGTGCTGGGAGTTAATTCCTAATTTCTTAAAAAATATGTTTTTATTGATTTTTAGAGAGATAGGAAGGGAGAGAGAGAGAGAAACATCAATGAGAGAGAAACATCTATTGGCTGCCCTCTGCCCGCCCCAATGGGGATCGAGCCCGCAACCCAGGCAAGTGCCCGGATCCGGAATCAAACTGGTGACCTCTCGGTGCACGGATGATGCTCAACCACTGAGCCACACTGGCCAGGCAACACTATTTTTTTAATAGATGTATAACGTTCTGTCGTATGGCAGTGCCACAATCATTTAACCTTTCTCCTGTTTAGAGTAACTCAGCAAAGGTAAGTAGTACCCGTGAGGGTGCTGTATGAGGCTTCACTGATGATTGGAGACTGTCCCGTTCTGAGGAATCTAGGACCCTAGTGACAGACTGAGCAGTGATCATTACTATGTAGTGTGGTGAGGCTGCAAGAGGAAGGTTTCCTCTGCATTATAAACAAGACAAAAATCTCTGCCCTCAAGCCGCTTACAGAGCAGTGGGAAGGACAGAAGCATAAATAAGCTTTTAAAAACATGGAAAAGAATTGCAATGGAGTTTGAGCCAGGTTCTCCGGGGGCGCAGAGAGGGAACATCTGAGTATCCTGGGGGGAAGTGGGGGCGGGGGGGAGGTTCATGGCAGGAAAAGGAGTTGTCAGCCAGCCTCACGGGCTCTTTCTCCCTGCCCTCTCTTGGGTTTGCCCTTCCTCTGCCCGCCCCAGTGGGGATCGAGCCCACAACCCGGGCAAGTGCCCGGATCCGGAATCAAACTGGTGACCTCTCGGTGCACGGATGATGCTCAACCACTGAGCCATACAGGCCAGGCAATTCCTAATTTCATAATGTGTGTGTGTAGCTGCATTATAAACAAGACAAAAATCTCTGCCCTCAAGCCGCTTACAGAGCAGTGGGAAGGACAGAAGCATAAATAAGCTTTTAAAAACATGGAAAAGAATTGCAATGGAGTTTGAGCCAGGTTCTCTGGGGGCGCAGAGAGGGAACATCTGAGTATCCTGAGGGGAAGTGGGGGCTGGGGCGGGGGGAGGTTCATGGCAGGAAAAGGAGTTGTCAGCCAGCCTTGCGGGCTCTGTCTCCCTGCCCTCTCTTGGGTTTGCCCTTCAGCCTGACAGTTTCAGTCACTGCTTCCCATGCCTGCCAGCCAGGCCCCTCCTCACCGAGCTGTCAGAGGCTGAGCTTTGGCTCACTCACCGTTCCTCCTCCCACCCCCAGTCCCTCAGGGGAAGCCAGACAATTTGCTTAGATTTTTTAGCTACTGCCTGAATTTCAGCTCAGAAACTAGAACTAGGTCAAACAGTTCTTTTTCTCTCACACAAGACCTAATAAAGTGCCTTACACAGGTTGCCACCACTCAGTAATCTTGGTGAGAGTCAATAAATGCATCTTCCCGGCTCAGAAAACTCAGCTGCCAGCAGTCATTGAACGGTTCTAAAGTCGCTGGGGCCACAGGGCCCTGAAACGCAAGCATGGATTATCTTACCTTTCGGACCATTTGTACGAAGTCCTTGGAGTTCTGAGGTGACAGGCCCTGAAGTTGGCAGGTACATGCTTCAAGGGAAGATGCATGGGCCACAATCAAGATGTTATTTCCTGGGGGGAAAGCAAGAACTGGGAAGACCATTTCTATCAAGACACATGCAAACTTCGTAAACATGGAAGCCAAACCTGGGCAGGGACAGACATTCTCAAGGAGACAACTTGGCCAAACAATATTTCGGAAATACTTAGTATTGTGAAGGCAGCCTAATATCACTTTTAAAAACAATTTAATCATAAAATAACTATAGATTCATAGGAGGTTACAAATGTAGTTTACATGCACCCATCAAATCACTGTTGACCTTTGAACAACATGGGTTTGAATGTGTGGATCTACTATGTGCAGATTTTTTCATTAGTTGCTGTAAATGCATTTTCTCTTCCTTATGATGTTCTGAATAACATTCTTTTTTGTAGCTCATTTTATTGTAAGAATAGTATCCTATCTAATAAAAGAGTAATATGCAACTTGACCATCACTCCAGCACACAAGATGGCCACCCCCATGTGGACACAAGATGGCCTGCAGGGGAGGGCAGTTGTGGGCGATCAGGCCAGCAGAGGAGGGCAGTTGGGGGCAACCAGGCTGGCAGGGGAGGGCAGTTAGGGGGAACAGGCCAGCAGGGGAGGGCAGTTGGGGGCGACCAGGCCTACAGAAGAGGACAGTTAGTGGTGAGCAGGCCGGCAAGGGAGGGCAGTTGGAGGCAATCGGGCTGGCAGGGTAGCAGTGAGATGTCAATCAGGCTGACAGGGGAGTGGTTAGGGGGGGATAAGGCTGGCAG
>NW_006293968.1:867856-869361 GCF_000327345.1 Myotis davidii
CAAATGTCTGCGAAGCGTTTCCCCGTGCCTCATCTCATTTGATCCTCACAGAAGTCTTGGAGTAGGTAGATAGGAAACTTTGTGGAATCCTATTTTCTTTTCATTAGCCAGAAAACGGAGATTTTGAAAGTTTAGAAACTTGACCCAACTGAAAAGAAGTAAGAAATGGTGGACCTTGCAAATGACTTCAGGTTTTCTCACTATGCAGAATTTAGTCAAACACTGCTACAGTTAAATATTTTACCCTTTTTTCTCCCTGTGTGATCTGTAATAATAATCTGCTTTGTGTTGATATTTACTGCTGTGTTGCTAACAATTACTTGCAAGAGAAGTTGGGGTGCTTCACTGGGCTGGAAAAAGTTTAGCTAAATCAGAAAGCAGGTCTATTTAAGCAAGTTTGTTATCTACACTAATAAAAGACAAAGATGCTAATTGACCATACCTTCACTACTCCCACCAGCCAATCAGAAGAGTATGCAAATTAACCCAACAAAGATGGCCTTTAAATTTGCATACTGCAGGCGGGGCAGGGCTGGTGCCATCCGCCACCCACCCCACTGCAGGATCAGGCCTGCTGTGGGCAACCCGGGGCGCCTGAGGGGGCAGGGCAGTGCCATCCGCCTCCTGCCCCACAGCAGGTTCGGGCCTGCCATGGGTGACCTGGGGAGGTGGGGCAGGCACCGTGGGATAGGGCCTGCCATCTGCCACCCAGGGAGAGGGCCTAAGCCAGCAGGTGGTTATCTCCTGAGGGGTCCCAGACTGTGAGAGGGCACAGGTCAAGCTGAGGGACACCCCCTACCCCCGCCTGCCACCCAACCCACTGCAGGATCAGGCCTGCTGTGGGCGACCCAGGACACCTGAGGGGGCAGGGCAGTGCCATCTGCCTCCTGCCCCACAGCAGGTTTGGGCCTGCCGTGGGCAACCTGGGGAGGTGGGGCAGGCACCGTGGGATAGGGCCTGCCATCTGCCACCCAGGGAGAGGGCCTAAGCCAGCAGGTGGTTATCTCCTGAGGGGTCCCAGACTGTGAGAGGGCACAGGTCAAGCTGAGGGACACCCCCTACCCCCGCCAGTGCCTCTAGTGATTAATAAGCAGCTTGGCCAGTTTTATTGACTATCAGTCCCAGGTCACACAGCCAAGAGGAAGCAAAGTGGAGGTTAGATCTCATTACCTATTCAGAGCACCAGATATTTCCTACGCCCCTTTTTAGTAGCCTTACAAACAATAACCCGCAAGGATAGGTTTTATTTCTTAACATGTTGTTCCAGCTTTCTTGGGATATAACTGACATATAACACGGTGTAATGTTTGGTGTATGACATGGTGATGTAATACACATGTATTGCAAAATGATTAGCACCGTAGCCCTATCCAACATATCCATCATGTAACACAACTACCATTTCTGTTTTCGTAGATGGAATAATTAAGATGTACTCTCTTAGCAGCTTTAAAGTACATAATAATTATTATTAACTATAAGCACATTATAGTTATATACATCAT
>NW_006293968.1:869552-885467 GCF_000327345.1 Myotis davidii
GATATTTCCTGGACTCTTTTGGCACCGTACAAACCTATTACGTGTTGTTGACTGTATTTCCTGTGCTGTCTTATACCCTAGGGCTGCTCTGTAAATACCAATTTGTACTTCCTGAACCCTTCACCTCTCACCCAGGCCCCCATTCCATCTCCCCTCTGGCAACCATCATGGTTTCTGTGTCCATGAGTTTGTTTCAGTTTTGTTTGTTCATTTATTCTGTTCTTCAGATTTCACATGTAGGTGAAATTACGTGGTATTTGTCTTTTTCTGACTGGCTTACTTTACTTAACATAATACTCTCTGCGTCCATCCATGATGTCACAAATGGTAAGATTTCATGCTTTTTATTTTAAGGCCAAGTCATACTCTGTTGTAAGGAGTTGGGCCACAGGCAGGGTAAGCGGTCTGAGATCCTGTACATCAGAGGTTCTCAACCTGTGGGTCGCGGCCCCCTTGGGGGTCGAATGACCCTTTCACAGGGGGCGCCTAAGACCATTGGAAAACACATATATAATTACATATTGTTTTTGTGATTAATCACTATGCTTTAATTATGTTCAATTTGTAACAATGAAACTGGCGTTCACCACAACATGAGGAACCCTATTAAAGGGTCGCGGCATCAGGAAGGTTGAAAACCACTGCTGTACATCCAGGCATTTTTCATACTCAGGACACGTCCTTCTCTCTGTCACAGCTGCTCTCCCTCACAGAGTTTCCTTCTTCACTCTAAGCCAGAGGATCTCAAATCCTCCTCCTCCTTCACTACTTTTGATCTCCCCGACCATCCCCCCGCACTCCGCCCCCCAGCCTATGGCTCCTCTGTCTCAGCAGCCTGAGAGCCCGCCACCCTACCCAGTGAATCCCACCACCCAGTCTCACACCTGCTCCAGAACAGTTTTTGGCTCTCTTCCTCCCCCTACTCCGGCACTAGCCTTAAAGTGCCCCTTTCAGGAAATCACCAGCACCAAATCTGGCTTCATGCCCACAGCCATGTGAATACCCTCCACCAGCAGGCTCTGCCCTCCCAGTCAGAGCAGGTGCTGTCCCTGATAGGGGCCCACTGTAAATCTATCAGGAAGGGCAGGAAGGTAGCAGGTCTCAAGACCACATAGTTCTCTGCCAAGAAGGACTAAGAAAGCAGCCCACAAAGCAGTTAATTATTTAAAAAACTAGAGGCCCAGTGGTTAGGGTCCCTAGGCCTAGCCTGCTATCAGGGCCATTTTCCGCCCACTCGCCAGTCCCTGGCCACCACTGCCACCGCCAGCCAGCTGGTTCCCCTTGCAGGACCTCGTCCCACCTGCCACCACCGCCACAAGCCAGCTGGTTCCCCTCGCCTGCGCCCCACATCATAGCAACTGGTTGAGCGGTCATTTCAGTCATTACGCTTATGGTCTGGCCTTTTATTATATAGGATTAGCAGAGGTCACCCAGGAAAGACATGAAAATCCGCCGTCTTCCTCTCTCACCTTACACAGGCCATAGAAAAATACAGCAATCTTGACCCTACAAGCCCAGAGGGGACAAACCCCCCAATGAGACCTTTTAAACATGACCTTTAAGGTCTTTAATAATAGAGACAAGGAGACCCAAACCCAAAAACAAAGATGAGATCAGGCTAAGGCTGAAGCCCAGACGAAAACCTTTCAGCTCCTAGCCACCGCTCTCATGACCCCAAACGAAGTGCCGGTCCTCCAACTCCAGGTAAGTCAGGGGCTGAGCTTCCTCCGGGTCCTGCTTCAAATGCAACAAGAGAGGACACGGGCCAAGTCCTGCCCAAACCCGAGACCCCCACCTGGGCCCTGCCAAAGGTGCGGAGGGAAGGCCACTGGAAATCAGACTGTAGTCTGGCCCTCCAGGTCAGACCTCAGCAAGGCCACCCTCTGGATCTGGTTTGGAGCTCCCAGACCTCCTGGGATTGGCCACCAAAGACTGAAGCTGCCCACAGACAGGGCCCCACAGACTTACATCACCAGGGCAGAGCCTCGGGTAATGATTGTGGTGGCAGGTAAGCCAATCTTCTTTCTAATTGACCTGGGGCCACTTATTCTGCCCTCCCCGAATTCTCTGGGACCCTGTCCCCTCCTCAGTCTCTATTATGGGGGTTGACAAATTAGTCTCACAGTCAGTAGCCACCTCACCTCTACACTACATCTTACTAAATAACCCCTTATCCACTCTTCTTGCCCGACCTGAATGGTATAGACATCCTCTCATAAAGCCCAGTTGTCCCAAACAACATTCACCCACTTCAGTTTCACTCTCACCCCACAAAGCCATGCCACTCCTTAGGCTGTAAATGCCTTATCTCCTCCATCTCTCTCCCCTCCTCTAAACAAGAAATACTTTCTCAGTCTCGCTATGTACTCTCGCCTCTGAGTTCCCAACTTCAGTTTTCTTACAAAGCTCCTCCATGACATGACATAGCAAAGGACTCCTCACTGAGCCTTTAAATCCCTAGGCCAGCATTCTCACCCCTTTAATGCTCTGAAAACTTCTCTGCCCTCAGTGCCTTCTCACACACACCCCTTTTTCCAAAGAACAACTTTCTTTACTACAAAACTACAAATGCTTACTTAACAGTCTGGCTGTTATCAGAAGCTCAACTCATTATCACCCAAACCTTAGCATGTTATCTCTAAGGAAAAATGTGACAGTTTTAAATCCAAGTAGCGAGAGGCTTGGGAACAGACCGCTAGGCCTACTCCCATCTCACCCTGCCTTTTCTCCAGCCTCATTTGCCTATACATAATTTTCCAAAGTCTTTGGCAACTCTAAAACTTTGAAACATTGCTAGACATCTAAATATTCCAACAATTTTTAAATTCACCTGATTTTAGCTTTTATTACAGAAAATCTACAAAGTAAATTTAGAATTGTTAATATAGTGTCTAGTGCTTTGTTAAAGATATATTTCTTAAAAGTGAGAATGTTCATAAATGTCAACCTAAGAAATGCTGGCTGTTTACTTTTAATTATCATTGGAAAATTAAGATTTAAAAATTGTATGGTTTTAATAATAGAAAGCATGGACATGTATTTTTAAAGAAAAAAAGAAATTGAATTAAAATTATAAAAATGGTTATGAAAATTATAAAAGGTTTGTAGGGAAGAATATTTAAAAATTATAGAAATAACATAAACCAGTAAGCCAGGACAAGCAGAACAGAAAAACTGAAATAATAAAACAGCAGTCCACAGCCATCTAGTAAATCCTATCTTCCCTGAACCAAGGACACTTAAAAATAAATAATTTAAGAATAAAACTCATTTTGGTATATTAGACTACACCCCTCCAAACTAATGTCTCTTTCCTTCCACCAGACCATTTGTCATAACTCTTACTGTTCTAACTTTTACCCCAGTAATATTAAAATGTCTAAAACAGTTTGTCTCCACCAGGTTACAAGCCCCACTTGTACTCAGAAAACACCACCCCTAAACACCATCACAACCTGTTTGTGCCCAGCCCTCATCGTCCCTCTGACCCCCAGATCAAGGATAATAGGCCAGATACATATGTAAACACTCACCAGAGCAGAAAGCTCCAGATGCATAGCAAGGGGCAGGAGTGAAAAAAAAAAAAAAACCCACAAAACAAACAAACAAAAAACACCTTGCCTCTAGAATAACCTAGCCTTCCTGAGAAAAATGGCCCCTCTCACATATCAGCCAAATGACTAATAAATTATATACCCAACCTTCCACATTCCTGTAGATTGTTAGTGACAGCACGCCCCTGCCTGGCGCAGACTATCCATCCAAACAATACAAGGTATGTTCGAGCTCATTACAGACCTCTGGCTCCAGGGCAATGTACAGCATTTCTCTTCAGATCACATCTGTTTACCGTCATAGTGCTTCTGAACCACGCAGATCTCTCATATCCCTAAAATGGTCCCCCTACTGGCCCTAGACCAGTGGTTCTCAACCTGTGGGTCACGACCCCTTTGGGGGTCGAATGACCCTTTCACAGGGGTTGCCTAAGACCATCAGAAAACACAGATATAATTATTTATTGTTTTTGTGATTAATCACTATGTTTTAATTATGTTCAATTTGTCACAATGAAAATATATCCTGCATATCAGATATTTATATTATGATTCATAACCGTAGCAAAATGACAGTTATAAAGTAGCAACGAAAATAATTTCATGGTTGGGGGTCACCACACCATGAGGAACTGTATTAAAGGGTCGAGGCATTAGGAAGGTTGAGAATCACTGTGCTAGGAGGAACAAAGGGTGGACCGGACCCTTACATCAGCAGAGTGGCTTGCAACCAGCAAGAATGAATAAAAACCTCTCTCTCCCTATCTGGGCTTTGAGGTCTGTCCCATGGGGTTATGTGTCTGTTTTTATGCCAGTAGGATACTGTTTTTATTAGTATACTTTGCAGTATACTTTGAAATCAGAAGTGTGATGCTCCTTTTGTGATTCCATATGCATTTTAGGATTTTTTTTGTGATGAAATCTTTAGGGTTCTCTCTATACAGTATTTGGGAGAAAAACATCATTGGAATTTCGATAGGGATTGCATTTAATCTATAGATGCCTTTGGGTGGTATGGAGAGTTTAACAAGGTTAACTCTTTCAATTGATGAGCATGGGGTATATTTGTGTCTTCAGTTTCTTTCATCAAAGTCTTGTTGTTTCCAGTGTACAGATATTTTACCTCATTGGTTAAATTAATTCCTAAGTATCATATTGCTGATGCTATTGTGATGGGCCTATTTTATTTTATTTCAGATGTGTCATTGTTCGTGTATAAAAAATTGATTTCTGTAAGTTGATTTTGTATCCTGCAACTTTCCTGAATTTGTTGATTGGTTCTGACAGCTTTATGAGGATCGCTAGGATTTTCAATATAGCCTATCATTTTCTAACAGAGACAACTTTTCTTCTTCCTTTTCAATTGGGATGACTTTTATTTCTTTTTCTTGCCTGATTTCCCTGGCTAGGACTTCCAGTATTATAATCACAGTGGGAAAAGTTGGCATCCTTATCTTGTTCTTAATATTGGAAAAAAAGCTTTCAACCTTTCACCATTGGGTCTGATGTTAGCTGTGGGCTTGTCATATGTGGCCTTTTTACTGTTATGTTTCTTTTATACCAAATTTGTTGGGCATTTTTATCATGAAAAGATGGTGTATTTTGTCTAATTTCCCCCCCTGAATCTATTGAGATGATAAAATCACACTTATCTTTTACCCAACTAAAGGGGTATCTGTGTATCGTGTTAATTGAGTTTGTGTGCTGAAACACCCTTGCCCCACAGGGATAAATCCCACTTGGTGGTGATGTAGGATCCTTTTAATATGCTGTTGAATTTGGTTTGTTAATATTTTGTTCAGAATTTTTAAATCTATGTTCATCAGGAATATTCATCTATAGTTCTATTTTTTGAGCCTCAAAAAGGCTGCAGATGACTTGCCTATGTTTATGCCATTAGCAACTCTTCAGGGCTTAGATTTGAACGGGGGCTGGAGATCAAAGCCTGTGAACTTGTCCTCCACTCTGGACCATATAAATTTTTGACGGTGTCCTCCTCAAGGCTGCCCCTCTGTGCACTTGGGTTTACTGTCCAGAGAGAAACATTGTTGTTCCATTTTAAAGAACCTGACCTCATACTTCTAGGAAATAGCCTCTGAATCTCAAAACACCCTGAGGGCTTGGGAGAGACATGGTGACCACTCATTAGGCTGCACCTCATTGCTCTGGAGCAAACTTGTTCTCACCACCCCAACCGCTCATCCAGTCCTGGTCTTGTACTTCCCTTCCCCCAGGAGAAAAGGTCTCTTTGTACGGTCCAGACAGTCATTTAAAGAGTGAAACCACATTGTAAGTAAAGAGCCAGTGGCTGCTGGGATCCAGTTCCTCCTGGCCAGCCCTTGCCTTTGGCATTTCTTGACTTGAAGTCGAACCTATGAAGGGCCTCCATGTTGAGCCACCAGTCCTGATGGGCATGGGACAGAGTCAAAGATTTCCCACCCTGTCAGCAGCATGTGCCATGCTCTAGCCACACCTGCAGGACACATATAATCAGTGTCAGGTGGCCGCAAACCACCAACTAGACCTGGAACCCAGAGCTCTGGGTGCTCAGGCACCATCCCTGGAGCATGATTCTCTCCAATAAACGCTCGCCTCCTCACCTTGCTTGGGCGAGGCTTCTGCCTTGAGCCCCACAACAAAATTTGAGTCATCGCCCCTATAACACTCTGGATCCATGGTTCTCCCCAACCCCCACTATTTCCTAACACACCCAGTCAAGACCTTATTCTGAAGCTCCATCCAACTGTTGTATATGTCTTTTCTGCCTTGCTCCTCTGGGCCCAGCTCCCTAAGACTGGAGATGCTTTCTGCCCCCGCGCCCAGGTGAGGTCTGCCGCCTGGAGGTGATGTGACTGGAGATCAGTCGCCAGCCTGGTTAGTGTCCCTTAACCTGCCTCCCAGCCCTGCCTCATCCTAAGGTGACAGGACTCTTCAAACAGCACCTTCACCTATAACACCCTGTCAGTCCTTGCCTATCACTATGTTTCTTCAATATTCTGTACCACTGCTTGCTTCTAAAGGCCCAATCCCTCGCATAACTAATTTCAGAGAAAATTTAACCCGAGGTGGTAACTCTCACATGCTGAAGCATGTGATACATTATTGCCTTTCACAATTGATTTATAAAATTTTATAAAATTTATAAAATTTTCCCCCTCTTAAACACAAAATGATTGAATTTTCATTTTCTGTAGAGGAAGAGAAAATCTGGAATAGAGACCCTAGTGTTCATCATTCGGCTTGTACCAATCATCTGTACCACTGTTTGCTTCTAAAGGCCCAATCCCTCGCATAACTAATTTCAGAGAAAATTTAACCCGAGGTGGTAACTCTCACATGCTGAAGCATGTGATACATTATTGCCTTTCGCAATTGATTTATAAAATTAGAGGCTGAACCTTTTCCCCCTCTTAAACACAAAATGATTGAATTTTCATTTCCTGTAGAGGAAGAGAAAATCTGGAATAGAGACCCTGGCGTTCATCATTCGGCTTGTATTACTAATGGGGTGTGAGGTCTGTGTGCCTGGGTGTGTCTGCATGCATTCAGACTTGCAGATAGAATGATCCTGGAGATATCTGTAAAGCAGCTTGGGAAGAACTGCAAGACTCACTTAAGGGGAAAGCTGAGAACAGAGGTGGCCTAAGTGGACCTCAGAGGCGCTGGGTGGTGAGCGGGGAAATCGTTTTACCAACATTGGCAGCAATTCACCCTCTTTCTGGGCCAGAAAGATGATGACTGTTGGCATGAGACAACAGCTTATTGCTGTTTTCCTCAAAGAATAAAAAACCAGTGGCCATAGTGTGGACAGAACAAAATTTGAAGGATATTAGTAAGGGATCTAATTGATTTGATTTGATTTTTAAGGAATGCGAATTCCTCTAAGCAAGAAGTAGGCACATTAATTATTTATGGGGTTCTATGAGATCTTATTTGCAGAGCAGGAACATGAGCATGGGGAAAAAAGATGTTTTATCCTACCTCAGCCAGAAACTCATATGGCTTAATTTGTGGTTTGGGTAGATATTTAAAATGCAAGGTCAAAGGATATCACAGGGAAGAAATCTCTGCTTATATTGGTCACTTGTTCTAAATTCTGCCCTAAGAAATATGAACTTAATTTCCCACCATAACAGTTGTGACTATGTATGTGTCCCTCCTCAAAGACATTTTGCAAATGTCTGAGTGAATTTCTGAGAGTTGAGTTAACTATATCATTATTGGTTAATTCTGAATTGTTTACATCTCGGTTATTCACTTGTGATCAATGTACAAACACTTCTTTTTAACCTCAGCACAGTCTGGTTAAATCAGCGGTTCTCAACCTGTGGGTGGCGACCCCTTTGGCGGTCGAATGACCCTTTCACAGGGGTCGCCTAAGACCATCCTGCATATCAGATATTTACATTACGATTCATAACAGTAGCAACATTACAGTTATGAAGTAGCAATAAAAATAATTTTATGGTTGGGTCACCACATGAGGAGCTGTATGTAAAGGGCCAGAAGGTTGAGAACCACTGGGTTAAATGGAGACAAGCCAAGGCCTGAAGACGAGAAGACTGTAGAGGAGCTTACACAGTCCCTCCCATGCAGAGAATGATCAATAAAGGCTAGTTGTTGTGATTAATGCTGATACGTGTCCACTAGACATACAACTTATGGCAAAGCCACTGCATTCTCTTATATATAAAAGTGGCTTGTCTATATTCTGGGATGATGGCAATAATAAGTGATAAAGAGAATTAAAAACACTTTGAGCCCTGGCCGGTGTGGCCCAGGTGGTTGTCTGGCACACCAAAAGGTGGCGGATTCTGGTCCTGGTCAGGGTACTTGCGGGAGGCAACTGATCGATGTTTCTCTCACATCTATGTTTCTCTTCCTCTCTCTCAAATCAATAAAAAATGTTTTGAAAAATTAAATATGACAATTTAAGACATGGTCACTTCCCTTATCTCCCAACAAGCTTCTGGGAGATAGAAGCTTGTCTCCTCATTGGCTGGTGCCTGGCCCTGGGACACAAAGTGGCTTTATTATTTCCTGAAAGAGTAGAATACAGTCAGGAAAATCCACTGTGCGTGGGGGGATATAATCTACAGGAAGCTGAATACAGGAGGGCTCTGGCTTCCTCCAGTTTGGGTGTTTGATATCACGGCCTGGCCGCCAGCAATGTGGATAACTGCCCGTGGGCTCTGTCCTGTCCTTCATCTCCCTAAGGAGCAGGCTGCTGTAGAAAGTACTTGCACGTTGGGCTCAGGAAGCAGCAGCGTCAGGGTTACCTGTAGGTTGTATCAACACTCAGGTTGGCTGCCGCCAGCTCTGACGGAGGTATCCAGGCAGGTAATGTGTTCCCAGCGACCCATTTTGTCCACTCAAATAAGCCAGGCTCCACACGGATCTTCAAGTGATTTTCTTGTTGTAAACCTTGAGGGAAAATAAAACGAAGGTGAAGGAAACGCCCCTATGTTCTCAGAGAAAAAGCAAAGGGAGGACAAATTGTTACAAAAAATTCTGGTCAACCTTCCATTCTCTTTTCAACCAGATACTATCATAGAGCAAAATAAAGTGCGCGCATGTGGGTTTGGACCAGGTGTTTAATTTTTGGAGTTACAAATGTATGAGTTGAATACTGGGCCACACCACCAGAATGGACGTACGCTAGTTTGAAGTGGCATGTGGTTTAGAAAAAAAACACAAGTCATTATCCCCATAACTTACATAGTTCTGTGACTGCTACGATTCCTTTTCATAAGTAAGTGCCCAGACTGTCTTATGAAGAGACTTCAGAGATTCTCTTAGCATCCACTAGCCTACAGTAGCTTTCACTTATTTGAATATCATGTAAATTCACTTTCTCTATCAGAGTATCCAATGTTGAATATTTACAATGTCAGCACACAAGTTCGTGTTTTATTGCTGTGTAATTACCCTCAGAGTGGGAATTGGCCCCTATTAACTCTCTTTATATTGCCTTAAGCCAAGTTTGGTTTACTTAAGACTAATGAGTAGGAGTCTAATACAGTGTAAATTACTTGTAGGTGCAGCTATTTCTGGCTCGTTCCTTTGTTTGGTGTAAGTAAACAGCCCCATGTCGTTTCTTCTAGTTTTCTTTCCAGTGAAATGAGAATGGCAATCCCGGGAACTCAAGCTCCTAGGATTTCAGGGTGAACACTGAGCGCCTGTATAGCAATGGTGCTTTTACATGCCAGTGAAGAAACCAGATGACAGGTTTGCAGGCAGCAGGAGCACTGCTCCTGGGAGAGGAGGAATAGCTCCGTGGGGGAGTGGCCTGTTCAGGGCGCTGCAGCCTCTAAGCAATTGCCAGATGACAATACTTTACACGCCTGCCGTTCACCCAAGAAAAACATTTTCAAAAAAATTACTTGTGTACATCCTTTCATCACACTTTATGCTGGCAGCATATGGTTTGGGGACTTTTATACAGACATCTTCCAAAAGAATCACCGCTAAAAATTTAAAGCTTTGACCTGGTTAATATCCCATGAGTCTAGGAATCTGCCTGGAGACAGAGGGATGGACTGGTTGACCTTTACCAAGTCTTACCTTTCAAGATGTTGTGTGCAGTCTGAACACAGCGCAGGGATGGGGAACAATAGATATGGTCAATTGTGGTGTTACTTTCCAATAAGGCTTCACCTGCAAAGGAAACCAAAGGAGAATCAATCTGATGGACTCAGCCTCCATGTGGGCACGGGGCAGGGGGCCTGCTGACCTCGCCTTTTCTGGGAGGGATTACTTACAGCCAGCAGTTTCTGCCTTTTTATTTTGTTTGTTTCCAACAAACCCTTTGCTAGAGAGAGATGTATTTCTAGGCAAAGAAGCCAAAAGACTCCTTTTCATCTTTTTCTTTCCTTCTCTCTGGTGCTACCAAGTGACAAAGTGTCCATCTAGGACAGGGGTCCTCAAACTACGGCCTGCAGGCCACATGCAAATACAAATATTGTATTTGTTCCCGTTTTGTTTTTTTTACTTCAAAATAAGATATGTGCAGTGTGCATAGAAATTTGTTCATAGTTTTTTTTTAAACTATAGTCCGGCCCTCCAACGGTCTGAGGGACAGTGAAAAAGTTTAAAAAGTTTGAGGACCCCTGATCTAGAAGATCTAGAAGCATGATAATGCTCTGATTTCAAGTTTGTCTTAAAGTAGGAGGGTTTATATTCTAAAAATCGTGTCTTGATTTAATTTTCTGCTAAACATATTCTTGGCCATATTCTTGGACACCAGAGGTAAATCTCAACACCCAATACTTCAACACTGTCTCCTGGAACCCGCTGCTTCCCTCCACTGGATAAAAGTCCAAACTCCCTCACAATGGTATGGTCAAGGTCTTCCCCGGACTGGTCTTTATTCATCATCCAGCCTCCTCTGCTGCCCTGCCCACAATCTACGCTCCAGAACCGGGACAGCCTCTCCCTCCACACTCCATGCTGCTGCTCGTGTCTCTGACTTCCTGTTGCTCTTCCCACGGGGATGCCCTTCCCTCCCTCCTTCTCCTTCTCTATCCAGCTGGCTTTGACTCAGATCGCAGCTTACCTCTCTTCCCCCCTTTTTGCCCTCATAATTCTTTTTCTTTTGATTAGAAGGTTGAAATCAATGTAGTCTTTTTAAATTTTGTTTTTCAATGACAGTTTCCATTCAATGTTATTTTGTATTAGTTTCAGGGGTACAGCATAGTGTGGTTAGACAGTCATATTTGCAAGACGCCCCTCCTGACATTTCCTGTACCCACCCAGCACCATACACACTTATTACAATACGAGAGGCCCAGTGCACAGATACGTGCACATTGAAAGGAAATTAAATTCAAGGTGGCCAGCAGGGCGGGACTGGGCGCGAGGGCTGGGCATGCCCTGGAGCCAACCTCCTATAGTCCCTCTCCGGCCAGCCGCACCTGGGGAGACATGGGGCTCAAAGGGCATCTGTGGAGTGAGCGGGGCCCCTCTGGAAAGTGGGGTCCCTCAGCCTGGCCTGTGGGGATCAGGCCAAATCCAGCTCTCTGACATCCCCCAAGGGGTCCCCTGGAATCGGGCTGCTTCCTCTCTGGTTCCGGGTGCATCACCAGAGAGCCACAGCTGCCAAGTCACCGCAGCTTGGCAGTTCCTGTGTTGAGTGTCTACCCCCTGGTGGTCACTTCGCTTCATAGCTACCGATCGGATGGTCGCTTAGGCTTTTTTTATATAGATTATTGCCTATATTCCCTGTGCAGTACTTTACATCCTCACAACTGCTCTGTAACTACCAATTTGTACTTCTTAATCCCTTCTGTAGAGAGTGCCTGGGTGAGCACCTGAGCAAAGGTTGTCAGCTGAATCTAGCAGCAACGGCAGCGCCATGTCCTGGAAACATCCCTCGCCAAAGGCAGGAATGTTGTCAGTCCTGACCTTTAGCTCAGGCACCAGGGGGTGGGTGCCATTATCTGGTTCACTCAGGCGCGGAGGCAGATGCAATTATCTGGGTCCAGCCAGGCCTGACAATTATGAGAAGCCACAGAATGAAGAATGCAGCCTGATCTTCAAAGCATGATTTCACATAATTTCCTTTGTCTTAAACTCTAGTAAAACTTCCTGGTATCAAGCTGTCTATAATAACTGCACTGCACTAGCTCTGAGTTACTGTCTCTCCATCTGAGAACAGTGTCCCACCTGGTCCCAGCTTTACTCACTGTCTCTGTGTCTGTCTCTCTCTTTTTCTCAATCCCCAGTCACCCCTACTCAGGCCTCATTCACTGTCTAGCCATGCCGGTCACAGCTAACCCCACATCTTTACCTTTCTACTCAGTCCTTTCAACCTACCTCTTCCCTGACAACTAGCAATCTGTTCTCCGTAGCTATGAATCTGTTTCTATGTTGTTTGTTTATTTATCCTGTTCTGTATTTGTCTTTTTCTGATTTTTTCACTTAGCATAATACCCTCTAGGTCCAAATGGTGAGATTCCTTTTTTTTCTTTATGGCCGAGTCATATTCCATTATACATATATATATCACCTCTTCTTTAGCCACTTGTCCTTTGATGGATGCTGGGTTGCTTCCATATCTTGGCTATTGTAAATAATGCTGCAATGAACACAGTGGTGTTTATATTCTCTTAAATTAGTGTTTTGGGTTTTTGGTTGTTTTTCTTTTGGATATATGCCCAGAAGTGGAATTGTTAGGTCACAGAGCAGATTCATTTTTAATTTTTTGAGGTAACTTCATACTGTTTTCCATAGTGGTTACACCAATCTTCATTCCCACCAACAGTGCATGAGGGTTCCCTTTTCTCCACATCCTCACCAACTCTTGTTTGTTGATTTACTGATGAGAGCCTTTTTGGTTTTAATTTGCATTTCTCTGATGAGTGACATTGAGCATCTTTTCATATGTCTATTGGGCATCTGCATGTCCTCTTTTTAGAAGTGTCTATTCAGGTCCCGGGCCATTATTTATTTTTTTATCCTCACCTGAGGATATGTTTTTATTGATTTTAGAGAGAGAGGAGGAGAGAAAAAAAGGGAAGCATCAATATGAGAGAGAATCATCAATTGGTTGCCACCCATACAAGACCAGATGAGGGATCAAACCTGCAACCCTATGGAGTCTGGGATAACACTCCAACCAACTGAACAACCAAGTCAGGGCATCCTCTGCCCATTTTTTAATCAGGTTTTCTTTTTCAGTGTTGAGTTGTATGAATTCTTTATAAATTTTGGTATATTAACCCCTTACCTGATGTATCACTGGAAAATATCTTTTCCCATTAAGTAGGTTGTCTTTTTGTGTTTTTGTTTGTTTTTAAATATATTTTATTGGTTTTTTACAGAGAGGAAGGGAGAGGGATAGAGAGTTAGAAACATTGATGATGAGAGAGAAACATCGATCAGCTGCCTCCTGCACACCCCTCACTGGGGATGTGCCCACAACCAAGGTACATGGCCTTGACTGCAGTCGAACCTGGGACTCTTCAGTCTGCAAGCTGATGCTCTATCCACTGAGCCAAAACAGTCAGAGCAGTTGTCTTTTTGTTTTGTTCATGGTTTCCTTTGCTGTGCGAAAACTTTTTGGTTTGATGTAGTACCATTTGTTTATTTTTTCTTTTGCTTCTCTTGCCCAAGGAGACATATCAGAAAAATACATTGCTAAGAGAAATATCAGAGATTCTACTTCCTTAGTTTCCCTTTCTTTCTTTTTCTTTTTTTTATTGCCTAAAGTATTACAAAGGGTATTACATATGTGTCCTTTTTTTTCCCCCGCCCATGACAATCCCCTGGCCTCCCCTACCCTGCAGTGTCTTATGTCCATTGGTTAGTTTCCCTTTCTGATAGTTCCCTTTATGGTAGTTCTTCTAAAACTTTTATGGTAGCCAGGCTTAAGACTTTAATCCATTTTGAGTTTATTCTTGCATATGGGGTAAGAAGATGGTCTAGTTTCATTTTATTTTTTATGTATCTGTCCAATTTTCCCAAAGCCACTTATTGACTGTCTTAACTCATTTGCATGTTCTAGCCTCCTTTGTCAAATATTAATTGACCACATAGGTATGGGTTTATTTCTGGGTTCTGCATTCTCTGTGGTTCATTGATCTATATATATATGTCTGTCTTTATGCCAATACTATGCTGTTTTGAGTACTATAGACTGGTAGTATGTAATGTGATACCTCCAAGTTTGTTCCTCTTTCTCAAGATTGCTGTGGCTAGTTGGGGTCTTTTGTAGTTCCACATAATTTTTTTGATTATTTGTTCTAGTTCTGGGGAAAATGCCATTGATATTTTGATAGAAATTACATTGAATCTATCTATAGATTGTTCTGGGTAGCAAGGACATTTAAATTATGTTAATTTTTCCTATCCATGAGCATGGTATATACTTTCATTTATATCTTCTTTAATTTCTTTCTTCAGTCTTATAAAATTCTGAGTATGTCTTTTAGCTCCTTGGTTAAATTTATTCCTAGGTAGTTTGTTTGTATGAGGCCATTGTAAATGAGATTATTATCTTAGTTTTCCTTTCTGAGAGTTTATTATTAGTGTATAAAAATGAAACTGAGTTCTGAATATTGATTTTGAATCCTGCTATTTTGCCAAATTTATTTTCAGTCTGAAGTGGGTCTCTTATGGACAGCATATACATATATTGTTTTCTTATCCATTCAGCTGCCCTGTATCTTTTGATTGAAACATTAAATTTATTTACATTTTAAGTGATTGTTGATAGGTATGTATTTATTGCCATTTTATTATTCACTAGAGGCCCAGTGCACGAACTCACACACTGGTGGGGTCCCTTGGCGTGGCCCACGGGGATTGGGTTAAAACCGGCTGTCCAATGCCACCTGCCACTCCTGCCTGCCAGGGGCTCACACCCAGTCAGTCCTGATTGGGAGAGGCTTGCACTGCCGCAGCAGCACTCGCCAGCCAGCCATGAGCCCTGCATCTGGTGCCCGTCTTGAGGGGGCTGGGGCCCGGGGCCTGGGCGGTGATTGGCCATCCTGGCAGTAGGTGGGATGCCCTTGCTGGCCCGGGATCCGGATTCATTCCGCTGATGTTCGTGTCAGTTGTCAGGAGCCACCTGGCAGCCACTTTTATATTGTTTCTTCCTTGCAGAGCGTCTCGGGAGGGGAAGCGGCCATGGTGCCCAAGGCCAACTTCCAGGAGGCCAGTGGTGCTGTTGGGATCATGCTGGCAGTACCAGTCCGGTGGTGCCAGTCTGGTGGTGCTGGTCTGTTGGGGCCTGGCCCATTCTCCAGAGATTGGACCTGCAGGACTCCTGAGGGAGTAAATGGCTGCCACTGGGCTGGTGGGCTGCCAGGATGGGTCAATCAGCTGAGCGGCACTCCCACTGTGGGAGCACACTGGCCACCAGGGGGCAGTTCCTGCATTGAGCGTGTGGAAGGATGTCTGGTCTAATGAGTATATTACACTTTTATTATTATACTAGAGGCCCGGTGCACAAAAATTTGTGCACTGGCGGGGGTGGGGGGTCCCTCAGCCCGGCCTGTGGCCTCTCGCAGTCTGGGACCCCTTGGGAGATAACGACCTGGTGGCTTAGGCCTGCTCCCAGGTGGCAGAGGGCAGGCCTAATCCCTAGGTGCAGCCCCTGGTCGGGCTCAGAGCAGGGCCAATTGGGGAGTTGTGGCGTCGCCCCCTGTCATGCACAGAGCAGGGCGATCTGGAGGTTGTGATGCCACCCTCAGTCACGCTCAAGGTAGGGCCGATTGGGGAGTTAGGGCATCGTCCCCTGTCACACTCAAGGCAGGGTCGAAGAGGAGGTTCCGGCGCCACCCCCTGTCATGCACAGAGCAGGGCCAATCAGGGGGTTGGGGCACTGCCCCCTGTCACACACAGAGCAGGGCCCATCAGG
>NW_006293968.1:885644-892971 GCF_000327345.1 Myotis davidii
GCATGTATCTGTGTTTTTTTTTAGCTTCTATATTTGTAACAATGTTTCAAACTGTAAGCTCAGAGGCCTGCAGCGGCAGGCGGGGAACGTTGGAGTCCTCCATCACAGAAGCAAGCAAGCCTCATGTTAGTTTCAAGCTGCCTGGCTGCCGGCCGTCATCTTGGCTGGCAGTTAATTTGCATATCTCGCTGATTAGCCAATGGGAAGGGTAGTGGTCGTTCACCAATTACCATGTTTCTCTTTTATTAGATAGGATAATAGAGGCTTGGTGCATGAAAATTCGTGCACTCAGGGAGAGGGGGTCCCTCAGCCTGGCCTGTACCCTCTAGCAATCCAGGAGCCCTCGGGAGATTCCACCTCCCAGCTTAGGCCTGCTCTCCAGGAGATTGGGCCTAAGCTGGCAGTAAAACATCCCTCTGGCAGCCGGGGAGCCCTCGGGGGATGTCCAACTCCTGCCACCGATGCTGAGTTTGCAGCGTCAGCCTGGCTTGTGGCTGAATGGATCTCCCCCTGTGGGAGCACACTGACCACCAGGGGGCAGCTTCTACATTGAGCATCTGCCCCTTGGTGGTCAGTGCACAGCATAGCAACTGGTCATTCTGCCCTTAGGTCAACTTGCATATTACCCTTTTATTATATAGGATAGATATTTATGTTCCTCTGTTTTTTCTTTCTTCTTAAAGAAGTCCCTTTAACATTGCTTGTAATAGTGGTTTGGTGGTGATGAACTCTGCTACCTTTTCTTGTCTGGGGAGCTCTTTTTTTCTCATTCAGTTTTAAATGGGAGCCTTGCTAGGTTGAGAACTCTTGGTTGTATATAGGTCCTTGCTTTTTATCACTTCGAATACTTTGTGCAAATTTTCTGTTGAGAAATCAGCTCATAGTCTCATGAGAGCTCCCTTGTAGGTAACCAACATTTCCTCTTGCTGCTTTTAAAATTATCTCTTTAACCTTTGGCATTTTAATTATGATGTGTCTTGGTGTGGGCCTCTTTAGGTTCATCTTGTTTGGGACTCTCTGTGCTTCCTGAACTTGTGTCTTTTACCTTCACCAGGTGAGGGAAATTTTCAGTCATTTTTCAAGGAAGTTCTCAATCGCTTGCTATCTCTTTCTCCTGATGGTACCCCTATGGTGCAGATGCTTTAAACTTCATGTTGTCCCAGAGGTCCCTTAAGCTATCCTCATTTTTTAAAATTCCTTTTTGATTTTGCTGCTCTCATTGGGGTGTTTTCTGCTACCTTGTCTTTGAAATTGCTGATCAGATCGCCACTTCATCTAACCTGCTGTTCATTCCTTCTGGTATATTCTTCATTTCAGATATTTTATTCTTCATTTCTGACTGGTTCTTTTTCATGTTTTTTAAGCTTACTATGTACTTGTTATAGTTCTCATTAAGTTAATTCACCCCCCCCCCCAAGTTCCTTGAGCAGCCTTAGGACCAGTGTTTTGAACTCTGTTTCTGGTAGGTTGTCTCTAATTCATTTTTTTTTCCCCTGTGGATTTCTCCTGTTCTTTAATTGGGGTATGCTTCTTTGTCTCCCCATTTTGAGTGCCTCTCTGTATTTGTTTCTGTGAATTGGGTAGATCTGCTATGTTTCCCAGTTTAGGTAGTAGGTTCTATGGGGCTCAGTCCAGGAATGTCCCTTGTGTGGATTATGTGAGCCCTGCTGTTATAGTTGAGTCTATTGTTTTTGGCCCCTGTGTGGGTGAGGTTGACCCTCAGGGTGGCTGCCTGTGAGAACTGACCCCAACCACGCTGTACTAACTGCTGCGTGGAGGCTGACCACACAGAGGGATTTGCCTCCATGGGGTCTGGTGCCTGCTGAGATCTCCCTTTGGGTGTGTGGCTTGTGGAGCTAATTGGGTTGTGCTTTGACGTGGTCTGAATCCCACAGGTTGTGTTGGTTCTGGGGCCTCTTGGGAGAGTCTCCAGTGCAGGTCAATGTCAGAAGCTGCCTGTGGCTGGCCCTGGGCTGCCTGTTAGGAGCTGCAAAACAATCCATGTTTTGTGGTTGTCTCTATTGTGCCTGGGTGAGTGTGGAATCAGCAAAGCTGTGTCCCAAGGCCGGCTTCCCCCAAGCCCTGGGGATCGGTTAGTCAAAGGCCCAAGGCACCCCAAGACTTTCCTCCACCTGCCTTAGCCTGCTGCTTGCTGTTAGGCTCAGGAACTGAACAAGTTTCTGGTGATATGAGATTTGTGTGAGGTAGGTTCTCAGTGAGTCAATAGGTCAATGCAAGAGCTGTTGAGGATCCAAGCAGGAGTCCCCACTCTCAGGGAAACACTTGTAAGTACATAAATGCCTCGCAATGTAGCATCCAAAAATAAAATGGTGTGCACAGAATTATGGGAGCACGGTGGAGGTGGGGGACCCAAGGTGAGTATAACCTGCATCTACTCCACTGGCTCATATAGGTTCAAGTGCACATTAGTGCTGCGACAGAAGCCACTCAGCAGAAGTTTGAGGGTTCACCAAAGCTAGCTGCCACCTGCTGTGTGCTTGCTGACCTTTTTTGGGGTGTATTCTCAGGGATGGAGGGTGAGACCAGCAGAGTTCCTCGGGCCCAAAGAAACCAGGATTTGGCCATGTGAAGGGATGCCCTGCACAGGAACGGTGGTGCCAGAGTGTGTGTGAGGGAAAAATGGCCCATGCCATAGAGCCACACGCCTCAGTCTCCCCCCGAGCTGTGCGGACCCTCAGAGCCATCCACAGAGTGTGCACTGAGGCCTTGGCTGGCATGAGCTTGGTAGGGCCAGGCAACGGGGAGTCGGGAGGGCGGGACTATTGCATTCCCAGGGTGATGCTATATGGAGAACATCAATCCAGGAATGATGGTGTTTGTGCTCAGTGTTGGAGAGGGACTCAGCACATGGACCCTGGTAGCTGTCCCTTCAGCTCTCTCTTGGCAGCCACACATGATTCCATATTTGCTCCAAGCCGCCTTCTTCTGTGGGAGCCCAGGGTAACTGGCTGCAAATGATATTTTGTGTGTTTGGCCCTTTAAGAGGGCACCTGGGCTTCTCAGGAGACTCCTGCCTCTTCCTAGCAGACAGAACCCGTGCTGGTTTTTACAGCCAGGTATTATGTGGGCTTCTCTTCCCAGCTCTGGTGCTCTGGGCTGGGGAGCCTGGCGACCTGTGCAGCTGGGATAGCCGCCCTCTGGGAGCAGGGCTAGCCCTTTGCCTGTCTCTGCCCTGCCTACCGTGTCAGTGCGGCTTCTTCTGTAAGTCCTTGGTTATAAGACTTCTATTCAACTTGTCTTGAGTTGGTCATTCAGGTTTATTGTTCTATAATTTAGTTGTGATTCCAGTTTGATCCTGGGAGGAGGTTAAGTGTAACTTGCACCTACTCCACTGCCATCTTGGGTCCCCCGCCTCCCCCGTGCTCCCATAATTCTGTGCACACCGTTTTATTTTTGGGTGCTACATTGCGAGGCATTTATGTACTTACAAGTGTTTCCCTGAGGGTCGGGACTCCTGCTTGGATCCTCAGCACCTGGCACTACCTTGCACAAAGACTGAGCATCAGCACAAGTGAGGTCACTGGGTAGGACAAGGCTGTCTCTGTGTGGCAGGCTCTCTGCAAGGAACTGAGCATCTTCAAAGGACAACTGGCCGCTGTACCTCCAGCCCCTCCCCGAAGCTCCCTGCTCCTCACCGTGTGCTAGAAGCTGGCCTCTCGGCCTCACCAGGCATGACCTTGCCTGGCACTGGTCCATACACCCTCAATAGGAATCACACCTTGTTCACTTCGGTAAAATGCCTGGTGCCAGTGCAGTGTCCTAAACTTAATGGTTACATAAGAAATTCCTTGAGGAGCGCTAGCTGGTGAGGTTCAGTGGATAGAGCAGACTGAAGGGTCCCGGGTTCAATTCTGGTCAAAGACACATGCCTGGGTTGTGGGCTCGATCCACAGTGGGGGCCATGCAGGAGGCAGCCAATCAGAGTCTCTCTCATTATTGATGTCTTTATGTCTCTCTCCCTCTCCTTTCCTCTCTGAAATCAATAAAAATATATTTTAAAAAAGAAGAAATTCCTTGAGGAAATTTACCATATGTAGAAAAGTTATAGAATCTCCCAGGAAGTGCCCTGGCATGCCCACTGGAACCAGAACCCTGAACATGTGGCCAAGCCAGCTGTGCAATTACTCCAGGACACTCACCCACCAGTCTTGCTTGCATACACCCAAACACAGTGATTGGAGCATCCTTCTCGTAATCCCGGAAGCCACCGCTCCGCTGAGGTAAGCTCTGAGGCATGTTCAGGTTGGTGCGAACGTAGCGGCCTAGAAAAAGGTCATACGAGGCTATGTGAGTTTCTTGTTTCCTTAGGACTTTCATCGCTGATCCTGACAGCCTCTCTATTTCCATTCCTTTTTGGCCAGAGACTACGTGGAGCTTTCTAGAAAATATCAAGGCCGACACTTTCCTTTGTGAGAATGTCTGGGAATCCACTCCTCTATTCTGCTGACAAAGGTGACAAGAAGTGAAAGTCGTCACCAGACACCCCTCATCAGGGGCTGATCTGAACGGTAAGCCTCCCCATGTGAAACAGGCCTCCTCCAAGGAACATGGAACCAGCGTGAGTCGGTGAATTGAGGAGGGCTCCGGCCATGGAATCGGGATGCCCCTTCCTGCCTCTGACTTGGCCATGTGACCTGCCTTTGGCCCCGGTGTCCCAGTTTACAGACTGGAGACAAGAACACTTACCTGTCCCCTAACACTCAAGACAACCAAGGAAGGGCTATGAATGAAACACACTGCAGGCTTTTCTACAGCCCACTTAGCCAGAAACGAGCACTCCATCTAGATCAGCGGTTCTCAACCTTCCTAATGCCGCGACCCTTTAATACAGTTCCTCATGTTGTGGTGACCCCCAATTTCATTGTTACAAATTGAACATAATTAAAGCATAGTGATTAATCACAAAAACAATATGTAATTATATATGTGTTTTCCGATGGTCTTAGGCAACCCCTGTGAAAGGGTCGTTCAACCTCCAAAGGGGTCACGACCCACAGGTTGAGAACTGCTGATCTAGATAAAGGTAGCTTGACTGTGCCCTCTAGAGGCAACGATAGGCATAGCAATGCTGAAGAGGACAAATAGCTCCTCACCTTTGGCATCAAAGCACTGGGATAGCCAGTACTTCCCAAAGACGACATCCATCCTCTCGCCGTGCCGACACACGAAGAGGCATCTCTTCTGGGGGCCAGGCTGGCTACCTGCCCTCAGAGGCTGCAGGTGAGGAACAGCTGTTAGTGGAGAGAAGACAGTGGACAGGCCCGGGCCAGGTGCAGGCCAGCTGAGCTCCAGAGCGGGTTCTGCAAATGTATGACTTGGCCTGTCCTGCAGACCTCACAGGTTATTCTGAGGCTCAAATGCGATGAACTGCAGTGCTTTGCAAAATCAGAAGGGTTAGAAAATGGCCTGATTTATCAGTGGGACTGCTATGGTCAGTAGGAGCAGTTACTGCTTAGAGGTGAAACTAGCTGGCACACAGAGAAAGCCACTGGTGGGACGGCGTCCTCCCCTCTGCAAAGGCCTCTTCAGCTCCCTCAGGGAGTGAGGACCCTCATTACCACAAACACGTCTGCCTCACGTCTATGTGCCTGGTGTCAGACCACATGGTCCAGTGGTCTCCTCCAACAGTGAGGGCCTGCCTTCCTGCTCTAACCATGTTTAGGCTCTACTGTCCAACTCATACATGTTGGTGCTCCCAGAAACGGTTCTACGTCAGGTGATGAAACAGGGTCTGGTCAAAGGCATGTCCAGATGACGTTGGTTTCTACAACTGCCGGGTGGGTCATGGTAGATGTCCTTCCATGCCTTCTTTCTGAACGATTCCCTGTTTCCCTAGGCTGGCCAGCATTTACCTTGGTGCCCAAGGAGGAAGTTAATATGTGGGGGTGGCATACCTTCCCCATATCTTCCCTTCCTGTTTTCTAATTCAAGCCCTGGGCTCTAGCCAAAGTGATCTAGTCTCTTGATCCTCAACATGTTTGAACTTTCAACTTGCCTTTGTATTGTTCAAACTACTCTCCCAACTCTTCATTCTGCAAACTTTCTGACATATACGCTTTCTGACAAGCGCTCCAATGTACACTGAATACTCACTGTGCACCAGGTACTGTGCTAACAGCCTTCTTCTTGCCTTTAATGTTTTTCATTAAAGTATAGTTGATATACAATAGTGTATTAGTTTCAGGTGTACAACATAGTGATTTGACACTTATATACCTTATGGTGTATAAGTAACCATCTGTCACCATACAGAGTTATGATATTAATCACTATATTCTCTGTGCTTCCTAATACATCTCCATAACTTATCTATTTTATAACAGGATTTTGCACCTCTGACTGCTCTTCACCGACTCCCCTGCCCTGTTTCCTCTCATCCTCACCACGGCCTACGACACTGATACAGCGATTGCTGCTGCCCGTGCTGACATGCTCCCCTCTGCGAAGAGACTCCTGACAGCCGAGACCAGATGCTGGTGGTCCTGTCAGGACCTATCTGGCTCCTCTTGTCTCCAGTGTGTATGTATGTCAGCGGCCTCAGCCTCGGTAACAGGTGCTCAGGGGACCTGGAGTGCTGCTGCTGGCGTGCCCTGGTGGCAGCCTCACCTGCGAGGGCGGGCAGACGATGGTGAGGGGCGCCATCTCCCCCAGGCCCTGGTCCTCGTAAGACCGCCTGTCCAATATGCCGTCACCGAATGGGAGTGCGTTGGAAGACGATGCATTTAAGATGGAGTAAGAACTGCAGAGGAAGATAAGGAAGAAGGTCACTGCGTCCGCTGGGAGTCCTCAGCCCGGACCAGCAGCAAACGCTCCCTGGACAGGCCTGGGTTGGGGAAGCTCAGCAGGGGGCCCCCTTCCTGGGATGCACATCTTGCTTCATGCTGACGTCAGCTGTTAATCCATTAGGGGCAGATGGCTTCTCTGTTTGGAATAGACGAACTCACCCCCTGGGCAAGACAGGCCTGCATCCTGTGCTAAGACGCCATAGGCATGGTCTATCAGGGGTGGGCAAACTTTTTGACTCGAGGGCCACAATGGGTTCTTAAACTGGACCGGAGGGCCGGAACAAAAGCATGGATGGAGTGTTTGTGTGAACTAATATAAATTCAAAGTAAACATCATTACATAAAAGGGTACGGTCTTTTATTTCAATAGTTTTATTCATTTCAAACGGGCCAGATCCGGCCCGCGGGCCGTAGTTTGCCCACGGCTGGTCTACACTGAGGACGTGGAAAGAATAATGAAGTGTCAATTTTGTACCATGTTTCCACCTATTTTTCAGGCTCAAAAGAAATAAATAATTCCT
>NW_006293968.1:893016-916411 GCF_000327345.1 Myotis davidii
CCCCAACCCACACATTCCAGGGAGCATTTCTACTGTCACCCCCACTTTGCCTGTGGCTTCTCACAGTTGAGAAAACCTCATGGCCACTTCCCCCTCTCCTACCACCGCCCCCTTCTACCTCCCTGTCCCCAAGCCCCTCCTTCCTCTCAGAAACACCTCCAACAAGATCGTCACCCACAGGGCATTTCCGGCCAGATGCCGGGCCTCGAGTGGAGCCCCCTTCCTGGGTGACACCAGAACGGCAGGAGCCCAAAGAGGCCTCACTAAACGGAGGCAGCGACGCAGGCCAGGTTGAAATGATTGGATTAGTAAGACCTCCAAAAAGCCTTGTTTAATAAACACTGCGATTTAAGCATGGCCGTGAGGCAAATCTGGTGACCATCTCCGTCAGCATCCTGGGCAGTGTCAAGGGAGAACATGTAAGTGTTAGATTTCTCGCTTCTTTAGAACGAGGGCAGCCACAGGCCCAGTCAGCCCTGCGCAGTCCTGGTTTCTCCCTGCTGACCCAGCAATCTGTGCCGTGTAACATCCGCTCTGGATTGTGTATTTTTAACACAGTATTATTCTTAGAATTTTAACTTAAAAAAACTTATTATAGTTAACAATATAATAAAGCTAACTGGTAGTTAGTAAAAATTCTTTCTAAAAAGTCTATGGCCATAGGTTTGGCTCAGTGGGTAGAGCGTCGGCCTGCGGACTGAAGTCCCAGGTTCGATTCCAATCAAGGGCATGTTATCTGGGCTGCAGGCTCAATTCCTGGCTCTGACTGGGGAGCTTGCATGAGGCAACTAATTGATGTGTCTCTCCCACATTGATGTTTCTCTCTCTCTGTCTCTCCCCCTCCTTTCCACTCTCTCTAGAAAACAATGGAAAAATATCGTCAGGTAAGGATTAAACAAAACAAAACAAAACACCTTTCTGATTTTAGTAACTTAGCACCTTTTCACGCTCCAAGGCGCCCCTTTCAACTGTAAACAGGCTCACCCTCTATACAAAAGGTCACCCACGCTCACGCCAGAAGAGCAGTGTTTCAGCCTGCGCAGGTCCTGGACGCCAGGGGAGGTTTAACACTCTGCATAGATAGGGACTCACAGTGTGAGGTGGGTCCCGCGTAACAAAGCTGCCTCAGTAAGTGTGATGTGTGGCCAAAGGAGACGTATTTTGGTAAAATTTTAGCAACTGTAGACCAAGGAAATCTTGGGCGGTTCACACAGTCTAATGGACAGTTATTCTCTTTTGTTTTAAACCGAGCCCTCCCAACATCTCAGAGCTAAAGAAAATCCAGTTTCACTCTCCGATTCCTCAAGCCTGTAGGGCCCACCATGTGTGGGTGGAACCTCGGCCCCCCTTGCCCTGCCCCCTCACTGCTTCCTTAGCTGCTGGAGGCCTGAGAGCCCCTCCTGCAGGCAGTTCCAGGAGCACGCCCGCCCCTTTCCCCTCTGGGATGAGGCCTGGGCTCCCGCCAGCAGTGGGGGTGTCAGTTCCAGCAAGAACACAGGCAGTGCCTTCTGCTGAGAGCGGGGAGGGGAGCTGAGCTCACACCCAGCGCATCTTCCCAAGCGCCGGGCCTGAGGTTAAGCCCAGGAGGACCCACCAGCCACCCCAGTTTTCAGCTCTCCCATCCCCACGGCAGCTCTTCCCTGGGAGCCTGGAGCCAGCAGGCTTTCTTCCCGGGCCTCCGTCTACAGTGGTTGCTGCCCTGTGTGTCCAGGTCACGCCCAGGCCCCCCTCCCGGAAGGCTGCGGGCACAGGCCTCGGCGGCTCACCTGTGGAACACCCAGGTGCTGCACTCGTCGGCCTTGGTGATGTAGTTCTCGGGCAGGAGCCCGGAGCCACCGGTGGTCAGGGAGGTGCCGTAGACCCAGCCCTCGCTGGTGCTGGCCTGCTCCACGGGAGACATGAAGATGAAGTCCCCCGGGACCAGCTCCAGCTCGTCGTCATTCTGGGGGGTGTAGGGGTAGATCACCTGCAAGGTCTGGAGGAGAGAGGGCAGTGAGGCCCCGCCTTGCCCATCGGGCGGCCGGGTCCTGCGTGAACAGGTGCAGGGGGCTCAGTGGGTGCCACGGCCCCAGAGGGGAGCCCCGCGGCAGGGACAGGACAAATGAGCTTTAACAAATAAGAGACAAAGAGGCCACGTTATTTTTAGAAAATAATTCATTTGAGCGTCTCTTCCCTAAGTGCCAACCGAGCCCTATGTGGGTCAGGCAGGCGCCCGAGGACAGTGCTGACTGGAGGTGCCCTTGGAAGATGCCGTCGCCTCCCTGCTCTCCAAGGCGGCTTCTCCGAAAGCAGGTGGCCGCCCGCCACCCGGCACTGCCCTGTGCAGGGGAGGCCGCTGCTCAGGAGACACCAGAGTCGCGAGTCGGGCCCAGCCCAGGCTCCTTGCAGCGTCTTCACAGAGCCGGCCGGAAAGGCTCCGGGCAGCCGCTGGTGGGAGCTGCGATCTGGCACTACCGCCCTGCGCCCTGGCCCGGCCCCGGCCCTGGCGGTGTCTGGGTCGCTGTTCCCAACACTCCAAATCCATGATGAGGTTGTCTGATCTAGACCCTGAGGTTCTAACAATTTTTCATATTTTACAAAATCTAAAAGAAATGTTAAAAGACTATATAAACTTTAAGAAGTCAGTTCTGCTGCTGTTAAAAAAAAAAAACTAGGAAACATATGTAAGTACTGTTAATAAATGGAGTTAAACTGGATGGCCACTGTTTCATCAAACCATGTGGTCTGTTTTTGGATGGATTGCGCGTCTTCATTGTCGAAATCCCTGAATTCTGGTTTCAGCTCTGGCCCTAAATTATTCAGCTTTGGACCTAACCTCTGTGCCTCAGCTTCTCCTTCAGGGATAAGGGCAGTGTTACTCTTCAGAGACGGCCGGGTCTGAGCGCAGTGCAGATTCCCCAAATAGTGGCGCCCGGGTGGTCGACGCCCCCCTGCGCGCTGCCACCTGCCCCAGTGAGCAGCAAGGCTCCTGGCTTTGCCTGCTCCCTTCCTCGCCCCTCGTATAAGGAGCCACAGGGAAGCATTACCTCATGGTTAGCGAAGCGGATGTCCCGAGAGAATATGGCTGCCAGCCAGTCGCACCCCAGCTTGACATCGATGCTCTGGGCCAGCTTCTCCAGGGTGGGCAGGTGGTTGGCCTGGAAGTGGTAAGCCAGGGTCACGTGCAGCTGCTTCTTATGAGGCTCCACGTGCACTTCTGGAAAAGGGGGAGCAGGTGCTGTTAGGCTCACACTGCTAGCAGCGGTGGGGCCGAGGGAGAGCCCAGAATCCTGCTTCCCACGCCCAGGGAGCTGCTGTCAGACTGCAGCCGTGTGGGGCACAGACCCAGACCCGCAGCCTGAGAGGAAAGAGCAATCCTCCTGGTTGCTCCCTTCACGGCAGGAGCAGCCCCAGCACTCAGCTGAGGAAACAGCCCTAAGGGGAGGAACTAATGCATGCAGAAATAAAGAGCAAGAGTCATTATGTGCTATGTGCAAATGTCTCACAGCTATGTTGCCTTTGTTTTGGTGAAATCAAGTCTCTTAGCTTCTGAGTGGCTCTGATGGAGAAATGAAGAAAAACTAATATTTTCAAAGTTTAAAACAGGGATTCTCAACAGCATTTGGGTGAAATAACTCTGTTTGGGCGCTGCCCTGGGCAGAGAGGCCCCGCCTCCTGGAGGCCACAGCAGCACCCATAGTGTGACCACCGGGTGACCACCGGGTGTGACCACCGGGTGTGACCACCGGGTGTGACCACCGGAAACACTCAGGCGTTGCCAGCCGTCCCGTGGGGCAAACGTGCCCTGGTTGGAACCCCGGCTGCTTAACGCAAAGAGACTGCTCCTCTAAGACACCCCAGAGGCAAGCAAAGCCAGCCGCCGCCTCTTCTTCCTCGTTTGTGTCTCTCTCAATGGGCAGCGCAGCTCCTGTCCATACGAGACTCTGAAGAAGCCGCGACCAGAGGGGTTTAGGGCAGCGGTTGGGGCTGGTGGTCCGTGAGACCCGAAAGGCTGGCTACTGCTGCTTAGGGAGTTGAGAAACTAAGAGGCTCGCTCAGACCACACAGAGATGGCGGCGGGAGCTGGGTCCTTGGGTTTTGAGCGCGTTCTCTGTGATACTACGCTGCTTCTCTTTGTTGTGAGCCCGGGAGGCCAGGGCTGTGTCTTGTTCACACTTACTCAGCACATGCCAGGTGTCAGTCCTTGTTAAATGAACAAAGACACATGAATGGATCTCCCTGTGGGGCAACCCTAAATCTACCTGCTGAAGGAATCCGGGGTCCCCCAAACTCTAGAACACCAAGGCGAAGCCCTGAGGCCAGCTACACAGCAGGGTACGCAGTTCTGCAAACCGCCAGCAGGGGGCGGCGCGAGGGCCCAGAAACTGCTTTCCTGGCGTCTCCCCCTCCCGCCAGGAAAGCAGGCCAGGACCTGGCAAGAGGGCTTTGCTCCTGGGTTTTGTGGCCACAACATGAGTTTGGTTTCTGTGGGGATTTCCATGGTGCTGTGGGGTGAACAGGAGCCATTTCCCTAAGAAAGGAGGATGCACATAGGACACCACTGTCCTCTCTACTGGCCATTTCTCTGGAATGTTCAGACCCTGTGACAGGACAGGCGCCCCAAGTCAGGAAGCAGACACTCGTCTAGAAGCAGGGGGTTTGGGGGGCGGGGGGCGCGACTGCAGGCCCCACCTGGGAGAGGGATTCCAGGCTGGACCCCAGGGAGCCCTCCCAGCTCGGGGGCGGGGCCCTCCGGACACTGTGGAGCCCAGCCCTGCTCAGGCCTTTCCAGTGAAGAGGTGCCAGCACAGACCCAGCTGGGCTGGGAAGACACAGCCTCCACCCCAGGTGGCCCAGCCCTGCCCTCCGCACGAGGTGGTGCAGGCAGCTTGGACCCCTCTGGCCCTGCACCCATCCCTCCGGCCAGCTGTGCGCTCAGCCCTCCGTGGGCTGTTGGCCTCCACAGGCGGGTGGCCTCCATGGACGGATGGCCTCCGTGGCCCTCTCTGCTGGGGCTGGGGCGCCCGCCCTGCAGGGATCATCGCCCTGTGAGCTCGTTCCTGCTGCGCGGGGAGCCACCCTCCAGGGATGGCCTCTCTTCTTGGCTCTGCCAGCCCCTGTGCTCAGCCAGGCTCCGGGCTCTGCCAGGAGGAGCCACGTCAGACTGTCACATTCGTGGCGGGGAGCACACTGCAGCTTCCCACTGAGCCCCTGCCGACTGACTCCGCCAGGGGTCCTCAAACTGTTTAAACAGGGGGCCAGTCCACTGTCCCTCAGACCGTTGGACTCCGCTGTCTGGGCGCCCAGACACTGCCTCACCTCACTGTCTGTCTGTCCTGCAGCTCAGGGAGCCCGTCTGCACCTGTGGTCAGAGAGGAGCCCCCCTCCCCCGCCGCCATGCCTGTCGCCTGTCACCATGCGTCCTCAGCATCCCTTTCAGCTAACTTCTTTGGTGGGAAATTGCAGCAGCTTTAAGCTAAGAGCTGCCATGAGAGAGCAGGAGAGATGTGGAAGGGGGACCGTTGGACGGCTTTTGAGGCCTAGGGGCTGCCTAATGGATTCCTAGGTCGAGGGTGGGGCTCAGTGGAGATGGCTGTTCTTGACTCTGAGAGGCTCCACTCTCCTCTGTGCTGTGCTCCCTGGGCCTGGACTGACTGCCCAGGTGGTGCCTGTGTGGGAGGGGGTGGGGGGAGGGAGGAAGGTTCCTAACGCTGAGGTGGCTCCTTGGAGAGCAGGTGTCTGTTCCTTCCGCTTGGTGTCGGGGAGTAGCACTGGGCATCCTCTCGGGAGAGTTAGCAGAACAGCACATGGTGTGGGTGCTCCCGGGAGGGGGTGTGCTCCTGTCCTGCTCGGCCCTTCCCGCAGCCACCTCCCCACCCCATCCCACTTGTCACAGCATCCCCGTCTCTCCCACTCTGAGGGCGCCCGCCTGGCCAGCAGGGCTCACCGGTTTTGGATGCAGCCTCAGCAGCGAAGTCGGCGGCGAACTTCTTGAGGACATCGGCGCTGGCCTCCTCCACGAAGAGCCCGATGAAGTTGGAGGAGGTGTAGAGCTCCAGGGGCAGCGGCACCGAGAACTTGCCCCTCCAGCGGCTGACGGTGGCCTGCAGGGCCTCCCCCAGGGCATCTGCTTTGCTGTCCTCGCACTGGAAGGGAAGAGGGGGCTGCACTCGGGGGCCAGGGCAGCTCAGCTCCGCGGTCCTCAGTCACCTTCCGCCCCGCTGAGGCTGTGACACCACCACACACACACGTACACGCATGCACACACATGCACGCACATGTGCGCACGCACACACGCACACGCACACAAGCATGCACGCACACGCACATACACGCGCACACACACATGCACGCACACACACACATGCACGCACACGCACACCCCGTCTGTGAGGAGGGGAACTGCACACGCCCAATGGCCCAGACCTGGATCACACAGCTCTTACGCCTGTGACTCCAGGTCCCGGCAGGGCTGGGGCTGCCGCTCACCATGAAGAACTGGCAGAGGGTGATGTGGGGGAAGATGTTGTGCGCCTTGTTCTTCCCGCAGATCTGCTTCGACTGCTGCCAGAAGTCGGAGAGCTTCTGGGCCAAGGGGCCCGTGGGGCGCAGGTACAGTACGTACTCCCGGGGCAGCGGGTCATCCAGGAAGGGGTCGCCCACGTGGGAGAAGAGCCTGCGGAGAGAGCGGGCATCCTTGCTGGAGAATGGCGGGGGGCAGGGGAGGGGACCAGACACTCCGCGGGTGGGAAGGGCTTTCCCTCTGCGCTAAGGGTTCACCCCTTGCAGCTCACACTTCACAGCCTCGCCTGTGGGTGCCTGTTCACCACGGCCCCTCGGAAACCTGAAGCCCTCTCCAGGCAGCATTCGCAGGTGAACCCCAACCCTTTCCCAACCCCACAGCCGTTAAACCGGTGCCTCCCAAAGACAAGGGACGCTCGGAGCCGCCCTGGGCTCTGCCCTGGGCAGCGACTTCCTGAAAGGTGGGTAGGTTTTTCCCTCAATTGACTTGCGCAGCCTGCACACAGCTTCTTACATCTGTGGTGGCTGGAGGGTGGCAGCTGTGGGACAGGCTCTCTTGGAAGCACCGCTAAGGAGAAGCACGCCCAGGGCAGCGGGAGGAGGCAATTGGTGGGATGAACGGTCCAGTCACAGGGTCTCCCTCGCCCCACCCCCCAGGTTCACAACCTTGTCATCCGCATACATTTAGAGCTGATCAAGTGTCATTTCCTCATTTAGTTATTTTATACCAACCAGTCACACGCGGCTTGAACGCTTCTTCCTCCAGTGGACGCCAAAGCTTTTTGTCTAGAAGAAGAAATCAAATTTCTGTTGTTAGTGTTTTTAGCCTCCTGTCAGCTGCTCATTGCGGTGGCAGGAGGTGATGTGAAGTAAGGGACTAAAGCCTCTCCGAGGTGGGCAGACACCGGCAGCGGGCTCCCCAAGGGCCACAGCCAGGCGCTGGGACACCGCATGGGCGCTGACCTCCGCGTGGCCAGCACGGCCTGCAGGCAGCCTGAGCCGGGTGGGTGGTCAGCAGGCTCCACACTGGAGTTTTAGTTCTGCTTCCCTGAAGGTTGTCATGTCGTGGGTTTTCCTCCCTCATTCTCATGCACTCACTCTCACTGCCCTAGATCCCTTGCAGAATGTTGTTTATTCGCAGCCCTTGGCAGAGCGTACGAGGAAGTGTGCCAAATGCCCACCAAGGACAGTTATTTGGTTTAATTCAATGCCTCCTTCTGCCCACCTCTCGCGTGACCACCACCAGCCTCAGGTGGACCCGTGATCTCCAACCAGTTCACAGACATCTTTGGGCTCCAGTGTCCAGAGCAGCACTGCTGACCCCCCACTGCTGGAGAGAGGAGGACGGCTGTGGAGCAAGGCCCTTGCGCGCCAGCACACAGCACAGTAGACGCTTCTAAAGTTTCCGTCTGGTCTCCAAGAGCCGAGAGTTCTGGGTTTGTGCCCAGCTCTGCTATTCACCCACCCATTCGTGCACGCATGCTTACAACGCCCATTCAAGAAATCCTTAGTGAATTGCTGTTATCTTATCAACACTGTTCTAGGCTCTAGGAATACAGCGAAACACAACACTTATGTGGCTCCTGCCCTCATGGAGAACTCAGCTGAGCAGGCATGAAAACATTCATCTGTACAGATAATTATTAATTACTACTGTGGTCGGGGCAGTGAAGGAAAGTAGAGGAACATAACATAGGACAGGGAGACCAACCCAGGCGGAACAGTCAGGGGGCAGGGAAGGCTTCAGAGAGGAGGTGACACCTTAAGTGAGACCTGAAGAACACGGACGGATCCCGCTGGGAGGGATGGGGGTTCGCACGGAGCTGTGGTAGCAAAGGACACCAGTGCATCGACTCTTTAGTCAAGTGCTTGACCGGTACCTGGCATGGGAGATGCCAATGAACACTCACTCCCATCCTTTACCCGACACGGATTCCGGGTCCTTGGGAGAGAGGAGCGAGGGGACGGAATGTCCCCTTTTCCCCATTGGCTGCTGAACACAACTCCTCTTTCCTTTTCGTGGCCCCTCTATGGAGCAATGAGAAGAGCTGGTGCTGTGAGAATCATGGGAGATCCGATTGCATGGACCTCAGAGATCATCTGAGACCTGAGTTCTTCCCTCCACACAGGGGAGCTGGGGCAGGAAGGACAGCGACTTGCTGAAGGCAGCCTGGCAAAGGGGACGCCAAGTGCAGGCCAGGCTCCTGCTCTGCTCCACAGGCCAAAGGCGAGCGGAATGCCTGCCTTTCCTGCATGAAAACCTGAGCACAGATACCAAGTGAACAGGGTGAAGAAACGGGCACAGCTAAGAACAGCTCCTAGAAGACACGCCTCCTTTCAGTAAAAAAGTTGTGAAGAAGCAAGGCCAGTGCTCTGGGCCCCTCAGAATTTCTCAGGACAGAAGCTGCTGAGGAAAAGACTGGAAAACAAGTTCCCCTCCTCCCTCCGCCCCATGCCCACACCTGGGTAAGGTGCTTCGTGCTGGCCTGTTGCCAGCCATTTCCTTTACTGTTTACTAGGCCATCCGAGAACATACCTCTTGCCTTTTTTGGATCCAGCAGCCATGTACCCACAGAAGAATGCAAATCAGTCTCTTAGAAGTTAGAATCTACTAGGAATGAAATTAATCAAAAACACCTATTGTTTCAAAAACAACTGAGAAAAGGAAAACTCATTTGTGGTACAATGTGCTATTTATGTAAAAGACCCAATTTTTTTCTATGCCCTTCCCCTGGTGAAATATACCTTACTGAAATGTACTTTTCTTTAAGCACTAGGAGAATTCTCTGGAAATGAAAGGTCTAATTAAGTCATGGTCTCCGTGACTCAAAAAACAAATTTTGGAGGGGGTTCAAAACTATAACTGAGACAGACAATGAAGGGTTTGGGTGATAAGGCAGTGATAAAAGTTTATGGGAATCCAAGTTCTTCTTTGTGAAAAAACACGTCTGGAAAGTCTTATGGGAATAACACCCCTCCTCTGGAACTACTCAAAGAAACTCAAGAGGAGCGAAGCCTCCAGGCTGGTTTTAGGCTCATTATGAGGCCAGCATTATTCTGAGTGAAAACATGACAAAGACATTACAAACGTAGAAAATTATAGGCCAATACCCTGATGAACACAGCTGCAAAAATTCTCAAAAAAATATTAGCAAGCTGAACTCAGCAATACATTAAAGAGATCACATATCATGATCAAGTGGATTTATTCCTGGGTGAAAGGTTGGTACAATATCTGCAAATTAATTAATCTGATATACCACGTAAACAGAAGAAAGAATAAAAATCATACAATCATATCAATAGATGCAGAAAATTCAGCACCCATCTATCTATAGATATAAAAGCCTAATATGCAAAGTGAGTTCGACTGGGAGACCTGGAGTTCGATCACTCGCTATGATGTGCGCTGACCACCAGAGGGCGGCGCAGACCAAAGGAAGGCCCAGCCGGCAGCCGGCAGCTGCTAGGGACCCTACCCTGCACGAATTTCGTGCACTGGGCCTCTAGTCTGTATAATAAAAGGGTCCCTGGACTGCAAGAGGAATGTCCGACTGCCAGCTTAGGCCCGATCCCCCCAAGGATTGCACAATTTCGTGCACTGGGCCTCTAGTTATAATAAAAACTCTCAGCAAAGTGGGAATAGAGGAAACATACCTTAACATAACAAAGGCCATGTATGACAAACCTACAACTACATCATACTCAATAGGGAAAAGCTTAAAGTGGTTTCCTTAAGATTGGGAACAAGACAGGAATGTCCACTTTCACCACTCATATTAAACTGAATCTTAGAAGTGCTAGCCATAGCAACCAGATAAGAAACACAAATAAAAAGCATCCAAATTGGAAAGGAAGAAGCAAAACTGTCATTATTTGCAGATGACATGATACTTTGTATAGAGAACCCTAAAGATTCCACCAAAAATCCAATAGAACTGATAAATGAATTTATTAATTAGTGGGATACAAAATAAATATTCAGAAATTGGTTGTATTTTATACACCAATGATGAAATATCAGAAAGAGATACTAAGAAAACATCCCATTTTCAATTGCCTCAAAAAACACCCACAACAACCTAGGAATAAATGTAACCAAGGAGGCAAAAGACATGCACTCAGAAAACTGTAAGACACTAAAAAATAAATTGAAGAAGATACAAGTAAGTGGAAACATATCCTGTGTTTATGGATAGGAAGAATTAATATCAGTAAAATATCTATACTACCCAAAGCAATATGCAGATTCAATGCAATCCGTAAAAATACCAATAGCGTTTTTCACAGTAGAACAAAAAATCCAAAAATTTATATGGAACCACAAAGACCCTAAAGAGCCATAGCAATCTCAAGAAAGAAGAACAAAGTTGGAAGGATCACACGACCTGATATCAAACTATACTATAAGCTCTAGTATTCAGAATAGTGTGGTACAGGCATAAAAACAGACACATCAATGGAACAGAAGAGAGAGCCAGAAATAAATCCACACCTACCTTGACAATTAAAATCTTACACACAAAAAAAGGCAAGACTATATAATGGGGTTAAAGACAATCTATTCAGTAAACAGTGTTAGGGAAATCGAACAGATACATGCAGAAAATGAAATTAGACCACCTTCTTACACGATATACAAGAACAAACTCAATATGGATTAAAGACTTAAAAGACCCAAAACCATAAAACCCTTAGAAGAAAACATAGGCAATAAACTCTGACATTTCACCCTAGCTGGCTTGGCTCAGTGGATAGAGCATCAGCCTGTGGACTGGAGGGTCCCAGGTTTGATTCCGGCCAAGGGCACATGCCTGGGTTGCAGGCTCAATCCCCAATAGGGGGTGTGCAGGAGGCAGCTGATCAATGATTCTCTCTCTTCCTCTAGCTCTAAAATCAGTAAAAACGTATTTTTTAAAATAATTCTTTTCTATCTGAAATCAATAAAGAAATATATTTTTAAAAAACCCTCTGACATTTCTCTTAGCAATATTTTTTTCTGAAATATCTCTTAGAGTGAGGGAAACAAAAGAAAATGAACTAATGGCACTGCATCTACCTAAAACGTTTTTGCACAGCAAAGGAAACCATCAATGAAATGAAAAGACAACCTAGTGAATAAAATAAGATATCTGCCAGTGATACATCAGATAAGGGATCAATAACCAAGATTCATATAGAACTTAACACCCTCTCCTGAAAATCCAATTAAAATATGGGCAGAAGACCTAAATAGACACTTCTCCAAAGAGGACATAATATGGCCTGTAGACATAGGAAAAAATGCTCAAAGTCACTAATCACCAGAGAGATGCAAATTAAGACGCCACTGAGATATCACCTCACACCTGCCAGATGACTATCATCAATAAATCAACAAACAAGTGGTGGTGAGATGTGGAGAAAAGGGAGCCCTCAAGCACTGTTGGTGGAAATACAGACTGGTGAGGCCACTGTGGGAAACAGTATGGAGGTTCCTAAAACATAAAACATGGAAATGCCTTATGACTGGGTATATGTCCAAAGAAATCCAAAACATTAATTTGAAAAAATATATGTGCCCCATGCTCACTGCAGTGTTATTTACAATAACCAAGATATGGGAGCAACTTAAGTGTATATCAACAGATGACTGGATAAAGACATTTTGAGATATATATATAATGGAATACTACTTGGTCATAAAAAAATGAAACCTTATCATTTGTGACAACATGGATGGACGTAGAGGGTATTATGCTAAGTGAAATAAGTCAGCCAGAGAAAGACAAGTACCATATGATTTCATTATATGTGGAATCTAAAGAATAGAATAAACAACCAAATAAAACAAACTAACTAGTAGATGCAGAGAACAAACTGATGGTTGCCAGAGGTGCTGGGTGAAAGGAGGAGGGATTAAGAAGTACAAATTGGTAGTTACAGAACATTCATAGAGATGTACATTCCAATGTAGGGAATAGAGTACTAACATTGTGATAACTATGTATGTAACAGGGATACTTGAATTATTGGGGGACCATCTTGTAAGTGGAATAATTGCCTAACCACTCTGCTGTACACCTGAAAGTAATATAAAATAATGTTGAATGTCAACTGTAATCTCTCTATATAAAACCCTAATATGCAAATAGATCGAACAGCAGAACAACCGAACAACCAAACAACTGGTCGCTATGATGTCCACTGACCACCAGGGGGTGTGCGCGCAGAACATGGCGGGCATTGGCTGCTACGGGATGGTGGAGCAGGTGAGCAGGAGCGCCAGACCAAGGAGGGGCGCCAGTCAGTGTCATGGGGGTGAGCCTCTGGTGGTTACTGAAAATTCTTTGCTCCTGCATGCCATGGTCCCACCCAGCACTTGCACCTCCTGCTGGTGCTGGCCTTGCTCGTACCCGCTGCTGGCGCCTGGTCCCAATCACAGTGCTGCCACCGGGTGCGAGTGGCAGCTGCTGCCCCTGATTGGCCCTGAGGGCTTTTCCATCTCCCCCTGCTCCTGAAGGGCGATCAGGGTAGCAGCTGCCGCTCGCACCCGCTGACGGTGCAGGCCCCACTCATACCCACTGCTGGCGCCAGCCCCAATTGCTCCATGCTGTCAGCAAGTGGGAGAGGTGGTTGTGGGAGCAGCGCTGTCTGCAGACAGGGGACAGGGGGCCATAGCGGGAGGGGCCGGGTGGGGGTGCGGAGGATGGGCCGAGACCCACCCCTGTGCCCATCACAGCCTCGCAGCCCACAGTTCCTTTCAAGGTGCATGAGTAAGAAACATTTTAATAAAAATTAAAAATAAAATTAAAAAGTGTTCTATGGAAGGTTATTGTATCTGATGCACCTTCTCTAGCAAATGTTACCAATATAAAACAAGCTTTAGCAATAACACAAAGGGCTCACCTTAGTCATCAGAAGGAATTTCCTGGCAGTATGTGCTACAAAGCTGTTTTGTTTTTCTTTGAAAGTTTCTGGTAAGTAGTTAGTGATCTGAAACAGGTGTGAGATTCTCTAGGCAGGAGGCGTAAACTGGCTTCCAAGGAGCCCTGGGCAGAGCTCCTACTGGAGATGCTGGGTTCATTCTGTTCCCAGAACTCTGTCCACAGAACAGACTGGACATGGGCAGCGGCAGGTGGCACCCCCTACTCCACCTCACTGACGAAAGACGGCAGAATAGAGCTCCCGCTGGTCTGAGGCCATGGGCGGGGGCGGGTGTGTGCAGGGTGAACCCCAAACATCAGGTTGAGCTTGAATGTCTGACACCTGTAGAGTGACTCAGAGTTGGCAGAGACAGTGGAGATCTTGAGCAGATAACAGAGGAGCAGCCCTTTAAACCCAAAGGGGAGAAGGCCAGCCCGTGAATTTCAGCAACGACTGTTTAGACGGGACCTCGGCAGTCGGCATCAGTGAGACCCAAGAACTGTGGATGTTCTCAGGTGAGAACAGAAACCTGCCTCCTGGCCCTGGTCCTGCCTCACCTTCCTGTTATGCTGAAGGTTTATTCTCAGCAGAATGTGAAAAAAATGTGCGAATTCTCATGCCTTACCACAGTGCCCACGGCCAGGCCTCCTTGGCTGGGATGGGAGGCCCGGGGTCGCCCTCAGCTCTGTTACATTGTGGGTTCCAGGTTGGCCTGGCTCCAGGCCACAGCGCCCCCCAGCCACCAGGTGGAGATGCCTCATGACCTGTCACTGCACATGCCCTAGGAGCACTTCTTCCCCCTCCCTCTCCCTCTTCCTTCCTTTTCTGTATTCCTTTCTTCCCTCTTCTCTCCCTCCTTCCTTTCTTTCCAAGCTCTCTTTTTCCTTCTCCTCCCAGGGAACTCTTAGTAGGAAACCAAAGACAGTAAGAAACGTACTGGATGGAGTTTTCTGGTTCGTGCCTGGTCCAGTAGGTCAAGCATGTCAACTCGCGGCCCGCATGCGGCCCACAACCAATATGTCTGCGGCCCAGCCAATATAACGGTATGTAAGAAACATTTTAATAAAAATTCCGTAACTTAATTTTTACAACATCCTGTTACACACAATTATTAATAACGAACTACAACGTTCGCTAATGACTGATCACTATCATCGTGTTGCATTCATTTCGCTGCCTTACGCGCAGGCGCACCATTTCTCTCCACTAATACCAGCAGCGAGTATTTTAGCAGCCGATGGCCACGTTTCTATGAAAATGGAAGCTTTTGTTTTTTGTGGCCTGAGTAGCCTTCAAGTTTGACATGCTTGCAGTAGATGCAGGCTGATCCCACTTCCAGGTCCAGCAGAACCACAGGTTAGAGCTGGACTGGGATTTCCTATTTAATTGTCCGCAAGCTGGTGTCCTCTGCAGCCTCGCTGGTCCGTGGGTCCACTGTGGCTCTGACCCTTCACTTCCTCTCAGCTGAACAGCAGCGTGTGCCCAGCTCTGTGCTGCCACTGGGACACAGAAGAGGAAAGAGCGGCCCTCGCCCTGTGCAGGGGGAGCCGAAGTAGGGTTACTGTGCGAGAATCTGCATTTATCCCTGTGTCACTGTGTGCTGACGGCTGCACTATTCATTGGCAGGGACCCACTGGTGCCTGCCCTGCAGAAGTCACAGGAGGAAGAGACAGATGCAAACAGCTTCCTCCATGTCCTATGGCGCCGCCCTGGCCAAGAGCCCAGGGGCGGGGGAGCTGCGGCTGAGCTCACAACTGAGCACAAAGCTCCTCTGGGTCAGGAGGCCTCGGCAACCCCAGAGGTGCTGGGGGACAATTTAAATTCTCCAGGGAAACAGCAATACGCATCACCTGGTGGACATCCCACAGGCTACTAGCTCGGCAGCCACAGTTCCAGTGCTAGGCTGTGCTGCATTCCTCTTGACTTCCTATCTGTATGGACTGGGACTTTGGAAACAGTTGTAATAAGAAGCAAGTGCCCAATGAAATCCGGGGCAGAACAGGACATGAGAGTGGGTATCCAAACGGATCCTAAGGTTTGAGCCGCTGTGCAGTGCCCAGCAAACACACATCCTATTAGTAAATAGTTGTGGTTATTTAAGAATGAAATAAAAACACTATTTTTCTTTCAATTGTTTGTATTATTTTTCACATGGCCCTTAAGTTGTTAGGAGATAAATACTTATTAAGTTCTTTGGATCTAACTACTAAATGAATTATTAGGCATTTACATTGGCCTGCCGGCTCTATGTAAAAATGACTGAGACACTAAGGATGCTGTGAACTGAGAAAGTTTGGGACTCTGTCCTAGAAGAAATGATGCTTGATCGAGATCTTAAAAGCAGAGTAAGAGCTGGCTAGTGGAAGAGGGGAGGGAGAAGGGCGTTTGAAGTGGAGAGCATGGCAGGAGCTAATGTACACGTGCAGGGGAATTAGAGTTCATGCTGCTGGAACAAAGACGGTAAAGCTGGAAGAAGTACAGGTGGAGCTGATCAGGTGGGCAGGGGACAGCTCCAGAAGGAAGGTGTGTGGCCAGTTTAGAGGGCTTGGACCTGGCTAGCTTATGGAGTGGCGAACAATAAAGAATGGTAAGTGAAGAGGCAATCAGAACTGCATGTGAGGGATGGAGTTAAGGGAGGCTACCACTACGCTGGTGACTACTTAGAAAGGGAGTGTTGAGCGGCTGAAGTATATTGACGAGGGGATGTTAGGAAGGATGTCTGGGTTATTGATTGGATACTCTTGGAGAATGATGAGAATATAGCGTGAATGTATGTGTGGATGGTGGGGACACCCGTGAGTGAGACTGTAAGAGCAGACACGTTGGGGTTGGGGTTGGGGTTAGGGTGGTAGTGGCTGTGAGCTAGGTTATTGTTCCCTGGAGAAGCTGGGGTCAGGCTCACTGCCGGACCAGATATCATTACAGACACCGGCCAGGCACTATGTTCCTCGAGTTTTCGGCTACTTGACTTTGATTCTTTGTCTTTCTGTTTGTAAGCCAGACATTTCTTTAGCCTACCCACTGAGCGCCTGTGTCCTGTCTAAGGAGTCCCTTCAGATCCCAACTCACTCAAAATTGAGGTCAGTAAATACTCCAGACACCTGGCTCCAGTGGACAGGCTAACCCAGACCCCAGGTTCTCCAGGAAGCATGATACATCTCTCACCTGCCTTCAGGTGACGGTCAATCCCTATTTTATTGAACTAATTAAACTCAAACCTGAAGCCTGAAGCAAAACAATTAGGAAGCATGTATACTCATAGAAATGGAAACATATCCCTCACAATAGCAAGACTTTGATTGAATGAATTAGAAACCTCATTTGTTGAGCTTTCCAATTACTTGTTCTGTCCTTGGCTTTGGATTGCTGACAGACGTGTACTCACAGCCTCAGGGCCTCATTTGCTCTGTGCATTGGTGCTCAGGGACCAAGGACTTATTGGTGTAGAAAAGTGTGGATAACGGGTTAAGTGTGATCTTCCAAGTGGATGACACTTCCTATGCAATCAAAATTAAATATTAAATGTCCATGTATCCAAGACAACCTCAAATTTAGAAACATTTAATGCTAACTGTAGGATTTTTTTTAAATGTTCTTAACCTGTAGGACATTAGTTGTTAAATTTTCCACATCTAATACTGTGAATTCAATTAAAAGATGACCCAGTTATTCACATATCTCATCCTTTTCCCTAGATCTGATCTAGGCTGAGGGATGGGCAAACATAGGTAGAATCCAACTCCTATTTTTCCTGTTTGGCGAGTTCAGTGTATAACATAAAGAGGCCACTGGTGCCACAAAGCAACCATGAGGAATTCATTTAGGGTGTATTTAAATAACAGATGCTATTTGGTAATGTGGTTTTAGGTAGAAATATCAGAGGCCTCTATTGTGCTCTATGAAGAATCCCCTGCCCAGTGCTACCTTCATAGGATAATAGGCAGCTTAACAGTCTTCCGGAGATTGACAGCTACCCTGAGAACAGAGGGCAAGGTGGTGACTGGGCATCTATTTGCTCCTCTAGTTGGAGAAATCTATACATATAAAAGCCTAAGTGACCAAACAACCGAACGACTGGCTGACCTATCGCTATGAAGCACATTGACCACCAAGGGGCAGATACTCAATACAGGAGCTGCCCCCTGGTGATCAGTGGGCTCCCACAGCCAACCTCCTGTGGCCCTGGTGGGCTCCCCCCCCACCCCCGCCGGCCAACCTGCAGCCCCTATCACCCAGTTGCCAGCCAGGCCAAGGGACCCCACCTATGCACGAGTTCATGCACTGGGCCTTTAGTATAAGAATAAGAAAGTAATGACTGAAGACCTTCCATGCACCAGGCACTTACAGACTTAAACCCTCATGCCAAACGTGAAGCCGTACTGTCAAGAGCCTCTGACCTGGATGGCTCTGCCTGGCAGTCGGCTGCCCCATGTCTCTGTGTGCGTTTTATGATGGCTGTCCCAACCCAGGGGCTGAAGTCTGAGTCGGTGAAAGGAGTCTGCTGAGTAGCTGAAGCACTGAGCCCACGGCCTCTCACTGAGCCTGGGAAGCCTCTCAGCCCATGGCCTCCCACCTCCCTCTTCTCTGGAAACCAGAGAGAAGTGGCCCCTACACTTTCACTGGATGTAATCACAGAGATCTGCCCGGACCCCTGGGGTGCCTTTCAGGATGGAATGGGGCTTCTCGGCAGCAGAGAGAAGCCCATGTGCAAAGCTCCCCCATCGTGAGCAGAGGGGCTGAGGGTGGACACAAAATAAAGTGCAGACGTGTGTGCTTACAGAGCTACCAATCTCATCCCTGACTCATAGCCTGCACCTCCTCTCATCATCACTGCCTACTGACTGAGACTTCAGTTTCTGATACGGTTACCCTCTCATCCACAGGGGCCAATACGATCCATACAGAGTTAGTCCCACTTCTAATTGATGATCAGAGGCCAAAGGAATGTGGAGGGCATTTGAGGAGCAGCTAAGAGGCACATAAGCAAAGGACTGGCACACGTGGTCCTTCAGCTAAGCCTTCCTGGCTTAAGGAAAATCAAGGCCAAACACTGCTGCCTAGTGGGTCCTTACAGGAGCTAGGACACGGGCACTGGTTTTCAGGTGCCTCTGCCCCGAAGGAAGGCATTTCCCAATTCGGTGCTTTAGCTTCTTCATCTTCCAAGAGGAGGTGGTGAACGGCACACAAGGACACCGGCGAGAAAGAAAGATGTGACAGGCGTCAGTGTTCCAAGGTCCTCAGAGCAACCATACGAGATAGAGGCTGACTCTGTGGCTGCCAAGGAAGCTGAGACCAGCTGTTTATCCCTCCTGGTCCCCAGACAAGGCAGCACTTCCTCCGCGGTTGTACCAAAGACTGTTTCTTGCTTTCGCAGGCCTTCAGAAGCGGGACCTCAGCAATATATCGACGACTGAAGTCCCTCCCTGTGTCCACCTCCTTCCACCTGTGCCCAGGTTCGTGCTACCTTCTCCATACCTGCCAGAGTTGGTCACGCTTTCCCAACCTAACAACATAATTTATTATGTCACTTTAGCACAAGGGATTTCAGCTACTTTTTGTCGCCAAGGCCGGTGAGATAGGCTTGCAAAGAGCCTGGGCAGCTCAGCTTAACAAATTCGTCTCTGGGGCCCCAGCCCCTCAGGCCACCTCCCTGGGAAATGAAGGAAGGGAGTGGAGGGGCCTGTCAATCAAGTAAACCATGATGGCCCCGTTCCCTTCAGAGGAAATGGACCCAATGGAGGAAGATGGATCGATCACAGAGACCCAGGTTCAGAGTCAGGCTCCTGGCAGGGAACCCTCTCAGCCGTGGGCTAATGGCGGATGTTTTCAGAAGCTGCGGACTGTACAGCTAACAGCCAACGGAGCAGCAAGCCAGCTGGGCGAGGGACGCTCCCACCAGGGCCAGCCAATGGCAATGAAAATGCTAGTTTTCTGTTGTTGTTTTAAATAAAACTAATCAGAGAAGAGGGGGATTGAGAGCTATTTGGGGCTTAAGGACTCCAGGTGGAAACCTCCAACCTGCCGTGCGCCCCTTCCCTCTCCCGCCAGCAAGACTCTCTCCCAACCCACAAAGAGCGGCCAGCAGCTCTCCTGGGCGTGGGTCCACGGGGGACGCTGCTAGGTTCGGTGTTTTCCTGCGGCCCGGCCTGCAGCCCACAGGAGCGGCCTCGTTTTGTTCTTGCTGAAAAGGTGCTGGAGCTCCGGCCTCGCTGTGGATGGGAACCAGCCATCAGACCGCACTGGGGAAGCAGTGAGCATGTCCCTCCTGCCTCTGAGGATGTCTCCCCGGATATAGGCAGGACCCATCCCTGGATATAGGCAGGACCCCTCCCCGGGGGATAGGCAGGACCCCTCCCCAGGGGATAGGCAGGACCCCTCCCAGGATAGAGGCAGGATCCCTCCCCAGGGGATAGGCAGGACCCCTCCCAGGACAGAGGCAGGACCCCTCCCCGGGGTCAGGGAGGTGCTGCAGAGGCACACGTGGAGGGTGCAGTGTGACAGGAGCACATTCTGGGGAGCAAACTCTTACTGGTTGTGGGACTGTGACTAATTAATTATCCTAACATTCCTTTTCCAAGTCTCTTAAGTGGGGTAACAGTAGCTACCCCTTGCAGGCAGAATGACGGCTAATGGCAGCATTAGTGCATTTGTATTTGAGAGCTCAGCACATACTTAAAAATAGCACAGGCCTTCGCATATAATCTATCTGTCTCTGCAGTTTTCCTCAAATAAATGTCTCCCATTCCCCGCTAATGTTCACATTTCAAGACACATCAGAAGACCCAGATCTCGTCTCTGCTAAAGTGACTGACAGCCACTTGGGAAGGTCTTCAGGCATATTTGGGATTTGGGGGGAGAGAAAGCTTTCCAGCCAGGGCAACCCCACAGGAAAAGGGGCAAAGGGGCGAGCAGCCAGGGGCGGCCTCGGAGAGCCACCTGCAGAAGCTGACACTCCCCTTAAGGCTGGAGCCCACTGTCAGTGGGGAGGCGGGAGGGAGCCGCTTTGGTCAGGAGGGAAGGGGGCGTCACCAGGGCTCTCTGAGCTGCAGAGGGAGGATCCAAGGAGCCCAGCCAGCCCTGAGCTGGGCGTCTCAGTCATCGGCACTGGGTAAGGCTAGCCAGGTCTCCCTTTTCCTCGAAGGTCCTAAGAGCCTAAGTGAGTTGCACTTCCTGGGGGTCTTCATTCCCCACTCTGCAGTGGCCCCCAGGGAACTAGGATAAACATTTCAAAAGCTCATGATGGTGTACATGATGAACCATTATTATTCCCTTGCAGACTGGTAGCCCTGGAAGTGCCCCGGTGTCAGCAGCTTCTGCAGGACATGGAGCCAGGGGAAGGGCCGTGCGGGCAGACAGGCCCAGCAGAGGCTGAGCTCCCTGCCTGTGACGCTTCTCACAACGTTCAGTCACCTCAGCCTGGGAGGCAGGCAGCACATCACAGAAGAGCAAAAGGAGGCAACAGAGAGGTTCAAAGCCTTGTTCAGCTCATGGAACAGCATAAGCCAGAGGTGTGACGAGAACTCTGACCTGCCTGTTCTTGTCCAGAAACCTGAGGGGCCCTGGGTCTCAGGGTGAGGGAGGGAGGCCCAGTGGTTAATCTGAGGGGCCCTGGGTCTCAGGGTGAGGGAGGGTGGCCAAGCGGTTAATCTGAGGGGCCCTGGGTCTCAGCGTGAGGGAGGGTGGTCCAGTGGTTAATCTCCATAGCAACAGCTGGCAGGTGGGAGTTAAAATCCAGAGAGGGAACAGCCCTCATCCTCCCACCAAAGGGCCAGGGAGAAACAGGTGAAGATGAGGAGTCATTTCATGTTGCAGAGACTAAGTTTTTCCTCTTCTAATTTCCACCTCCTTCCTCACTAAACCTCTACAGTCAGCCCAAAGTACCTAAACACGGATGCTTGTTAGTCCTGCAATGGTTTCAGCCCAAAGCTACATGAGAGGCTGACTCATAGCCTGGGTGGGTCAGAGGAAAGCACCCGAACAAACAGACCACTGACACCGTCTGTACCTGTGCATACATGATGTATTAGCTATCATGTACCTGCGCGTATATGTGATGTATTAGCTATCATGTACCTGCGCGTATGTGATGTATTAGCTAACATGTACCTGCACATAGGTGATGTATTAGCTAACATGTACCTGCGCGTATACGTGATGTATTAGCTATCATGTACCGGCGCGTATAGGTGATGTATTAGCTAACATGTACCTGCGCGTATACGTGATGTATTAGCTATCATGTACCTGCGCGTATAGGTGATGTATTAGCTAACATGTACCTGCGCGTATACGTGATGTATTAGCTATCATGTACCGGCGCGTATAGGTGATGTATTAGCTAACATGTACCTGCGCGTATACGTGATGTATTAGCTATCATGTACCGGCGCGTATAGGTGATGTATTAGCTAACATGTACCTGCGCGTATACGTGATGTATTAGCTATCATGTACCGGCGCGTATAGGTGATGTATTAGCTAACATGTACCTGCGCGTATACGTGATGTATTAGCTATCATGTACCGGCGCGTATAGGTGATGTATTAGCTAACATGTACCTGCGCGTATACGTGATGTATTAGCTATCATGTACCGGCGCGTATAGGTGATGTATTAGCTAACATGTACCTGCGCGTATACGTGATGTATTAGCTATCATGTACCGGCGCGTATAGGTGATGTATTAGCTAACATGTACCTGCGCGTATACGTGATGTATTAGCTATCATGTACCGGCGCGTATAGGTGATGTATTAGCTAACATGTACCTGCGCGTATACGTGATGTATTAGCTATCATGTACCGGCGCGTATAGGTGATGTATTAGCTAACATGTACCTGCGCGTATACGTGATGTATTAGCTATCATGTACCGGCGCGTATAGGTGATGTATTAGCTAACATGTACCTGCGCGTATACGTGATGTATTAGCTATCATGTACCGGCGCGTATAGGTGATGTATTAGCTAACATGTACCTGCGCGTATACGTGATGTATTAGCTATCATGTACCGGCGCGTATAGGTGATGTATTAGCTAACATGTACCTGCGCGTATACGTGATGTATTAGCTATCATGTACCGGCGCGTATAGGTGATGTATTAGCTAACATGTACCTGCGCGTATACGTGATGTATTAGCTATCATGTACCTGCGCGTATAGGTGATGTATTAGCTAACATGTACCTGCGCGTATATGTGATGTATTAGCTATCATGTACCTGCGCATATACGTGATGTATTAGCTAACATGTGCTGAGCATTGATGAGAAGGGAGGCACTTTACTAAACATTTTAAATATAAACTAATTCCTGCATGGGTAGGGTCCCTAGACCTGGCCAGTGATCAGGGCCCATTGGGGCCTTTCAGCTGCGGGCCAGGACCTTCCTTTGCTCCATGCTGCCCCCTGGTGGTCAGCGCACATAGCGCTCGAACTCCTGGTCTCTCAGTTGCACTCCTGAGGGGACACTTTGCATATTAGCCATATATATATATATATATACACAGTGGGGCCTTGACTTACAAGTTTAATTCATTCCGAGACCGAGCTTGTTAAGGAGCTCATTAAATCAACTCAATGCAAAAAATCGGCCTGTGAGACAGCTGATATCTCAAGAAACACGTTAGTCGGGACAGGGACACTTGTAAGTCAAGGCCCCACTGTATCGAAGTGAAAAGATAAGCAACTGAAACAAGATAACATCGCGCTCTCATTCAGTCCTCCCCTGAAAGGTAGGTCCGTCATTTCCCTCACTGAACACATGAGAAAGTGAGGCTGAGAGGCAGTGCAGAGCATGCCCAGGCCCCACAGCTGGGAAGAAGACACAGCATTGATGTGTGAGCAGAGCCACTGCCTGCGTGTCCTCCGTGGCCGTTTCCAGACCACAGTGAGGTCAAGTGCCGTGACACGCGTCCCTGAAAACTTGTTACCAAACATGACCTCACTGCTTTCTCACCCCAACACTGGACAGTGTTCGTGTGTTC
>NW_006293968.1:916437-922880 GCF_000327345.1 Myotis davidii
CTGTTGCCAGATGCTGGATGAAGGGCTGTGACTCTGAGGATAGAAAAGGCTGCCCCTGCCCTGAAGGGAAGCCCTTAGATGGCCACTTCGACTAACAGGTGTTGGAAAGAGAGGAAGCTGACACTGACGGAATTCTTATTGTGCTCTGGATCGACAGGTGCCGACTTATTTAATTTTTAAACCGACACGGTGGGGCAGACTGCCTCTGATTCCGCACGGTGACACCGAGGTGTGGAAAGCTCAAACGCGGCTCAGGCACACGGGGAACTGTTCGCCGTGGCCATGCTGAGATCAAACCAGGTCTGATTTCAAACCCAGGTCCCAACTTTCCCGGGGCCTGCCCCTCCCTCCACGGATGCCTGAGGCGCTTCCGGAGGCGTGTGTGGGTGAGTGAGTGAGTCCCGGGTTTGAAGGAGTAACTGAGAGCTCTCTCCCGGGAGGATGGTCCTCACGGAGGTGTGGGTAGACGTTGGAAGGCTGTAACTGCAGCAACTCCTACCGAGCAAGTATCTCGAGGTCAAACCCAAGCTGCTGGCCGCTTACTCCAAGAGATATCCACGGAGACAAAAACCAAACTAGCAAAAGCATGGCGGGGTCTAGTTATATGCGCGATATTCAGAGTAAAGGGACTGGCTCAGTTAGTGCTCGCCGCCATCCTGCTCCGTATAGGGCGCCCCATCCCGTCTGTAAAGCTCTCCTGTCCAGAACCGTAGAGACTCCTTCCGTCTCCTCCTCAGCTCCCAGCATTCTGTTCCTTGGCTCCTGTCTCACACTCAAAACCTTTCTTCCATCCATTCCTTCTTCTGCAGGGCCAACTGCACCCCCAGGGGCCGGGCTTCTTCCCACCTTTAACACTTCCGTCTCCTTGGAAAAGCTGTGCCCGCCTGGCCTGGGCACCAGTCACGCCCTGAGTCTGGCCTCACAGCGCCTCCCACGTTCTGTTCCATGATCTGTCTTCCGCAGCGGACTGTGAGCTACTTCAAGCAGAGACATTTTTTTAGCCATAACTGCTGGCATAGTATTTGGCACATAGTAGGTGTTAAGCCTTTTTAAAGTAAACTTTATGAAAATGTCACCGGTTTAGCCAGTGTGGCAGACAGGCCCTCAAGGACACCCTAGAAAGGCCGCCTCCTGACATTCGCGCCTCTGCGTGCCCATCCCCCGGAGTGCAGGCAGCTCCAAGGCCGGCCCGTCCTGCAGAACAAGGCAGAGGTGACGGGTCGGGCTGCGACGCGCTGTGACAAACACGCTCTGCATGGTGCACGCTCCTGCCTGAAGCCACGTGCCGTGAGCCGCCCAAGGAGCCGCCAGAGCAGCCGTGGGGCCTCGGGACCTAACTGTCCTGCGAGGAGCTGGCCCCCGTTCCAGCACCACAGCCTGTGCCTCTTCCGTGAGCATGCAGGGAGCCGAGCTGAGTCCCTGGGTGAGAAGCCAAATGCTGACTGCAAGCTGACCGAGGAGAGACCCGGCTAAGCTGGGACTCCCGGCCTCCAGAAACCACGAGAATACAAATGTAGGTGCTTTTGGTTTGTTTGTTTTTGTTGATTTTTTAAAAGAAAAACAATTTTAAACATAATGTTACATGCAATAAACATTAATATTTCAAGAAAAACAATCTTAAGTATAATAATGTCACATGCAATACAAATGTATGTGTGTTAAGTCACTAAGTTCTAATATTGATGAACTAGTAGCCCTGCGCAGGAATCCGTGTGCAAGTAGCTCCCTGCCGCTTCCTCAGCTGGCCGCCCGCCCGCCTGCTGCTCGTAGCTCGCTGCCCCGCCCTCCTGTAGCTCTCCACCACTTGTAGATTGGTCGTGACATCACAGCGCAACGGATAATTAGCATGTTCCTCTCGTTATATAGGTTGGGGAAAATATAGCAGCTTTGCAGGAAAGGGGAAATTGGGGGACAGTAACGTTGTTTGTGCGGCCCTGTGAGCTGGTGAGTAACCCCAGGGTTAAGGAGTGAGATAGGCCTTCTCTGCAGGAGATGGAAGGACCAGTCCAGAAGCAAGAGAAACACCGATCCGAGTCCTGCAGCGTCAACCCCTCCTCAGCTCCTTCCTGCCACCCAGTGAATCTGATTTAGGGGAGTCAGAGCTGGGTGCTTAAGGGCGGGGTGGACTGGAGCAACCAGAACACAGACCTAGAGTCAGACAGAATGAAGTGTAGGCCCCAGGAACAACCCCTCTCTGGCTCAGCCCGGCCTGAGTGAGCGGAGGCTGAGGCACTGCCTCCCTGGCACATGAAGTGGTATAAGGAAGTGCCAGCTCAGAGCAGCCCAGGCCTGTCCCCTCGCTGCCCGCCGGCCTCCCCGCTTCCCGGAATGAGACCCTCAGGAACACGGTTCTTGGCTGAGTCTCCGGAGGCTCCGCTGCAGCTGAGAGCCCGGGGTCCACCGGCTGAGCTGCTGAGCGGTCAGGCGGTTTCCTGAAATGACTGACTGCTTCCTCTTTCACAGGGCACTTTCTGTTTAATAAATGGGACTCAACCAAACTCACCGGGACACGGAGAGCCCCCAACCTCCAGGTCGCCTCTGCCGCAGCCCAACCCCAGCAGGCCGGCCCCTTCCCGGGCCTCAGCTCTGGGCTCCGGGGACTCGAGGATGCCTCCTTCAGAGGAGCAGCTTTTTTCTATTTAAAAAAAATAAGGTCTTGTCTTCCCACTGGGCTCCCGAGAGCTTAGCGCCCTTCCCCCTCAGGGGCCCTCACCCTCAGCCTCAGGAAACGGCAGGAAGGTGGTAACTGGTTTCATGTGATGGACGGAGCATACACCCTGGCTGTCTGCTGCCCCACAGCCTGGAGGGTCTAGATTATAAGACGCCCACCGATGCCCTCCCTGCCAGGCCTGCGTGTGACTGCCTGAGTGGAGCCTGCAATGCCAGGATCTGCTGATGCGACAGAGGACGCCCACTGATTTCGCAACGGAGGTCGGGGCCACTCACTTCAGCTCCCACGCTGAGCGGGAGCAGCCTGGCCAGGGTGGTGGAACTGAGGGCCAGCTCTCCACGAGGTCCCCAGGCCACATGGCTGCTGGGTGGCTCCTTGGACCCACGAGCAGAGGCTGGTGGCTGACCCCCAGCCCTCCACTCCGTCCGAGGCACATTCCCAAGGGCATCTGTGCTTAGGCTGCACTGCCAATCTCCTAGCACCACTTCTTGACTCCAGGCCAACGTGCTGGGAGCCTTGGGATCCCTCCCCAGCACCGAGAGGCAGCTCTGAGCTTCCCTCGGCCCCACCCTGGAGCTGATCTCCTACATCAGAGCCTCCTCGCCCCTGGGTCTCCCAGGCCCAACCTGGGGCGTAACCTCTGGGCATCCCAGGCCCAACCTCAGGCCTCCCCTCTTGGTGCCCCAGGCCCTACCTCAGGCCTCCTCTGGGCTCCCCAGGCCCTACCTTGGCCTCCCCTCTGAGGCACGCAGCCTCAGGGGACCAGCATTACCTCGAAGATGTGAAGGGAGGGGAGTCTGCACACAGTGGCTCCCCTGAGATCCAGGTACTGGACAGGGAAGCGGGTGAGAGGCAGTGGGAAGGCAGGGAGGGGAGTGCACAGAGGGCCTGGCTCAGCTCTGGTAACTGAGTGGCTTTCAAGGCCAAAAGCGGGGAAACCTTTTCACATCGTCCCTTCTCACTGCCACAGGCACATGCCACCTGCTGCCGGCAGCCGGGAACCCACGGTAAGGCTGATGCCTGAAGGCCGGCTCGATTCCTTCCATCCTAGTTGACGACCTCCTCCTTAGCCAGCTCACGCTGCCAAGGGGCAGGGGTGCCCTGTGTCCAGCACCCTTTCCTTGGGGGGACCGGGTGGGGCTCTGCAGGGTCTGGACACAAACAGTTTCTGTAATGAGCTCCAAGCCCCAGGAAACGGATCATCTAATAACCAGCGAGTAAGAAAACCAACGCAGACGACACCCATCACCCTGTTAGACGGGTCCCCTTTAGCCGTGAGATTTACAAGAGCTTTCCGGCCCACTTTCTTTTTTTCTAAATATAAATCCAGTCTTAGAATTGCAGGACCTGGAGCCAAAGTTGACAGAGGCTAAGCTGACTGTCCCAGCTCAGAGGATCCTAAATGAGTCACATCCTCCGGCCCTGCTTCCCCTCAGCTGAGGAGCCCTCCCTCGGGGACGGGAGGGAGGCCACCCTGGAGCCTGGGTTGGGAGCCGAGGGCCCGTCCTGCCCTGCGACGCCTTCACTGACCTGGGACCCCCCGGACCCGCTGGGCAGAGCCCTTTGGTGCCAGACCATCACTCTGCGTGGCCCTCCCGGCCTCCCACGCCCGAAACCTGATCCTCACTCTCCTTACAAAGGAAAAAACCTATGAAGTGTTCAGGCCTTTTCCCCAAAAGACAAGTCAAAAGGCCGTTGCCCTCTGGGTTCTTGGAGTTGCTACGTGAAAAGCCGGTGAGCGGACAGAGATGGAGGCTGCGGCTCAGACCCGCGCACTGAGTAGACTCCACCGTGAGCGCAGTGTGGCCACAGCACGTCAGCACTGCCTCCAATGTGCTCCGCTGAAACCCATGCAAACACCTGCCCCCCTGGAGGGTGACAGGGAGAAGTCATGTGGTCTGACTTCTCCATTTTACAGATCAGGCAGCTGAGCTTAGACAAGAAAACGACTTCGTTATGGTCGTGACGAGCTGGGGTGCAGCTGGCTTAGAGTCCAGCGGACACGTCCTTGGCATGTGTCTCCTCCCCCATGCCGCCAGGCCCCTGTCCACCCCGGTGGCTGCTGTGCGTCTGGGACAGGGACGCACAGGTGGTGCAGCCAGGGTTCCAGTCCGGCCGTCACCGTGTGACCTGGCCAAGTCCCTTAACTTCCTGGGATCGTGGAAAATAACAGGGACCTCCAACACCCCTTCCTGTGAGTGTGTGTGGCCTTCCACACACCAGGGAGGAAGTGGGCTGTTTGTTTAACCTTGGAAGGCAATGAGGAATCAAAAGAAAAGGTACCAGGCGTAGTGCTAGTTCGGGGCTGATCATGAGGCGTGCCCTGCGAGGGAGGGCGGAGAGGGTCATGCAGGATCCCCAGCGGGCACTGATGCCAGACACCAGAGCAGAAGTCACACCCACCACACCCCGTACAATGCCAAGCCCTCTGCAGGCAGGCCCTGTGCCCCAGCCCTGTGCCCAGCCCCTCCACGGGCAGCCCCAGCCTTCCTCCAGCCTGGAGGGACATAGGCTCGAGCTCTCCAAACCAGTCCTGCTCTGTCTGACCCCATCCTGCTCTCCCCGCTGCAACACGGCCGTGCCCTCCAGTCACTGCTCTGTGTTCAGTGGTTTAGACCCAAAGAGGAGAATTTTCGGGAAAATGAGGTGCCAGTTGAGCTGACCAGGAAGACGACGTCCTTGTTCTGCACACCTCAGCCCAGCTGACGTGATGTTCGAGTCAGCCTTTCATCACAGGCAGGTGAGTGAGAGGCACCTCTCCAACACCCCGCCTTTCATCCCCCTCTTATGCTGAACCTGAGAAGGGCCAGGGCCTGTGCGGGGCTCTGGGAAATCCAGCGACAGACAAAACGCAGTCGCTGGCCGCGGGGAGCTGCGCTGAGACAAAGCACAAATCTGGAGCAATGATCGCAGCGCCCAGGCTTCCCTCCTGGTCCCTCCGGTCCAGGTGGGTCTCCAGCCGCAGCCTGAATGCGGCCACACAGTGGGCAGGATCGAGCTGGCCCTGATGCAGGAGTCGCCGAACGCTGTCATCCAGACAAGGGAAAAGGGGCAGGAGGTGCGATGGGGGGAAGGCGGGAGGTACGAGAACGCCACGGCGGCCAAGGGGCGGAGGAGGGCATGCATGAGGGACATCTCACCCCTGGGCCTTTTCTCACTCGGGGAGATTCTGTCTCCAAAAGACGGGGGTCGATGCTGTTCTCTTCATTGTGGAGACAGGCCTGTGGGTGAGGGCCTTCCCTCTGTTCAGCCAGAAAAGCCAGAGCCTCGCCCAAAGCCACGGGAAGAGCTGTCAGGGCATCTGTGTGCTCAGGCCCTCGCACAGCACCTGTCACCGCGGCACAATGGCTGCAGCTGCCTGCCGGAGGGCGGTGAGCCACGGGGCCAGGCTCCCACGGGCCCACTGACCACCAGGAGCCTGGAGCCGCTGTGGTACCCACTGAGCTCCCCACCCACTTGCTGAAGGAACGGGGCCCCGCAGCCTGCAGGAACTGTTTGAGGTTCTGGGGATGCAGAAAGGGACCAGACACATCTCCTGCCTTTCGAGCTCGGCTGGGACATGCCTTGGGTCCCGAGGAAGCCGTTTTTGGTAAGAAATTATTTCTGTTTTAAAGCTTGAAAAAAAGACCTTTCCACAACCTGAGAGATGAGCTCTCGAGCTGACAGGCCCTGGCAGCTCCCTACCAGGTGACCTGCTCTGCCCGCTGCCTCCGCCGGGCGGCTGGGGGGCTGGCAACTCCGGCCCCCCCCCAGGCCTCTGAAAGGGCTGCCT
>NW_006293968.1:923238-923960 GCF_000327345.1 Myotis davidii
ACTCTGCCCAGGCCACTGGGCAGCCTGGTCCTGACTCTACAGCTGGCCACGTGGCACTGAAGACGGTGCCCACCAGATCGCTCCTCTCCCTCTGGCAGGGGTTTGCTGTGAGGCAGAGGGGAGCACTCTGCCCGCCCTGGGAGCCCCCTCTCTTCAGAAACCAGCTCTTCAGGCAGGAGCCTGGGGACCGGTCCTCCGACTCCCTCCCTGACCCGGGCTCCTCTGCTGCTCGCTCAGTCACGCCTCCTGTTCTGTGCTTGTCCCAGCCCCTCTACGGTAAATGCTCCCCAATATCAAGTCTGCGCAGCACCGTGTATTTCACAACGTCTGCACAGCCAGTGTCTCCTCCATTGCCAGGGGTTGCTAACACTGTACCACTTAGCAGACAGGCAGCTGGGAGTGAGGAACCAGGCACCTGGTCCAGGGCGGCCGCACACAACACATGCTCACACACATATCTGCCCACTCACACAGACATGTGCACACACACAACACAAGCTCACACATTCACAGTGCACACTCTCACAAACCCAGGGCTCTCTCACACACACTCATACACAGCCTGAGCCATTAAAGTGACAGTATTCACATTTTCCATCCATTGGTGGTTTCAAAACAGGAAGCCAGAGTGGGGAGGAGAGCCGTGTGAAGGGCCAGGTGCAAGCTGGACTCCTCCCGGCAGGTCTGGCTGCAGCGCCAGCCCCCCAACCGCCCCCCTGTCC
>NW_006293968.1:924251-938392 GCF_000327345.1 Myotis davidii
ACTGGGCAGCCTGGTCCTGACTCTACAGCTGGCCACGTGGCACTGAAGACGGTGCCCACCAGATCGCTCCTCTCCCTCTGGCAGGGGTTTGCTGTGAGGCAGAGGGGAGCACTCTGCCCGCCCTGGGAGCCCCCTCTCTTCAGAAACCAGCTCTTCAGGCAGGAGCCTGGGGACCGGTCCTCCGACTCCCTCCCTGACCCGGGCTCCTCTGCTGCTCGCTCAGTCACGCCTCCTGTTCTGTGCTTGTCCCAGCCCCTCTACGGTAAATGCTCCCCAATATCAAGTCTGCGCAGCACCGTGTATTTCACAACGTCTGCACAGCCAGTGTCTCCTCCATTGCCAGGGGTTGCTAACACTGTACCACTTAGCAGACAGGCAGCTGGGAGTGAGGAACCAGGCACCTGGTCCAGGGCGGCCGGCAGAAGCTCTCACCCTGTTTCCAGGAGGATCACCTCTCACTCCTCCCCGGCTCGACCTTGGGTGTCTGAGATGAGCAGGTCCCTCACAGCAGCAGAGCAGACGCTGACGGTGAGGAGCTGAGAGGAGACTGAGGGAAGGAGCAGGCTCGGCAACGCTGGCGCTCCCAGGCCCACCGGCCGCACGGCACCTCCTCTCACACCTGCGCGTGCACACACACACCACCTCCTCTCACACCTGCGTGCACACACACACCAAACGACATGCAGAAATCAGGGCTGGCTGACTTGGCACAGAGGTGGCCTGGCATAGAGGCAGGAGAGATCCGAAGCGGTTGGGGTTGAATCCCACAACTTACTGAGAAAGACTGAGGGGAAGCCAAAGTGAGAGGATGTGGCCAGGGGTGAATGACATTTCTGGGACTTTGCTCGCTCTCTCTCTCTCTCTCTCTCTCTCTCTCTCTGAAAGAGATTATTGGAAACATTTTCCCCGCAGCAGTGACCTTAAGAGGAACTGGCCGCCCTGCTCTGCAGCTGAGAGGGAGAGAGAGAGAGAGCAAGCACACACGCTCCCTCTGCACTCCGTTCCTGCCAAAGGTCTCTGGAGAAGGGGTGTCAGCAGAAGGGGTGCCAGCAGGAGAAGGGGTGCCAGCAGGCAGCTCCCCCAAACCAGTGCAGGAGAAGCAACCTAATGACAGTCCTCATGCTGCTGGAAGGAGACAAGAGAGAACAGAAAACCAGGCCGGCCTGGGGTTCCTGCAGGTTAGCACCTCTGTCCGACATAACCTGTTTCTCAGGGTCCCTTCCTATAGGCTCCCCTACTTCACAGCCGGGGCTAGAAAACAGGCAACCGAGGCCCAAGGAGGAGGACGGGTTAGGTTCAGGGAAGGCCCTGGAATCTCCGTTCCTGGAGATCTTCCGGGCAGAAATGAGACTCCTGGACTTGGAGAATCCTTGCTCTTCTTGGCTCACTGTGTTCTCCTCTCTGAAATACTGTCCAAATCTTTCTCTTCCTCCAAGTCCCACCCATTTCTTAACCGCCTCATCTGCTCCTTCCAGAGTTCAGTGCTCCCTGAGGTCAGAGGCTGTGACCAGTGGAGCCTTGCTGACTGACAGTGAGAACAGTGAGAATGCGGAGACCAAGGGGACCTTGGATTCCACCACCTCCCGAGTGTGTGTTGTCACTGCTGTTCCCGTGGGGGAGGGAGGGTTCTGGGGGCTGCGCTCCCCGCGAGGCGAGTCCCCAGCAGATCCAGAAGCACTGTCCTAGCAGCTGGTGGCCTGGACTGGGAATTGCTTCAGGCTGGTTTCCTTGCTCAGCAAAAGGTTCCAGGAAGTAGAAGCCATGGGAGGGACCCAGGGCTGCTCGCTCCAGAAGAGGCCCTCGTAACCCGGCCACCGAGGTGGGGCCTGGGCCTCGTGAGGGCCCGTGGAGGGGAACAGCTGGGCTCCTTGCTGTGCGCCTGCTTTTCCAAGCAGAGCACCACAGGGACTCAATCCAAACAGGGCGGGGCCAGCCAAGATGCAGCTCGGGCTCGGGCGTGGGGAGCGAGGAACGGCTCCATGAACCGGGCAGCCCTACAGTGATGGACTTGAAGGGGAGCAAATCTGACCTCCAGTTATGCCCATCAGCTCCGTTCTGACATGAACCCAAAGGATTCTTTATCACTAAACAACCAGCACATGGGCTTTTGTTATGGTTAATTTACGTTTTTGTTTGGGGGTTTATTTTTGCTTTTTGAAATGCTTCATGAATATATTTTCACAAGAATCAAATAAATAATTCTTAAAATTCACTTAGAAAAAAAAAGGCAGAACATGAAAATCTTCTATGAGCTCTGGCCAGTGTTGCTCACTGGTTGGAGCATCGGCCCACGCACCAAAGGGTTTCGGGTTAGATTCCCAGTCAGGGACATGTACCTGCAGGCTCGACCCCGGCCCCAGGCAGGGGCAGGCAGGAGGCAACCGGTGGATGTGTCTCTCTCACATTGATGTCTCTCTCCTGTCCCTCTCCCTCTCTCTCTTTCTCCTTCCCCTTCCATTCCTCCCTTCCACTCTCTTGAAAAAGCAATGGAAAAAATGTCCTCCAGTGAGGATAAAAAACAAAACAGAAACAAACAAAAATGTTCTATTAACTGAAAGTAAATTGAAGGGATTTTTTTTTTGTGCAAATTCCTATAGAAATCTAAATCACATAACAACTTCAGTCTTTAAAATAGATGAAGGTTTAAGCCAGTCTGCACTCCTTAATTTTTTAATAGAAAATAAATTGCATCATTTTCAAGGTGAAAACAATGACTAACTTAGAAGTACTTTTATTGGGTTTACATTATTGGGGTTCACTTTGATGACTGAAAGTCAAGTTAAGTATCAGTGTGCATTTTTCAAGGAAGGAGGACTTAAAATTCCTAATAACAATTGGGTTTTCAGTTAGATTTCTTCTCCTAATCCTCTTGTCTCATTTATAAACTTATTATCTCCCACTGAAGTAGGCCTTCTGCTGAGAAATGTGTCTAAATAATGGGCTCTATTTCACTTCAAAAGCAATACAATTAAATTTTATAAAACACAAAAATCTATCTACTATCCCCGCATCAGTGTTCAGTACCTCAGAGCTGTCTCGATCCCCTCCTGCCTTTGCCACCTCTGTCTTCTGTGCCGGGGCAGCCCAGCGGCCAGTGCCCAATACTACATTTTATAACAAAGTTTGTTCCCACCAGGTTACAAGTCCTACTCGCACCGAGGCAATACCACCGCTAGGAACCATTGCCACCTCCTTCTGGGCCTCGGCCTCATCGTCCCCCTGACAGAGAGCAAGGGTCTCTTGGCTCTGAGAGAAACCTTCGACCCCCACCGGCAGGAAGCAGTTAAGAAATCCAAAACCCCCTTCCCCTGAAAGAATTCAGAGCCAAGATCCTTGAAGAGGGTGTGGTAGGCAGTCAGACAGGCCCAGAGCAAAGATGGTGGGTCAACTGGAGGAGAAATGGAGCCTGCGATGTGCTTCTCACACTCCAGCCGCTCCGAAGCTACAATGGAGGAGCCTACGTAGAGCTGACTTTTAATTGAAACTAATTAGAAAGAACTTATGGTTTCAGTGAAATAGAAGACATAAGGTATAGAGATGAAGGAAAAAGAACGTGAATTAATGAACTGAAAGGGACTAAGCAAATTGCAGAAGGTATGTGTGAGTTGCAGAGGGTCTGTAAAGAATTAAAGTTGAGGAAGTAAAAATGGTGAGAAGGGATATAACAGGAAGAAAAGGTATTGGAGTAGGAATATTTAATAGAAGGCATGAGGCATAGAGATGCATTTTGAAGGGAAAGGTTTATGGACGTCAGAGAAGGGTTGTGAAGAGAAATCTTAAAAGGAAATTATAGGCATACCAAAAAATAAGTCTAATTAGATAAGTGAATCTGAAGTAAACTAATTTGTTTGGTTCTTTTCCAGTCATCAGACTTAAAAGGGCTAATTGCCATGTAGCAGGGGCAAAATAAGTACTACGGCAATATAATAAATTTCAAAATAAAATCTAGTGTAGTATAAGGTGGATAGATATCAACTAATCTATCTAATCACAGGGGGAATGACAGGAGGGACTTATAATCTAGTAGAGCACCTGACTTAAGCTGAAAAGTAATCATATTATTTTAAATCTTAGAATACATATACTTATGTGCAGAGGGGGTTAAGTTTCTTATATACAAATAGGGGGTTAAGTTTTTCTTAAAGTTTCCTTTTCAAGGCCTGTGCGAAGCGATTGAGGAAGTGATTCAGCTGTGAATCCAGCAAGCAGAACCGATAAGCATGGTCAGACCGACCCACCAAGAGTCAAAACATCATCTCATCACCTGATGACTAATTATAATAGCTGACGTCTGCAGACCCCCAGGCCTGCCCATAGCTGCATTCCTCACCCAGTCTCACTTAGCCCCTTCCCCTATATAACCCTGTCCCCTGCGCCTTGCGGAAAGGCAGGATTTGATGCTTGTAAGCGCCCTGTCTTCTTGGTTGGTCAGCCTTCTCAATAAGCGCCTAATATGATTCAACCCCGCCTTCATTATTGGACACAGCGACAGGCAGCCTGAGCCCACCTAGGGGTTTCCCGGTAACACTCACCCCACATTAGTGTTCCATACCTTCATGAGCCCCTGCCTTTGCCGCCCCTTGTCCTCTGTGCCACGGCCAGCACCCGGTGCCTAGTGCCCAGCACCCAGTGCCCAGCGCCCAGTGCCAGGCAGCCAGTGCCCGGCACCCAGTGCCCAGCACCCAGTGCCCAGCACCCAGTCAGTGCCTAGTGCCCAGCACCCAGTGCCCAGCACCCAGCGCCCAGCAGGCAGCCAGTGCCCAGTGCCCAGCGCCCAGTGCTCAATGCCCAGCACCCAGTCAGTGCCTAGTGCTCAGTGCCCAGCACCCAGTGCCCAGCACCCAGTGCTCAGTGCCCAGCACCCAGTGCTCAGTGCCTGGCACCCAGTGCCCAGCACCCAGTCAGTGCCCAGCACTCAGTGCCCAGCACCCAGTGCCCAGCACCCAGTCAGTGTGGCATCACACCACCCAGCCCCCAGCACCCAGGCACCAGCACAGCACCAGTGCCTAGTGCCCAGCACCCAGTGCCCAGCACCCAGCGCCCAGCACCCAGTGCCCAGCGCCCTGCTCATGGACTGGTACAGAGCCCAGGGTGCTGGGTCAGATGGCTTATGTTCAAATCACAGCTGCATCACTGTGATCATGGGACAGTCACTCGGCCTCTCTGAGCTTCAGCCACCTCCTGAGTAGAATGGGAATATTAGGACCTGCCTCATACGGTTGTTCTGTGAATCAAAACAAAAACAAACAAATAAAAAAAACAGAACCTACAGCACTTAGCACCCTGCAGGCGCCTCTAAGCTCTCAGCAAACACCCACTGGCACCCCACCCTGGGATGGCCGATGGCGGTTCCTCTCAGGCCAGACGCCCCAACTTCAGACATCCCCTCCGGCGCCTGTGGCTCCCCAGGAAGATATCAGGAAAGTACGTCTCCTGTCTTCATCGGGGAAAATCATGCTCGCACTTCAAGACTCAGTCCAAATGCCAGTTAGGCTAACACTTGTTCTTGCAGCTCCCTGCCCCCACCCACTTTCATGCTAGTTGGTAGCACCTACCTAAACTAGCCACAATCTACTGAAGTGACTGTATGCCGTTAGGTCTTCCTTTTCCACAAAGTATGGCAGCGTTTATAGCACAGAACTGAATAGTATTCCTTTGCTCAGTAGATGCCAGGTACCAACCAGACACTCTATAAATATTTATTGAATGAATAAAACCAAATGGCATCTGTGTGGACGTTAGGATGTATGGAGCATATGGCTTTGGAGAAATATAATCCAGATTACATCTTTCCAGAAACCAGTTATTTCTGGGTATAAATGAAGCTAACCAAGTCAGATGCCAGGGAACACGGATAAAAAGAGAAACTGGAGGAGAGACTGGGGCGGTGCCACCTGCTCAGGGGGATGTCCTCCGTCCCGTGGGTTCCAGCCTAAAGCCTTCTGGGAAGTGATGCTCACACCACTGCCCAGCTCCACACTCGTGCATCAGGCCTTTGGTGGAAGCCAATGAGCTGTCCATCTGCCAAATCAGGGCGTGAGCAGAGCTGACAACTGACCCTCCTCGGAAAGGACGCCTGTGGAAGAGACGCCTGCGGCTTTGTGTTAGGCAGGAAGCAGTCACGTCACTTGAGAACCAGTGATGGCAAGGCATTCAGGGCTCCCAGAGGCTGGGCAGGGGTGGGGAAGAGGACCAGGAAGGAAATCGATTGGAGTGTTCACTGTATGCCAAGCATCTAGGTACCTGACATAAAATAAGTGCTCAAAGAAACCCAGGAAACAAAGCATTATCGTCCCAGTTTATTGATGGGAAATTGAGTCTTGATGAGGTTAAGTGACCAAGTTAAGGTCAAATGCTATAGTTTTTTCCTCTGTAATGAAATTCTTCCACCAGCAACTCTTATCTAAACCTTTCTCCCCTATCATCCTTCCTTTTCTCTCCTGTTAGAGTCGTTTTCTACAATGAGTTTAGTTAAACTCTCCACTCTTAAACTGTCCATGGTTCCCTCATGTTCACAGAATGAAAATTCAAATATTCAGACTCATTGATGGGACATCGTAATGGGCTCAGCTCCCAGTGCAGCTCACCCTCACCATCGCACTTGACCGTGTCTCCCTGTGTGCTGTGGGATCCCACGCCAGGTTCTCTGGCTCATGTGTGGCCTGTCATTTTGCTTTAATGCCAGCGCATTCCCCTTCTTCCTCCTTTACATTTAGACAATCTCCCCCAAGCCCTCTGCCTCACTTTTCCCTCTGACTAAAAGCCACATAACTGGCACTTCACACTAAAATGGCTCCCCCTGAAGCCCATCAGTTCTTCAAAAATAATGTGAAAATTCGTGGCTGATATTTATATATTGAACATTTATATATGAACCTGAATGCTCTGCAATCACGCAGAGTACAGATGAGGTTCAGAGCAAAATCAAGTACCCGCCTCCTGTCCGTCGGCCAGGGCCCAGTGCCCAGCAGCCAGGGCCTAGCGCCCAGTGCTCACGGCAGGCAGCGGTGAGAACACAAAGCGCTGCAGTGGTCGGCGGGCTTGTGAGTTTCGGTCTCTGAGGCCCCAGCATGCCCCGTGCTGACACTCCCTCTGCTCTCCACTTCTTACCTCCAGACATGGCACCGATTTTCCCCCTAGCTGTTCCTTCTTAGTTCTCTGTCAATTCTGACTTCTACGTGCACTTCCGTTGCTGGTATTCCTCGAGAATCTTTCTTTTCACGTCCTAGTCGCTCTAGGCGAGCTCAGCCCTGGCCACAGCTCCCACTCCGCACGCTCGCGAGGCCCCACTTCTGCCCGCTACCCACTCCTCTCTCTTATCCTTCGGGCTTCCTGGACCTGCTCCTCTCTGGGAATCTCCACTTGAACATCCTGCTTGATTAAACCTCATGTTTAAAAACCACGCTCACCTTTCCCAACTTCAAACCTGCTTCTCTCCAATTCTCTCAGTTGAGGACACATCATCCATTTAACTTCCCGCGTTAGGAACTTCAGATCAACCCTTGACTTCCCCCTGCCTCTCTCTCGTCTAGGACCCAAGTCCGAGCCTGTCCAAGTCTGCCTGAACTCTGCACACCCTGTTCTCTCCTGCCTGCCACCTCCTCTCTGTGCTAAGCCGCCATCACTTCTCTCTGTGACTATATAACAGCTTTCGAACAGATGCGCTGCTTCCAGCTTCGCCCTTCCCAATTCATTCTCAAGCAAGCAGTAATCCCACCGCCGTTCTGCTCAACCCTCCACAGTTTCCTGCTTCCCTCAGGATAAAGTTCCAAAACCTACACATGGCTAACCAGGCAGTAGGCTCTATATCCCGGCCCCTTATCTTAGGCCACTCCTCCTTCTCTATATGCCCTCGTCACGATAAACTTCCTTGTTTCTTGACCATGTTAACATGCTACGTTTTCTCACAACTGCACACGTGAACACAGCTTGTCTCTTCAGGAGCATTCCTCCATCCCCTGCGTGACAGCTGCTCGTTGTCACATCCCAGGTGAACCTTCTGCCTCTCCAGGCTCTTCTCCGTGCCTCCACGGCCCTCTGGCCTGCATCCTGCCTTGGTGAGCAGACTGTTGTGACTTTCTCCTCCTCCATTCACCTATGCTCTCCTTGAGGAAAAAGACTCCGTCTTCATCCTGCATGACTCACCTTCCAGCATAATGACGATGTTGTTTACTGGATTAGGGAGGAACCAGCATAAGCTAAACGTCACACATTATAAATCCTCAGACCTGAGAGTCAGGGATGTGGACTGAGGCCTCAGTCCGAGTCTCCCCAACACTCAGGGATGCGTTGCCACTTCTGAAAGGAGAGGGAGGCAGGACAAGCAGCAGGACCTGTGTGTAAGTGGTGAGACATGCTTATCTGCACATTTAAAAAAATGGCCGTGCCACTGAAATCTGCAGAATGAGGAATCATTCCAACCTCCCCATCCTTCTCACGCCCCTTCCAATATTGGGCCCGAAGCACCCTAATGAGGCCGACTGCCTTCGCTGCTCGTCTGCGCCTCCTCTGTCCCGGATCTTTACCTATCGCCTGCTCTGTTCCCCTAGTCCTTCTCCCTCTCATATCCCATCCGCATTGCTGTCAGAGTCATTATTCTAGAACTCATATCTGGCCGCATTACTTCCACATAAGCCTTCAGAGACTCCGTTACCTACAGGATAAAATCTTTCCCACATGGCATCCAAGGTACTCCCTCTTGGTGCCTAAACTCACCTTCTCAGGCTCAGCCCTGTCATTCCCCCTCTTGCCCCTACATCTCAAAAACCCTGGACTCTCTCTCCCTTAGGACAGTCTTTCCTTTGTAGTCTTTGCACACGCTGGGCCCTCTGCCTGGAACTCCTCCCCATCTCCGCCCACACACATCTTCCGCATACTCCCCTGTGCCCAGGCAAAATGTGGCTCCACATATGGGGCCCCCACCAGGGACTCGCCGATCTGTTTGGATGTCTGCCCAGCTGTGTTTTCCTCTACTGAACCCAAGAAGATAGGGCAATGTCCTTTGCTTTGCTGCATCTCTGCAGCCTGTCATACAGTAGGCGTCCAATAAATGTTGAATAAATAGAGGAATGCAGTCTCGGCTTTGGGAGTCAGGGTGGTGGAACAGGCCTTCCTGCCTGTCTAGGCTTCTGTTTCTTCCCTTAATTAGAAGGTGGTATAGTCAGCCTCTCTTTGTGATGAACTGTTCTTGCTAGAGAAAAGTCGTATTACACTAGCTTTCTGTTACCCACACGTTGATGGGCTACCTAACTACACTTTGTTGCACATCCACAATTCATAGGAGAATTGGGAATTAAAACAGGTCGGTGTGCTAAAAGCAAGATCCTAAGTGCATTCAAGGGCCACTGGTTATTATCTATGTCATTGCTCTAATGTCATTTTGCTGATAATTTATGCAGTTCTCCTTCTCTATTCAACTCCCTAAGTGCAAATAATTGAAGATTGTCAAAACATTCCCAAAAACTGTGACCTCCGGGGGCACAGTGACTCAGAAGGTGCCGGAAAAGTAGTGGCTCCTCTTGAATGCTCGACAGTAACAAAATGAGTTTATGTAAAGTTTGATAGGAAACAGGAAGGTTAAAAACAAGCGTGATATGGAAGCCGTAGAGAAGTGCTTCCCAGAAGACAGATCTGGAAATGCAGAGGGAAACATTTGCGCAGATACAGGGGTTTTCTTTGAACCTCAATTTTCTCTAATAGCTCTTTAAAAAACATTATTGTTGAGAGTATTACAGATGGTTCCCCTTCCCCCGCCATTGCCCCTTCCACCCAGTTCCCACCAGCCCCTGTCTCTCACCACCCTGTTGTCTGTGCCCATGGGCACTGCATATATCCGTATGTTCTAATCTCTTCCTGCCTTCCCTCACAGCTCCCTCTGAGATTCCTCAGTCTGTTCCTTTTCTTTTTTCTTTTTTTTTTAAGATAGGGCTGAAAAAGCGAGGATTGAACTCATCATAATTCTCTAAGACCAGCATGTCTGATGAGAGGGAAATGATTATTCGCTCTATTGGAGTTGCTTTAAGGGAAACTTCTTGATGAAAGCTGTGTCTTAAAATACTCGCTCGGTGAGGAGTTATTTCAAGATGTGAATCAGGGCGGAGGCTGCAGCGGGTTTGCATGGGTAGAAGCCTTGTCTTCCGGAGGCCGAGCTGAGCAGATGAGCAGGGTGCTGGCCCTGTCCCCGGCCTTTCTGGATGGCTGGTTCCCAGCCCAGTGGCATCCTAGAAGCCTCAGCACCTGGTAAGGTGATGAATACCACCCAGCAAAGGGCAGGTCACCCTTGAGCCCTCTGTTTCCCCTTGGAAATCCCTGTCTGCCCAGGCAGGGTCCTGCCCAGGCTCGGCGTTCTCAACACTTGCCAGTTCTCTCCTCTTCACTGTCACTGGGCAAGGCCTTCAGCTGACCTTGAGGCCTCTATCCCTCTTCTGGGCTCATGAACACCAAAAGGCTGGGAGTGGAAATCTCGAGAGGAGACATTAACTCTCAGCTGCTGCACTCAGTGGTCCCTGTTCTCCTGCATCATTTACGCTTCAAGTCAAACGTCACCTCCTCTGACACCTCCCAGTTCTCCCAGGCAGAGGACACTACCCCTGCATCCTTAGGGTTCTGTATAGACCCCATCGTCACACACGCTTCTCATCACTATGACGCCGGCTTACCCGCCTGGGGTGCCTTCCAGGGAAGGACTGTGTCATAACCAGCCTCCCTCCCCGAAGACTAGCAGGGCCGCTCAGTGCGCTTCTGTGAGGTGAACGTGTGAATGAAGGCACAGCTAAATGGAGGAGGACTGTGCAAAGGAGATTCCGTCTGTCCACACCCAGGTAGAGACAGGAGCCAAGCATGCTGAATGGCAAGACTTGCCAAGGTGAAACTCTGACGTGGGCCAAGCTTCAGTGGCAAGATGCCCCGATCTGCACAAACAAGCCACCTGGATGGCTGGGATGTTCCCAGTGACTAATCGTAGACACACTGGAGGATGTTAAGGCTCCTCTTTCCAAAGTCAATACCTTTACCCGTCGGTGCCAGGCATCTTTCCCTGATGCGTTTAAACTGGGCACCGGGGAGCCCAGAAGTAACGGAGCTTTAAGACTTTGCCTTCATGATGATGTGGATTAAAACTTAATTGGGATTTGAGATGGGTTGAGCGGGAAGCTGCTAAGGCTGGTCTTCCGCGCAAAGGGAAGCATGTTTTCCGTTTGGAGTCACTGTTCACCCAACCCTCCACACACTCCATAGAGCTGTGGTGCTTCTTCATGTCCTATTCAGCACGAGGGCTCTGGGTCAGAGAGAAGGCCAATCACACAACCGACACAGGCGGAGACATGTAGTGGAATATCCCAAAGGCCTTTACACTTCTCTTTGATATACGTAGGCGCAGTGATGGGTGTGCCCCTATAAGTCAGGACTGCCAACATAGCACATTGGGGAAATGAAGACGCCTTGTTGAGGGAAGAAAGGAGAGAGGGAAGGAAGACAGAATTCAGACACTATTTGAAGAGAAGGAGCTATTTTGAGAAACTATAATTTAAAAAATAACTCAGCTTTTTGGGTCTTCAGGCTAATAACTATTAAATGGAGCCCAGAACACTGCCAGGCCCTTTGAAGGACCTAGGAAATTCAGGGGAGGCCTTGTGACCTCACACAAGCGACCCCACTTTAGGGGTATTTTGAAATAAGTTGTGAGCTTAGGTACCAGAGGCTTGTTGGGAATGAGAAGTGGAGGGTGGAAGGCCGTGCCGCGGTTTCCCCTCCATTATTAACACAGGGTCAGGGTGCTGCCGTGGGACTGCACACGCTGCGTTTCACATGCTGCAGGCGACACCACGGACGACCTCAGCTCACCTGGAGGTGAAGTGAAGTCCAGCCAGGAGCCAAATGCCCGAGTCTCAGGACACACACACCTAATCTGGGCAAGAGTATAAAGGCAGGCCCACACTCCCGGTGTCCACATGTTTACCAGGAACAAGTCAAGTGAACAAACTGGCAAATGAAATGGGTCTTATCCTCGAGGTTGACAAATCTACCTTCCCAATGGCCTGGTTAGATTTCCCACATCCTTGGCCTCCCATGAGAGAGCACGGCAGCCACCCCTCACCTGTGGCCGCCCCCCACACCAGGTCCCGGAGGGCCCGCACGCATGTGCGTGGGCACCTCTCCCTGTGGCCCCACCACACCATCATGGGCACCTTGGGAGCAGGACAAAGTTCCCACACAAATGCTCCTTGGTCACCCCTGGGGCTAGGGTGTCTGTCTTCAGGAAGCTGGGCATGGGGAGGGGGGGAGGGCACAGGACACAGTCTCCCAGTCATTTGGATCCCCAATACCTAGTGTGTGGGGTGTGGGGTGGGGGGAAGCTACACAGACTCTAGGTAAGTATGTCTCCATCAACCTGAGGAAGCTGTGCTTTGCACTGAAGGGCGTGGCCACAGGAAGATCAGAACCGGCCTCTGGTCTAAGAGCAGGACTGGTACAGGAACTTCAGGTCTCAAATGAACAAACAAAACAGAAACAAACTCCTAGATCCAGAGAGCAAAGTGATGATCACCAGACGGGAGGGGCTTGGGGGATGGGTGAGAAGGGGACGGATTAAGATTTATAAATTGCTGGTTATAAGAACAGTCGCGAGCATGTAACGTACAACCTAAGGAATGTAGTCAATAATATTGCAATAAGCATGTATGGTGTCAGACGGTACTAGCCTTATGGGGTGATTACTTTGTAAGTTATATACAGGGTGGAGCAAAAGTAGGTTTATAGTTTTGAGTTTGTGAAACACAGAGTTTATTCTTGTATTATAATTTATTAATTATTGTATTATTTTTCCACAGGAACAACTGTAAACCTACTTTTGCCCCACCCTATAAATGCCTAATCACCATGCTGGACATCTGCAACCAGTATAATACTGTCCATCAACTGTAAAGAGAAAATAAATAATACAAAGGAGGTGTTCCAGTCCTTCCATGCGTCTAAGATAACTAGGGGTTCAAGCCGATTCCCTTGGGGCCTGCAGCAGCCTCGCCGGTCTCGGCCTGCACCAGGCAGGAAGGCCTCACTGGTGGGCATGGAGGGCACAGGGACAGATCCAGACCTATTTTTTAAATTTTTTATTCTGGAAGTTTTCAAACAGACAAAGCAAAGAGCCTGGTGTGACACCCCCACTCCCAATTTGTGGCCCAGCTTCAATAATGACAAGGATCAATGTTTCATCAACTTGTTTCTCTATTCCTCAACTTTTCTTCCAGGAATATTTTAAAGCAAACCCCAGACAGAGTAACACCTCACTCCACATTCTTTTTCCGCGTGTGTTCTAAAACAGCCTAGACATCACTGCATCTCTGATGACTAATATTATCCTATCTCACATTTATGATCATTCTTGAATATCACTGAGTAACATGTCCACATTCATTTTTCCCTGATTGCCTCAAAAAATGTCTTTTTACATTTGTTTAACCAGGGCCCTGGACTTACTATAGCAGGATGGAAAGGCCTCCATGTGGTTTAGGAGCCAGAACCTCTCACACACCTCCTCCTGAAACCCATCAGGCATCGCAGCTGACCGGAGCCGCAAGATCAGAACGACAAGCCAGCTGGAGAGGCTGGCCTCTGAGGATGAGGCCGCTGGGAGCCGCGGGCAGCTGGGTCCCCACTGCTTTTGAGTCGCCCTCTCTGCAGCCCACATCTGAGAACCAGTGCCAGAGCTTCCAAGCACTTACAGGATGTAGGTCACTGAGCGCCGTGGGCGCTGAAAGTGAGCTCCTGCCCTCCCTGGTACTGCCTCTACTTTTCAGGATTTCATCTTTCTAGTTAAAGACCAAACGCAAGCTGCATGGGGTGCTACACACAGAGCTGAAAGCAGGGACTGCAGACCCCCCTCTCTCCGGCCCTGTCTGAATGCTTGCCTTGAATACGAGTCTCTCACCAATCAGCTTCTTCACCTCTGAAGTGAGAGAAAGGGACCCGCAGTCCCTGAGACTCTGTGGCCCCAGCATCCTATCATTTTAACTCAGCTGCCAAGGGGCCACCACGCTCCTGCCACGCTCCCAGCCACGGGGCCACCACGCTCCCACCACGCTCCCAGCCACGCTCCCACCACGCTCCCAGCCACGCTCCCAGCCACGGGGCCACCACCCTCCCAA
>NW_006293968.1:938614-954081 GCF_000327345.1 Myotis davidii
CTCCCACCACGCTCCCAGCCACGCTCCCAGCCACGGGGCCACCACGCTCCCACCACCCTCACAGCCACGCTCCCAGCCACGCTAGATGTTGGAGGACACAGACAGCTCCCCTGCGACATTGCTAACTCTATAGAGAGAGCGGCGGTATTTGATTTTTGGCACTACCAGATTTTAGTCCATATGAGGCACTCAATGTTATTGAATGAAGTACCTAATCCAACAACAAACGGTTGAGTATTCGCGATGAGCCAGACCCTGGACTAGCCCAGGGCTCACAAACCCAGAGGCTCATGTTTAAACAGGGAGCTGTCAGTGGAGGACGGAAGCTCTCTGATTGTAACAGAAGTCACGGGTCTTCCAACCCCAGACCCAGGAGAGAGATATGGGATGGTTGGCCCCAATCTCTGCGTGCCCTGCTCCCCAAGTTGAACCCCATCTGCTCCAACAGGAACCCCGGAGAGCGGTCCCATCCAAAAGGAAGTGCATCTCCCCAACAGCACCTGCCCTGCCAGGTCGGTGTTCCTGAAGGGAGGCCACAGGAGGGACGCAGCCGGCGAGGCTCTGCAGTAACCTCAACCGTCCTTGCAGCCTGAGGCCAGGGCCCAGTGGGACAGCCCGCGGTTCCTCCCTGCCAGTGGGCAGGCGCTGCTGCCTGTGCGCTGCAGAACTGCTCTGGGCACGGGGCTGGGAGACCGGTTGGGGCACGGAGTGGTCTTGGTCCCTGCACTGTTCACCAGGCTGCTCCCCCTGCAGCGGAGGCTGGCCTGGCCGACATGGAGGGGTCGGAACTGCTTCCTCCTGCATTTCCACGTCTTCTCCGGCCCCTCAGAGAAGCCCCTGGGGAAGGGGCTGGACCCAGTGAGGAGAATGCTGATGAAGAGTCAGAGTAGGAAGAGAAATCACGCTGGGGAACTGAGAGCCAGCTGAGCCGGGGAGGGAGGCTGCAGTGGGAAGAGACTCAGTCTTGGAGACAAGGCCTGGGCTGGAAGCCTGGCTCTCCAATCCCCTGACTTAGAGACTCAGAAGTTACTTACTTGACTTGAGCCACATCTGCAGATGAGTTACAGCCACCTCATGATTGTGGGGAACCTAGACAGTGCTTTCCAAGCAGGGCTCATTGTCAGACTCTTCAAGATTAAAAAAAACACAGAGTTCTGGATTTTTCTCAAAACTGCTGAATTCGTATCTCCAGAAGAAGAGTCCAGTAATTATAATCTGCTTTACAGGTGCTGGCATCGCTGCAAGTCTGTGGTGAAACCAATGCCAGGTGTTACGTTACAGGGTGCCCTCCAGCGCAGCCTGACTTCTAAGTGGAGGATGTGGACGGGATGTGGCTTCGCAGGGGACACCCAGAGAAGAGCCCAGCTCCACCAAGAAGCCCTGAACTCAGGGCGGCAGCTCTCCATGGAAACACAGACGGCGCCCCTGCCTCTGAGCATTCTCCAGGGAAGGAACAGGCCAGACCACAGACAAGGACATCCCTTCTCTCAGAGCCTGGCAGCAGAAGCAGGGTGTGCGAGTTAGACATGGACGTCTGCAATGATGGACAATCGTCATGGATCTGAGAAGGAACTTGAGCTCCTGCAGGGCAGGGGGACAGAAGGCAACGCCTCAGTATCAAGGGGTGGCCACCGGTGTGTGGGAGAGACCGGGTGACCGGCCCATCCGCCAGGGCCACCGCCCTCATTGGGCCTGGGTTTTCCTCTGTAAAATGTGGTGACAACTTGTCTACTACGAGAGGCCTCCTGAGCATCCAGTGAAACAACAGACTGTGAAGGGCTGCAAAGTATGAGAAGCTGTACAGACACATGGCCCACGGCGTCACCAACGTGGAGCTCGCTCCAAAGTGCAAATGTCTGTGACACGGGCTCATGGAAAACATGTCCTCTATGAATATCGCTTTTGACTCCCCAAGTAACAGCAGCGCCCTCTCCTAAGAGACACCCCAGAGACCAGAGTGGCCTGTTTCCAAGTTTTGGCCACTAAGAGATGGAGGTGCAGGGGCCGTGCACGAGGAGCCCGCTGGCGAGCCGCAGAGTCTAGGCTACATTCAGTGACTTAGGAAAGAAGGGTCACGGTGAGCACACTCTTTGGGGTAGAGAGGAAAGAGATCCTGGAAGGCTTTTCAAAACCGCAAAGGAACAAGGGTAGCACCCACCTCCCACCCACACGCCACTGGAAATAACTTTAAATAATGCATCCGAGAACGCCCACAGCACAGGCGTCTGGATTGAGGACTTTTAAAGGGAGGGTGTGCCAACAGCATTCTTCCAGGGAAACCGTTTTAAGAATCATTTAGTCCTCGGGCAAGTTCATCCCGGGATATGTCCTTGGGCCAGCTCGGAGCTAGTGCTGAAATCCTGGTACGGCGAATACCATCAGGTGGAAAAGAAATGTGTGGCAGAAAAGGGATTTATGGTGAAAAAGGCCTCGTGGCCTTCCCAACCCCCGAGCTCCCACTCCTACCCCAAGGACGCTGTGGCAGTCACTGCGCTGAGTGCACAGAGCTCACCAAGCTTGGCTGGCCACTCAGAAGCTGCTTAGAAACTGAGCAAACGATATTCATTCTTTCAATAACTATCCACTGAACATCTACCAGGTGCAGGCATGGTTCTGGCGCTGAGAATAAAACAGTGAACAAAACATACGAAAATCTTCGCCCTCAACAGCTTATATTCTCGAGGAGAGAAATGACAATAAAGAAATGCAATCACCCGGCCTGCGTGGCTCAGTGGGTGAGCGTCGACCTATGAACCAGGAGGTCAGTTTGATCCCCATCAGGGCACATGCCCAGCTTGTGGTCTCTATCCCCATTGGGGGCATGAAGGGGGTAGCCAATCAATGTTTCTCTCTCATCATTGATGTTTCTCTCTCTCTCTCTCCCTCTCCCTTCCTCTCTGAAATCAATAACAATCTTTTTTTAAAAAGAAAGGCATGCATTTTACAGTATTTTGGAAAAGAATAAAGCAAGGAAGGATGGGAAGAGTGCCTCCTATGTTGTACAGGGTGGTAAGATAAGACATTAAACAAATCAGGGAGGGAGGGAGCCACGTGGACATCTTTGTGAAGAGGACTCCTGGCAGAGGGACCAGCAAGTCCAATGGCCTGAGGCTGTGCATGCTTAGTTTAGTCAAGAACAATGCGTAGATGGTGTAGCTTCAGTTGACTGATCAAGGAGGTGGGTGATCGGCGATGAGATTCAGAGAGGCAGCGAGGAAACACACCAGGGCAGGGCTAAGGGGTTAGCTTTCACTCTGACAGCGATGGGGAAACAGGGAGGCACCTGTCCCAGCAGCAGTCGGGAGACCAGCTACCTGACCTTGTGAAAGCATCTCTGGTTATGCTGACGAGGACAGAAAACCACAGGTGAAAGCAGAGCCCAGTTGGCGGCAACTGTAACAAAGGGGCGGAGTGATTGAGACCAGTGTGGGGCCGCGGCGCTGGTGCGTTTGCTGGTGGTGAACGTGAGATAGAAATGAGGCTGTGAGGGTGGCCTCGGGGTGTTGGGCCTGAACCTCTGAGAATGGAGTGGCCCTCCCTGGACTGGAAGCAGCCAGGAGGTAGGAGGGCCAGGAGAAGCGCCTCTGGGCAGCCAGATCTCGTCAAGGAAGGACCAAGGGGCCACCTGCAGCCAATGCCACCATGGACACAGCTGGGACGAAGTGACTGTAGGATGCAGCGATGCCAGCACAGCTGGTGGCCTCGGCAGGAGGCGGGACAACACCCGTGGAGGAAGCTCGGAGGGAAGGAGAGGACAGGGGGATGCCAGCACAGACGTGTCTTTGAGGAGTTTTAGTTTAAAGGACCTGCTTGTAATGCTTTAGATTTTCCAAGAAGAGAAACAGCTGCAATGAGATCTCAAGCTGCTCAGCCGGCTGTCGCTCTGCTGGCCAGGGGTTCCTGGACTCGTGTGAGGAGGTGCGTGCTGGGTTCTCGGAGCTAACACCACACTCAGGTCTCTGCCTCAGGAGGAGGAAGAGGAAGGACTAGGAGAGAGAAGTGAAAGGAGGCAGCAAGAGCAAATGTCACACTTTCAAAGAATTTCAGACCATTTTCAGTTTCCTAAATGGTTTCTTTTTCATCACCGACATCCCTGAAAAGTAGCTCCCAAATTCCACATACTCCAGGAAGTCTCCCAGGTGACTGCAGTGCAGACACAGGAGTGTGGGCGTCGGTGAGCATCTAAACAGCCCCACCAGGAAGCTAACGCTCAGAGGCGCACTGACTTCCGGCTCTCCAGTTACCGGCCAGTGGTCTTGGGCAGTGACTCTCCCCTTCACTGTGTAGTTCGCCCATCTGTACAATGGACACTTGGAGAATACCCGCCCCCGTGGGTGGAAGGAGGGTGAGACAGGCATCACTGTGAGAGCCCAGGACAGGCCCGCACGTAGGAAACACAGGTCGGATTTTGCTGCACAAGCACTCGGAGGGTTTGCGTCCTGTGGGAGCAGCAAGGTGAAGGCAGACCCATCTGCTTCCTGGTATGAATCCTCCCAGGACACAGGACTCGCACCCCGTAAGTGACATAATCTCTGCCCCTGTGATCCCTCTGCTGCTGTAAGGAAGATATTCTTATTCCACTCTGTTCCCATTAATATGGAAAGCACTGCTCTCGAGGTCTGATGAGCGCTATGGCATTTGCTTTCACATATGTAGCACGAGGCAAATTAACTACCCACGGGAGGTCACGGGTGAGGCAGCTCGCCCAGGGCCTGTGGCTGAACGTGGCGGAGCCGGAACCCAAACTGAGTCCGTCAGACACAGAGTCTGGGCCTTCCGCAGCCGCTGGCGTCTCCAAGGCCTCGCCAGTGAGAAATCCACTTACAGTTGAATTCATTCTCATCAAGCAATTGCCGCCCTGGTGTCTGTGGGGGCTGAGCCGTGCGGGAGTGGGAAGGAAACAGGAAATCATTTGCTGGTGGTTGACCAGGCCAGGCCCCGTGACTTCTGGTTACAGAGCTGCCACCAATAGTCACAGCAGCTCCTGGAGAGAGAGAACCTCGGGGTCAGTGGAGGCACCTGTGGCGACATCAGGGGGCAGCAGTGGAAACATGGTCTCCAAGGGGCTGTGAGCAGAGCAGTGGAGAAGCCCCCGACATCCCCGGGCTTTGGCTGGGTGCAGTGTTTCTCCCCCTGCTAACCTGCAGCCATGGGTCAGGAAGCATGCGTGTGGGGGGGACCCGTCTCCAGGGCTCCAGGCACTTCGGGGTCCATGGGATTGTCATGTGGGAGTGCAGGGCAAGATCCCCTCCCTCCAGGTGGCAGCTCCTGGGCAGGTCGCAGGCCTTGGGGGAGGGGGGGTGGAGGCAAGCCGTTCCCTGTCCCTGTCTCTGGGCCTCCCAGGTGTCTGGCTGTGTGTGAAGATTACTTTGGGGACAGGGTCCCTGCCTCATGGAGCAGCCAGTCCCGGCAGAGAGGAAGCCCAGAGGGAACCTCGGGAGACAGGCCTGGTCCGAGGAGCAGCCCCTGTCCCGCAGGTGGGCAGGTCTTGCCCCACTTGTTGTGCCGTGGCCTCTGCTGGGCCAGGGGACACCAGGCCTCAGTGACTGGGCAGGGAGGAGAGAAGAGAGGCAGGAGTGACGGACCCCTGTGACCCGCTGTGTGAGGTCAGAGCAGCCGGCCCAGAGCCTCCGATGGGGGAGAAGGTCTCTCTCCCCTCCGCCCACTGCAAACCTCCCGGGCGCGCCTCCGGCTGGACCGACACCGCGATGCTGAAAGCTGGACTTGATCACAACAGGCATCCTATCGAGGGGGGCGATGGCGAACGGAGCTCCTGCACTCTCGCCTCCTCAGAGAGCAGCCAGACGCACGCCCTGTGCCAGGGTCCGAGGCAAACCGCCCTGAGTGCGGGAGGGCACCCAGACCCCCCAGATGTCGATGGGGAGATGCCCGGCTGCTCCGCGGGTCCAGGAGTCCCCCCTCCGGCCACCACAGAGGGGCCCATCACAGCCAGGCAACCCACCTCCCACCCTCTCCGTCAGCCCCACCGCCGGCGGGAAGGCGGAGAGGAGCCTCTGAGCCGCCTCCATTTTTGGAGCATTTTCAAAACTGATGTAATTTTGATTAAAATTCAAGGGCTTGAACTCCATGGCCTCCGCTCTCTGAGGGAAGGTGCTGCCCGCCGCAGGTAGTTGGCGTCGGCCATGCTGGCCGCTGAAGTCCTCTCCTTGGGGCTGCAGACCTGGCAGTGCCCGGGCAGCCGGGCTGTTCTGAGACTTTTGTGGGATGTTTGGATTTTGTTTTTAACTATTCCCAGTGTGAGAGTCGGCAGGGGTGTGTCTGTGTGCGCTGAGGGGTGGGGACAGCGGTAAGAGGAGGGGAGCACTGGACTCACTGATCAGTGTTTCTCACAAGCCCTCCTGTCTCCTCTGGCGACAGACAGGAATGGCCTCTTATGGCTCAATGCCATCGCAGGACCTTGGGCGTCGGCTTCCGGGCTGCCTCTGCCGGCCACAGCACAGCTGCCTCAGTTCCCCCTCCAGGGCCTGGGCAGCGGACGTGGCTCTTGATGGGGGAAAATGAGACATTTTGGGGGGTCTAGCAATCTGAATCCGTGCCAGTAACCTAATACACATTCTTGTTAGCCTTATAGCAGTGATGTTGAACCTATGACACGCGTGTCAGAGGTGACACGCAAACTCATTTTTTTGGTTGATTTTTCTTTGTTAAATGGCATTTAAATATATAAAATAAATATCAAAAATATAAATATTTGTTTTACTATGGCTGCAAATATCAAAAAATTTCTCTATGTGACACGGCACCAGAGTTAAGTTAGGGTTTTTCAAAATGCTGACACGCCGAGCTCAAAAGGTTCACCATCACTGGTCTAGTCACTGCCCCTTCTTTAATTATCTGGTCCTGCAAGACCTGTTTGCCTAAGGACTACCATTTTAGAGCGGCCATTAACCATGAACAATACACAACCCCAGACGGAGTTTCAGCACTGGCGCCAGGCCAGGCCTTGAGATGCGGTCTCATGGCCCCCACGCCAACACACAGGGCTTTTTGCAAAGCCCGAGAAAGGTCCGGAAGTCCCACCCCATATTTGGGGGACAAAGAAACCAAAGGGTATAAAGGGAAAGCTTCCTCCATATGGGCTTGCTCAGGATTTGGAGAGAAGCAGCCTCCCCCAAGTGCTGTACAAGCAAAACATCTGGAAATAAATGGGTTTTTCCTGTGCCTCCGGGGCTCCTGCTAAATCCTGCGCATTTTTCGGTCGCCTGGTAAATTCTGTAACACACTGAGAGGCAGACCCTCCCCCCAGGCAGCGACACGGCCCTTCCCCAGCCAGGGCTCCCACCTGGACCACCAGCCAATAGCAACAAGAAACGCTATTTATGTGCGAGCACATAAGCATTTGACACTGATCTCATCCAACCTTCAGTGTTGCTGTCTCCAGGACACAGCTCCTGTACCTCACAGGCCTATTTCACAGACCAGGAGAGAGGCCTGTGATTGCACACAATCGTGCAGGTGGTGATGGGACCCGGCTCCAATGCTGTTCTGCCTGGCCCTCTGCTGGAGCCATGCTCTCCCTGCGCCCGCGCCTGGCACTGCTCCTCCCCTTCCCTACCCCCAACCCCCCCATGCCTGGGCACTGCTTCCCCAGCACCTGGGCACTTCTTGCCTGCACGCAAGGCTGGGCAGAGGAAGTGACTATAAGGTGTTTTAACTTAATTATCTGCCCCATCAGTAGCTCCAGTACTACTGGTGAGGAAACCACGGGTTGTGGGTAGCGCACCCGACCACACACCCCTGACAGGCTGCCCAGGGACTCGGAGTGGGACCAACTCCACCCTGGGCTCCTCCACGGCCCGCGCTGCCTCCGGACAGTCCGGGAATGTCTGCCTCTGGCTGCTTTGGAAGTTAACCTCAGGGTGGAAGAGGAAGCAGGGGCTGTGCTGAGATGCCTTAGCTGGGATTCTGGAAAAGACTTGAAACTAAGAGCCATTGGGAGCAATTTCAGGGCAGATTTCTAAAGAACTTTCTAACATCAAATATGCCCAAACAGCAGGGACGGCCCCGGAAGGTGGAAGATCCCCAACGATGGGGTTCAGTCTCGAGCTCTTGGTGGCAACCCTGTGGGGCGCTGTAGGGACTGCTGCTGGGGCCACCCCGTGTCTGAGAGCCCTGTTCTTTCCTGCCAGGTAGCACCCAGGCGGGTGACCCACACTTGGCCAGTCAGCTGCTCCAATCAAGGACGTAGACCCTAAAGGCCCACCCCAAAGTGTGTGTGCGGTGGGGAGCGGGGGGGCAGTGTCCTTGGTGCCTGGTTCCAGAGCGTGGTACCCCGGCTTCAGGTCAGGTCTGTGAGCTGAGCAGGTGGCGGTGGTTTCTGATGGATCTGAGCACCGAATGGACGGCACAGAGCAGCTCTCCACTGGCTGCGTCGCTGGGCAGCTCAGAAAAGTGTGGACCCCAGGCCTCAGGCTCGCCAAGATGGCAGCACCGGAGTCCTCAGCACACACTCTCGATGTCTGTGCGTTGCTGTTCTTTAAACTCCCCGGTGATCTTGGCATGTAGCCACATTTGGAAATAAGTCTCTACAATCCGCCAAATAAAACACTATAATTCTCTGAAAAACTCTAACCAAGAGTTCGGGCCTGGCTCTCAGAAAATGAAGGGTGTCTGTCGTGTATTCACATTTGCTGACAGCTTACCTCATCTGACAGGTAACACGCCCTCCCCAGAGGTCAAAGCTACGCTGCGTCCTCCGTCTTCACAGGACATTCCTTCCCCAGGGCTTCCGCCTGCAGATGCTCACGTCGGGCAGCCTGCTGTTTCTCTGCGCATCCACTGGATGCCACGCCGAACACAGGACCTTTTCCTCCCCACACCCGGCCTCCCTGCGTCCGGGCGCTGCTCTTGCCCTCTGGGCGCTGGCCCTGTGCTCGAGGGACACCCCCTCGGAGCTCTGCTGCCCTGCCTGAACGAGGACCGGAGGACAGCTGCCTGTCTGTCTCAGGCCTAAGGAGAACCAAAAAGCCTGGAAGGTGGGCACAGCACAATCTCCAAACTCCGATGAGGAAGGCTCCAAAAGGAGGCGCCTACGAGATGGAGATGAACATCAGTCAGCTCTCCGGGCCTGGGCGCAGCAGTGCCCGTCCCCGTGTGGCCGCTGCTCAGGCACCTGGAGAGAAATCCCCATTTTCCCCTCAAACGGCTGCTTTCAAGAAGCTGCACTCAAGGCCACGGGGCTGTACATGTTTCAGAGGTTGCTGTTTGCTTTTTGTTTTGTTTTGTTTTGTTTTGTTTTGTTTTGTTTTGTTAGCACCACGGGTAGGAAGAGACTTGTGAACCCCTCTGTCTCCCCCGCTTGCCTCCAGCACTAGACCTTGGAGTCAGGGCACCATCTGGGGCGGACACAGCCTCCCCTGGTCGCCCTCCTGGCGCTCAGCCAGGCTGGAGAGAGCAAGAGATGGGAGCCAACTAAGCCGCTGTGCTGGGCAGCAGGGAAGAAGGCAGAAGAGCCTCGGGGCCCACGCAGGCTCCTGGGAAAGCCCCTGTCACTGACCCCCTCTCTGGAGAAGCTTCCCAGCCCCCCCGGGGTGCATCCAGCACGGCAGCTCCTCAGGAAAGTTAGCTGACCCCCCACCTCCTCAGCCAGAGCTTCAGATCAGCCCTGCCCTCCAGAGGACCTTGAGGACAACGTGGCCATCTGGCTTCCGTTCAATCTGCATGTGTACAGAGCACATCATTTATCTCCAGCGCCTCAGACTGTGCACGCCGAATCCTACTGCTGACGCTGGCACTCGCTGCCGGTATCTGAGAAGAACAGATTCAATTAAAAAGGAAGTCACAGATGCCGCAAATCGCTCCCTCATTTTGAGAAGTGATTTTTCCCCAAATGGCCTGATGTACTTGATGATGAACAGCAATGCAGGGGAAAAGAAAAAAGAAAGAATGGAAGAAAAGCTGTCACAACAACTTCCACCTTGGCTTCCACCCGGGGAGCTGCAGGCCCTGCCCTAGGTGGCCTCGATGCCAGGCATTCTTTCTCCTCGGTGGGCACTGCTGTGTGGCAGTGGCACATGGACAAAGTCACCCCTGGGTGCTCTTCAGCCTTGCGGTGCTTTGTTTTCCTTCCGTATCCTTGCGGCATCATTGTGTGTGTGTGTGGGGGGGGGGGGGGGATATGGAGATATTAGGGGCAAGGTCAGTACCCCATTTTAGAGGCCCCAGGAAAGCAGGGGATCTGCCCAAACTGAAACACAGAAAACCGCTGCTGTCAGGAAACCTCAGCTCTTTCCCATGTGCATCCGCGTCAAGTACGCGGAGTGAGGGAGTGCCGAGGCCAAGGCAGGCTGACGTGCCCAGGGAGCCGCTCGGGGGAGTCACAGGCACATGTGCTCCTGGTTGTGTGTCCTCACCAGGCACTGAGTGTTCCAGTGCCTGGCCTTCCTCACCGACCACTCAGACCTCTGACCAAGCGACCCCCTGGCCCGCGTTGGGCTCTAGCCTGCCTGTGTCCTGGGAGCTGCCAGCTCTCAGGGACGGGTGACTTTCGTGGGGCACGCCTACATGGAGAGGGTGGCAAGGAAAAGGGCAGGAAGGAGACGGAGTTTTGAATGGGATTCAATTACCACTCCTTTTTCCTAAACACAAAGCACTAAAAAGATTAGGAATTCCAGGGCTTGGGGTCCCTCTCCCAAAAGAAATATCTGCTTCAGAGATTTAGAGTCTGAACTACAGGCTGAGATCCCTCTTCGTCAGCGGCTTTAAAGAGGGTGGATGGGCCCCTTCAGGACTGGCTGGGGGGACCTAGCCAGCACACGGAGGCAGAGTCCAGAGTGCTCAGACCTTGCTTCCCAGGAATCATGCGTTCAGGCAACAGAGCTCCACACTTCCTATCCCTGTGCCTTTACTGGTGACCTTATTTTCTAAAACAAGAGTCAAGGTCAATGTTTTGCCTATGGCTTGTCAATTAAAGGCATGATTTCAAAATTGTCCTGGAAAACCTAAGATGGACACTTAGCTATTCCCCTGACCTCTCCACCACCCCTCCCACTCCCCTCGGAACGAGAGCAAACACTGGGGAAGGGCTCCTGTCCCCCGGCTCTCCCCAGTCTGCCCTCCCGGGTCAGCCTCTACCCCCACCACCACTTTTGCTGGGGCACCTTTACTGCCCTTTTTGCTGTGCCAGGGCCAGCTGTCGTCTGACTGCAGTCCTGAGTGCCTGTGTTGTAAAGGGAGATAATATATGTAAAAGACGGCACCATGCCTGTCGGATAACATTGGGCCCCAGCCCCCACCCCCACTCCCTCACTGTCACACACTCCCACACTCCTCTTCCTCCTGCTGCTGCTGACCTCCCTCAGCACATTCACCTGAACATTCTAACTTCTGTTACCTTCCTCCTGTTGTAGTCACTTGGAAGGCTGTGCCATATCATTTATTCCCCATTATCTTTATATAACACCCCCGATTGGGGATGGAGCCCACAACCCTAGCATGTGCCCTGACCATGAACCAAACTGTGACCTAATGCTTCATAGGTCAACACTCAACCCTGGGCCACACCACTTAGGTTATTCTCCATTTTCTTTTTTAAAATATATTTTATTGATTTTTTTACAGAGAGGAAGAGAGAGGGGTAGAGAGTTACAAACATCGATGAGAGAGAAACATCGATCAGCTGCCTCCTGCACACTCCCTACTGGGGATGTGCCTGCAACCAAGGTACATGCCCTTGACCGGAATCGAACCTGGGACCCTTCAGTCCACAGGCCAACACTCTATCCACTGAGCCAAACCAGTCAGGGCTTCTCCATTATCTTAAATCCCTAACTGAGAATATTCTTTCAAACCAAGGCAACTGAACAATGAATCAGTCAATCAATCAATCAATAAAAACATAAACCAAAAACAACTTAGAGCACTACCTTCTGAGACCAGCACTCAAACAACCATCAAACAAAGAGATGCTCAGCTTCTAGGCCTTTCGAGAGGTACAAGTGAACGTTACTGTTTACTTGGCAATAAAATTTGTTGAAAGAATGTACAAATAGGTTACCAAACACCCAATGAAAATAAATTTTTAAATAATTTAGTAAAATTCCCAGAGACGAGTCATGCATCTCACATCTGCGGGCCCTGCCCTTCACCCTCTCCTCTCCAGGATGTGGAGGATGGTGAGGACCTGTGAGACCATCACTCTCAGCTCTCTCCTTTACAGAGAGAACACTGAGTCTCCAAAGGGAAAGTGACTTGGGTCAGAGTCAGAACCAGAGCCCAGGTTTCAGATCCCTGGCCCACTGTTTCTCTACTGGTATTGTTATGATGTCAGGAGAAGAGATGACCAAAGAGGGAATCCATCACAGTATTCAATAAGGAGAATCTACATATATAAAAGCCTAAGCGACCGTTACAACCAAACAACTGGAACGACCGGTCGAACAGTCACTATGATGTGCACTGACCACCAGGAGGCAGACACTCAATGCAGGAGCTGCCCCCTGGTGGTCAGTGTGCTCCCACAGTCAACCTCCTGCAGCCTCTCCCCCAGCCGGCCGACCTCCTGTGGCCATTCTCCTTGGCCAGCCAGCCCCCCTCTATGGCCCCTCGCCCCGAGCGCCTATCAGGGGGTGGGGGCTGGCAGGCCAACCTCTCACAGTCCCTCCCCCACAGCCAGCCAACCTCCCAGGGTCCCTCCCCCTGGCCGGCTGGCCCCCCTATAGGCCTCAATCTCCAGCCAGGCCAAGAGACCCCACCCATGCGCGAATGGGTGCACCAGGCCTCTAGTTTTAATATGAGACTAGCTATTTATTGCTACCCAAGGAAATCAACGAGTCAGTAGGCTTTAACTGCAACCTGATTTAGGATGCTTATTCATTCAACAAATTATATATATATATAATCAGGCATTGTACTTAGTAATGACAAAAAAAATAAAAAGATACCTTCTTAATTTTGAAGTCATGTCTTCAATGGACACAGCTTAGTGAGAAAGAAGTTCATTCACGTGGCTATCATTTATCATCATAACAAAATATGGACAAGGCCCATAGGCAGTCCAGAGAAGGAAGAGGCAAGTTAACTCTCTTGCAAGGGTATCTAGAAGGTTTCACAGGGGAGAGATAAGGAATGAGGGGATCAAACAACGAAGGCACAGAATAGGGAAAGGTTACAACTTTCCATCGGGGCAGGAGGAAAGTACTGGAAAAACTTGCCGAATAGGGATATAGGGTCTTCTCTCAGGATAGGGAGCAGAAAATTTTATCTGCCTGGTGGCGTATGGTATGGGTAAACCAGTTGGTCCCAGATATTTCCATTTTATGGACCAATTACTTTGAAAACAGGTCAGTGGGATAGGAGTGAATCACATGGGACTGTTCAGTTTTAATTTTCTCAAGTAAGAACCTTTTTATTTTATTTTATTTTTTAATCCTCACCCAAGGATATGTTTTTTACTGATTTTAGAGAAAGAGGGAGGGAGAGGGAGAGAGAGAAGCATTGATGTGAGAGAGAAACATTGATTGGCCACCTCGTACACATGCCCCCTTGGGGGATGGAACCCACAACCCAGACATATGCGTTGACTGGGAATCAAACCCATGACCCCTTGGCGTATGGACAACACTCCAATTAACCAAGCTCAAGTAAGAATCTTCATCTAAAATTCCTGCTACCGATGATCACAATAAATTCACAGAAGACAGGATGTTTCAATACTAAAATGGCAGGAAGGGTACAATTTCAGAATAAAGGTCTCTTCTTCCCGAGGAAGACCATCTGGGAACTTCCAACCCAAACTGTTTATTTTGCTCTTTTCACTTTGGGCTAATGACAACATTGAAAGAATGTGGCACCAACTCCTGATTGAAGACTTCAGCCCATCGGCCCTGGCAGGCTCAGGTAGAGGCTCAGCCTTTCCTTCACCTGGATCGGAGCCATCCTTGCTCAGCACATGGACGATGTGCAGCTGAGAGTCTCCCTCTTACAGTCCAGTCCCTTTTCAGTATATGAACCCAACTGTAAGTTATTAGTTCTGAGTACACACAGGGTGGGGCAAAAGTAGGTTTACAGTTCTTTGCATGGAAAATAAAATAATAATCTATCCTATCTAATAAAAGACAAAGATGCAAATTGGCCATACCTTCACTATGCCCACCAGCCAATCAGAGTGATATGCAAATTAACCACTAACAAAGATGGAAGCTAATTTGCATACTGCAGGCAGGGCGGGACAGCGGGAGCCGCCATCCAGGCCCCCATGTGCGGCCCCAGGTGGCGGGCCCCCCCCCATGTGCGGCCCGGAGCGGCGGGGGCTCAGGCGGGTGCAGTCATCGCACCACCTGAGCCGTGCCCCCAGCCAGGGGGCCCACCCTGTGTGCAGCCCTGGCCAGCGGGGCTCAGGTGGGTGCAGTGATTGTACCACCTGAGCCGCGCCACCAGCCAGGGGCTCAGATGGTGCGATCAGCGAAGCGGGACTGGGGATTGGCGAATGGGCACAAGGCAGACCTCCTGGTCCTTCCCCCTAGCCGGCAGGCTCCTATCCATCTTCAGTTTCTACTAAAAGGAATGTGGCGCCTCCACTGTGCAGCCTCCCAGGACTCGGACTCGCAGGCTCTGGAGTGGAGACTTCAACAAGGACTTCAGCGCCTGCTCAGGGGAATAACTGCCACCTCCCTACTCCACAGCTGCTTCTGTGTCTGCAAGAAGTGCGCATGCTCCTCCCTGTGACATGGGCAGGGCCAGAGCCTGAGTTGAGCGGGTCCACAATAGCGATAGCAACTGGACTAGTGCAGGGATGGAGGGAGGGAGGGCGGGGAAGGAGCAAGGGGGAAGCCCTGGTTCCCTGCTCCTCCTCCCACAGGCATGGCCCTTGCTGCTGTTATGATAAAAGGTGTTGTGTTTTTCTAACTCTGTCTGGGTAAAGGAAACAAGTGTCTGTTGACTTCTGATCTTACTCTCTGAGCTGCCAGTTAGTCCCTCTGGATGCATCATATCCAACCTCCAAAGGATCCGAGGGGCAGGATCAACCTCTGTTCCATAGTTGAGGAAACTGACCAATAAACACATGTGTCTCATGCCTCAGTGTCACCTCCCGCAGAAATCTCCGGGTAATGACTCAGGTTCTATATCTAAGGGTATATTTTCTTCTGTTTTCATGTTTAATTCAGCCCCAGGAATCAAATAATACAATAAAGAATAAAATGAGTTCAGAGGGCTCAGCATTGTACTCCCAGGACCTTTGGTCCTACACAAACCACAGAGCTCAGTTATCCAGAGATGAAAGGAAAGGAAAGAGAAACGTGAAAGGTTTCCCAGCTCAGTCACCGAGACATCTGATAACCACATATTAAGGACACAACACTAACTTAGGGGTGGAAAGAACCCAAATGGAATAGAAGATGGAGCCATTTGGAGTGAGAAGGTCAGCAGGGGGGCAGTTGGGGGCAAAGAGGCCAGCAGGGGGGGCAGTTAGGGAGAGTAGGCAGGAATGGGGGGCAGTTGGGGGGGGT
>NW_006293968.1:954109-958015 GCF_000327345.1 Myotis davidii
CTGCGGGACACTCCCCCCCACCCCGAGTGCACAAATTTTTGTGCACCGGGCCACTAGTGTGTGTGTGTGTGTGTGTGTGTGTGTATGCAACTGTCTGTTTGACCAGTAGCTATGACGTGCACTGACCACCAGGGGGCAGACACTCAACACAGGTGCTATTGAGCTGTGGTGACTTGTCAGCTGCAGTTCTTCGGTGATGTACCCAGAACCAGAGAGGAGGGAGCCCGATTCTGGGGAGCGTCACCCAAGAACTGCCCTCTCACAATTTGGGACCCCTTGGAGGTTGTTGGAGAGCTGGTTTCAGCCCCATCCCCCAGGCCAGGCCGAGGAACCCCACTGGATTCGTATTTATGCACTAGGCCTCTAGATCAGTGATGGCGAACCTTTTGAGCTCGGCGTGTCAGCATTTTGAAAAACCCTAACTTAACTCTGGTGCCGTGTCACATATGGAAATTTTTTGATATTTGCAACCATAGTAAAACAAAGACTTATATTTTTGATATTTATTTTATATATTTAAATGCCATTTAACAAAGAAAAATCAACCAAAAAAATGAGTTCGCGTGTCACCTCTGATACGCATGTCATAGGTTCGCCATCACTGCCCTAGATAATAAATAATAATACAAAATAAACTCTGTTTCGTGTGCTCACAACTAAAACCTACTTTTGCCCACCCTGTATGACTTATTGGTGCTCCTTCCCGGCGAGGATTTCTGTAACCACCATAAACAATTCTGAAAGACTTCCCTCCCTCTTGGATCCCATCATCAGGACAACAACAAGCCTAAACTCATTATTCTGAAGGCTATCCCCATCCTAGCCACCCGCTCCAACGCATCCAGTTATGAGCATCTGTGCTTCCCAAAGGGAATCGGTGGCCAGGGTGCCAGGTGCCAGAGCAACGTGTGCAATGTACACTCTGGTGAACGCAGACTGTTGGCAGCAAGCTGCCTCTTCCCACAGCGGCCAGATGTACAAGCAAGGCCTCTGCCTCCCCTGAGCGCTCAGGTTCTAGAAGCCCTGAAAGGCTAGCTCAGGAGAGCGTTCTCAAAGCTGTTTTTTCGGCTTTGTTGAGAAGGGGACAGATGGATTCTTCCAAAGAAGCTCTATCTTCTCAAGTCCTGAACCCTGGACCTGAATCCGGGGTGGGACTAAGAACCAGAGCTTACAGATATGGAGGGACTCCGCCTTCTGTCTCCAGGACGGACGCTCTGGCTCCTTATGCACACCCCCAGGGGGCCTCAGGTGCAGGCCCAGTCCAGCCAGGTGTGCCCATGCCCCAGGGTGACCTGTGGGGACTAATGCCACACCTGGGGTTTCAGGTGTGCTTCCACCACAGAACTGCTTGCTCCTTTTTGGACTCCAGCATCAGGAATCCAAAGGAAGGACCCTGCCTCTGAGGACTGCGTAAGGCAGGAGGGCGTGGTGGAAGGCCGTTCTTCCAGGGGACTGTCTTCCTTTCTTCTAACCCAAAATAAAGAACACACAGGGAGCTGGCTATCTCTACCCTCTGCCACCTCTAGAAAATGCAGTCCTAAAGCAACCCTGGGACCAAGTCCTCCATTTGAAAAGGAATAGAAACAGCTGTTCGCAGAGCAGCCTGAGGAGGGGGCAGCTCTCTCAGCTTCGCTGCAGCTGAAGCCTCTCGGGTCCCCCACTCAGCCCACCAGCCCCACCCGACACCACCCACACCCACTGTCCTCTGCTCCGTCACGAGGCGTCGGCAGCACGTGAACAGCAGGTGCTTTCCAGCTCCTTCGGGGGAAGCCCCGGGGCAGCTGTGGTTCAGAAGCTCCACACTCGACTAAATCAGAACACAGGCGGGCAGGCTTCAGGGCGCCCAAGCCGAGGACGGAGCCCCGGGTAACACGCCAACCAGCTCCGGTTTCTCCGAGTTCACACACAGCCTCCGAGCACTCGCACCTACGGGCAAAACTTCACTTTGCTCTCCACGGGATCTCGGGTCACAGGCTCCCTGACCGCGGCAGGCTGAGGTCCGATTCCAGTGAGGCATTCAGGATCTGGGTGCTGCTTTGTAAGGGGCAACGGCAAGACATCCTCTTGTCCATGAGGACAGGGAGGAACAGCCACGCTGAAGCCCATAGGGCACATGCCATGGACACCAGGTCTAAGAGGGCACCTCCCAGGGCTCATGCCACCAGGATCTCTTCTGCCCTAAAAACTGTGCTCTCCCATCACCCCTAACCCAATACCAGGCCCCCAAGTCCTCTTCTGTTAGAGCTGCTCAGCCAGGCATCTCTGTGTCCTGGGAGGAAGGAGGCTCGACCTCACAGAGCGAGGCTCCGAAGTTCAGTCACACGATGCTCTATGTTTATGCCAAGAACCCTGGAGTCCCAGGCGCCCACTGATTCTCAGTGTCTCAGCACTTCTCTGGAGACACGATATAAACTTGTTTTTAAAATCAATTACTGCCCAAGTCTCAAAAGTTTCAAAACGTAGTCTATGATGATTAGTCAGGTGCACTTTCCTGTATTGTCTAAGGGGATATGGATTGTTTGACTCATCATTGTTTTAAAAAATAAAAAGAAATTTCAAAGAAGTGTGTGGCCTGTCTGCAACCAACCCGGTCCAACGGCCAGGCACTGAGTACCTCGTGTGGGCCTCATCAGGGGACAGAGGGAAGAACCGGACAGGGCGCCCGCCCTCGGAGTGAGTGGTGCGCTCGATGAGTGAGTGAATAAATGCATAAATGAATGACGAATACATGCAAACCAGGCATGGGAGTGCGTGTCACAGCAATTCCTCTTCCTCGTTTTAATGGCATTAATACAGGCCACAGAAGAGGGAGGGAAACACACATTTTCTCTGAGTTAAAATCTGATGGTTCTTGCTTCATGTTTTAGCTATTCCCAAAAAGTCCAGACACATCTTTGGTTTCTAGAATCTCTTGTAATGGGCTTCTGTGAAGCCTCCAACCTGGCCTCCCATAAGGAAAGCAAGGAGCCCTAGGCCTCCTGGGGACAGAGTCCTGTGTTGTACTGTACGTGGTGACGTTCCCGCCCTCCTTCGAGCACTTTCCACAGGTCTTTGGTTTACACTCTCCCATCTCCCCAGGCCAACGCCTCCGTGTCCTGGATGAAATGCCTCCTCGCACCGCACTATGTTAGACTTGGATTCATTCTTAAAGCAAATAAGTCCATTTCTGAGAAACAAATGGCACGTGTCCTCTTGGGGTGTTTGGTGATCGTCTCTGTTGAGTGTACACTTTGGTATTCGTGAACCCCACGTCAGGCCTGAGGGGGACGGGCTCCCAGAGTCAGGGGTACACCGTGGGGGCGGCACAGGCTCCTAAGGAAGGGGCCACAGGCCCCGGAGCTCGGAGGGGCTCGGAGGGGCATGAGCTGCTGTGTTTGGGCCAAAGGTGTCAGGACGGGTTGCGATGGAGGCAGAGACATTTTGGCTGGACAGTCAGAGGGAAGAATTGGTCTTATTCTCAGCTCCCCACGCCCCTGACTGGCGAGCAGCAGTGGGCTGTCAGGGTGCTCTGGGGGTGCGTGTAGATGCCAGCCTATGGCTCTGGGTAACCCTCAGGAGCTCAGAGACAAGAGGGGTGTCAGGAGGAAGAGCAAGGCCCGTGTGCAACACCCACGATGTCGGAAACTGTGAGTGTGAAGAGGCTCCCATCTCACCGAGCAACCACAGAAGCTGTACCTGCAGGTGCCTCGCTCTCATTAGACACTTAGCTCATTACTTCCATGCTACGCAGGTTCTCCCACTGTCCTTGAGGCCGGAACCTCTAACCCGCTGTCCTGTGTTAATTACCCTGGGACTTCAAGCTACAGGCCCCCCCCAAATGAAACACAATTAGACCATTTCTTACTGTCTTTTTGTTTCTTTATAATCCAAAATCAATTGGTAAAGTGCTTAGACCCACCCCCCGCC
>NW_006293968.1:958041-958467 GCF_000327345.1 Myotis davidii
GATGCACGGATGGGCATTTCCAATGGAAAACCAAAGATATCACCCTCGGCACTGATACCTTTTTGTGATGAAACAGGATGATCTGGCCGAGTGTGAGCAGAGGGTCTTTTCCTGGAACCCTCAGCACACGCAGGCGCTGAGCCCCGAGTGCGCTTCTCACGTTTCCTGAGAAAAGCAAACCCAGGGAGGCTTTGCAATCCCTTCCCAGCCCATCCCCCTGCTCACAGCACGATGACAGGTAATGACCAGAAGTTATGAGAGCAGTAAGGTGAGCTCAGGAAATTTTTAACTGAAAAAGTAAAATTAAAAAATTAAAAAGAAATGTTAAATTTATTGAGTGGAGGCCCAGTGAGTGTGGTCTGGGAGGCCCTGCACCTTGGAGCAGTCTTGTCCAGGAGGGAGGGAGGGAGGGAGGGAGGGAAGGAG
>NW_006293968.1:958479-981259 GCF_000327345.1 Myotis davidii
CCTGCCTGGGAGGGAGAGAGGGAGGGAGGAAGAGGGGGAAGGATGCTCTGATTGGTACCTGACGGGAGACCCAAAGTCCAGGTGAATCAAGCTCCTGATTGGCTAATGACCAGTTCTACCACTGGCCTGTGGATACCATTGTCAATTCCTTAATCAATATTCAAAATTAAATAACATCATTTCTGTGGAGCTTAATACATCACAAAACATGGAAACTCTGTCATCTGATGTGTTTCTCAATCTTAGGGAAGGCAGACGCTATTACTTACAGACTAGGAGGCAGCACAGAGATTGCGGGACCCAGGACGCTACTGAGCGGGATTCGAACCCAGCCTGTGTCCCACATGCTCCTCCTGGGTGAGCCGCGGGGCACAGCGGACAGAGCATGTGCTCCCGGAGGCTGGACGTTGCTCCTGCTCTGTGACCCACTGCAGGGACCCCGCGCGCGTGGCCCTCCCACGGGGGCCTGTCTTCTCTGGAAGAGAAGCGTTGCTGTGAGGGTCACATAGAACAGCTCTCCAGAGCAGACACCTCTGGATGGAGTCCCTTCCATGAAGCCCTCCACCTCTCCTGGCCCTGAGGCCTATGGGACCAAGAGGTTTGAAACTGATGGTTTGCAAATATTACACATTTATACACACAACTTCCGGCTAAAATGAGCATCAGAGGAGAGAGAAGCAAAACATTTCCAAAGGGGTGGGGAATACAGGGTGTGAGGAGAGTCCGGTGGAGGTGTGAATGCTGGGTTGGTAAGCTGGCTTTAGGTTCTGGCCATTGTAGGACCCCATGGAGCCCCCACACATGGCAGCCAGGGTGCCCCTGGCCCTGGGTGGTAGTACCTCGGAGCTGGTGGCCACCGGACACCTGCCTGGGCTTTCACGCAGGTCGGCACTGTTCCCACTGTGTCTGCACACCTTTCTCTACTTTAGCTTGAAGTGATCCTTACTTCTCTGTAGTCTCCAAAGCCAACCCTCGCACCTTATTGTAAGGTAGGGAGAATCCTACTGATCAAATGGATCAAATGAGGTTACTTGTCAACAACTTTTGTCAAAGCCCAGATGAGGGGCATGGAGGGTTTCTGGAAGGTGGAGAGCAACAGGAGGCGGAATTCAATGGCTGATGTGAATTGCATAAAGCTTTTCATGACCTCAGGGCCATAGGTGAGGGGAGAGGGTTGCCTGTAGGGCTGGCAGATGTTATCTGATGGGACAGAGAACCGGCCAAGGCCTGTGGGTGTGCTGGGCCGAGGACTGGGCTGTGCGGCTGAGGCCATGGCAGTCCCTCCGCCATGGTGTCCCCGTCACAGAATGGGGCGGACAGGCCAGCTTTGGATTAGGCAAGCCTAGGTTTAAATTCAGGCTCCACCACTTACTTGTTACACAACCTCGGGCGAGTTCCCTGTATCTCCAAGCTCCAGTGCAATCATCTGCCTTGCGATGCAGGAACCGGGAGGTGTGCAAATATGTGCCCTCATGCGTGACAGGCCCAGGAAGCTCCCAGCATAGCGACTGCTTGCCCAGCAAACACTAGTGCTTTCCTTGACGCTATCTCTAAATTGCTGTAAACTTAGGGATCTACAGTGATGAAAGGGGTTCATCTCTATGGTCTTCCATGTCTGTATTGCAGCCTCTAGACCACAACTAGCAAGGCCTGAGGTGCTATATGCTGAAGCAGCAAGTGGAGAATTCAATTTGGACAAAAAGACAGAAACAAATGTGAGGCAGGATGGTAGAGGAAGACTCAGAGCTGGAAGGCAGGAGGCTGGGGCTTGGTTTTAGCTGCCGCAGTCACTACTGGCCATAAAACACAAGGCTTCCGCCAAAATTTTCTCAATATTTCTGAGCTTCAGTTTTCTCATCTGTAATATGGGAATAGCCATACATGTAAAAGTGCTTCATGGATTGAAAAGTGCCATTGGAATGTTAGCGGTCCATTGCATGCTGTAATTCCTGGAAATTGATTTGAAAAAACTGTCCAATTACTTGAGTTTGAAAATGTAGTTTAGATGTTTTGAGGTCTACCAAATGTCCAGCAGCCGCCCACCCAATCACCACAATCCGGTGACATGTGGGTGTGGATGTGGTCCCGGGCTTGGCTGGCTTTGCTTGGCAATCAACAAAGCCCTCCAGTGACCTATGGCAACCACCAACTACTGTGCTGATCTTTACTTGAAAAACAATAAGATAAAGCACCCTCTGGCTTTAACAGTTAGCAGAGGGCAGGGTGGGAGGAACCCCCACCCACGCTTGTTCTGAACAGACCTGAGTTGCAACTGATGTGAAAACAAGATAAGGAGAAACATCTGTCAACAGCGGGGCCTCCATCCCAGCTGGGCTGGTTTCTGTGCTCTGCACAGCCGGAGCCGCGCCCCAGTGGCCTACAGTGCTGACCCAGGAGGCTGGGAGGCTTGCTGTGGCCAAACACAGGCAATTGACTCATTCTAGCCTTCAGCTGTCTTTTAAAATACATATATTTAGAGGCAGAAAGCATGTAGAGATATCATTTAGGTTAAAATTCTATCCGCTCTGTACTGAGACATTAAAACTGGTCACCAGGCCAAAACCATATGCTCAACGTGGCTGTTCAGTGACGTCCCGGCAGCTCAGGTCTGTGGGCAGCTCTGAGCAGTGACTGGAAACTATGTCGGGAAGCCCTTTGGTTGGCTGGGACACAGGAGCCGATGACCTGTCTTTTCTGAGCACCATGGGCCCTCCAGGGAGAGGGACAGTTTAATTGGGGTGCAAACCACATACCCAAGTACTAAAAGGTTTGCACTGTATAAAACAGCGGTTCTCAACCTGTGGGTCGCGACCCCTTTGGCAGTCGAACGACCCTTTCACAAGGGTGGCCTAAATACATCCTGCATAGCAGATATTTACATTATGATTCATAACAGTAGCAACATTACAGTTATGAAGTAGCAACGAAAATAATGTTATGGTTGGGGGTCACCACAACATGAGGACCTGTATTAAAGGGTCGCGGCATTAGGAAGGTCGAGAACCACTGGTATAAAACATGATATGCATTAATGCTTACGAGTAGTAAAAAAATTTTTTTAAGGAGAAAGAAAAGAACCATAACATCTCTTAGAGCTACTGAAATGGCGACGGTCTCACACTCTGCAGCATCTTCCACCTCTGGCTGCATCTCTCTGAGAACGAGGGATTCTTAGAGGGTCCCTGGTCCCAGGAAGGGGGTGCCATCACCCCACAAAGTGGGAGGAGTCCTCATGCTCGAGGAGGACCCAGGCGTCTGCGCTCTCCAGCCGACCCCGCGGGGGACCTCCTGGCCGCAGGCTCCTGTCAGCTCACACCAGAGCTCCCACTCCTGCCCAGGACCCCCGCGGCTGCGTGATGGCCCAAGCAGATGGAGCAGAAAAATAAACGCCAGCGCTGGGTTTGGGAGCAGACCCCCTGCGCATGGCGCGCCCTGAGAGGCCCACGGGCTGCGTGCCGAGCTCTACGCTGGGAGCCGGGACCTCACACCAGGATGACGCACTGACCTTGGCACCAAGGAACCGGCCAGCAGGGCTCCGGCCGCTCCTCCTCCTCCGCGTCCACAGGCGCACGGCCCTGCTGCCCGGCTCCGCCTCATCAACGCCTCGGTTTTGCTGCATCTGCAGCAGTACCCGCCGTATTTAAGTACGTTTTCTTAAAATAACGCATGTACTTGAACTCAAATACATTTTAAAGAAAAATTTATATGACTTGTGTAAATTGAAAACTAGTACCATTCGCCATGAACAGAAAATATCCATTTTTCTTTAAAGACAGAAAACAAAACAATTTTACTAAATTCTAGTTACACACTCTTGCCTGCCGAGTTCTGAGCCTCAAGCCTGTAGCTCTCTGTTAAAAGGTTAAATGAGCCCTAGCCGCCTTGGCTCAGTGGATAGAGCATCAGCCTGCGGACTGATGGGTCCCAGATTTGATTCCCGCCAAGGGCACATGCCTGGGTTGCGGGCTCCATCCCCAGTGGGGGATGTGCAGGAGGCAGCCGATCAATGATTCTCTCTCATCATTGATGTTTCTATCTCTCTCTCTACTCCCTTCCTCTCTGAAAAAAATAAAGAAATATATTTTTAAAAAAAAGGTTAAACGAGAGAGGTATTACACATGGAACACTGATTAGTTGAGCTGAGCCTCTCTTGTAATCAGAATTGAAAAATAAATAATTGCTCACCTTGTGCGGCCCTGTTTTCTTTCTTTTTTGTTAATCCTCACCGGAGGATAGTTTTCCATTGGTTTTTAGAGAGTGGACGGGAGGCAGACAGAGAGAGACATCATCGATTGCCTTTCACATGAGCCCCGACCAGGGAAGGGATGGAGCCTGCAATCGAGGTACATGCCTTTGACCAGAATCAAACCCCGGACCCTTCAGTCAGCAGGCTGATGCTCTGTCCACTGAGCCAAATGGGCCAGGGTGTGTCTCTGTTTTCTTAATGCCGTGTCTGCCTAGCACCCCAATCAGTCCCCACAGCCGCTGACATCGCTGCAGCCTGCCCACCTCACGCCTGGGCCTGGGCCTGGGCCTGGGACTCGCAGGAACACGGTGGGCAGGCAAGACCCGCTGCAGAGTGCGCGGAGGCACGGTCGAGCCGCCACTTCTTTGGGCCTCACTGTTCTTTCCTGCAGCCACACTTACAGCCGGTGTTTGCTCCAGTGACTGCACCCACTCGGAAACCTCCTCGCCCTTTGCATTCGGACACTTGATGAAATGTTTTCCCTCTCCCCCACTTTCCTCCAGCTGGTTCATCTCACAGCTGCCCGTGAGGCTGTCATCCTCCCCCCACGGTTTCCCCACGCGCTGGGTGGGGAAGAGCCATCGCCCCCAGGATGCCCTGAGCCTGAGGCCCTGAGGACGGTTTCACGTATCACTCACTTGCTTGTGCGCCTCTCCCCACCGTCCCTAGACTCCTTGAAGGAGGAAACGTGTCTCCTCCTTGGTGCTGAGTGGAAGCACCGCTGGCTACTCCCATCTGCTGTGACCAGACCCGCCGCCCCCTTCACGTCTGCGGACAGCGTCTGCCTGGGACAATATGCAACTCCCCTCCCTGCCCTCCTCTGAGAACCCTCCGTGCCCGCTCCCCACACCAACTGCGCCACCATCCCTTGATGTCGCTTTCTGTGGGGTCTACCCCATATCCCTACGGGCCCCCTTTACGCGCCAGGTTCGGTGCACAAGGAGCTTCTGGACATCTAGTAGGAAAACACCTCTACTGGCCTCCCTCCTCTTGTCAATTCTAAAAGTACCCAAAGTCACGATCAGTAAGAGCATAAGAGCATTAACTCGATGGCTGACACTGCAGAGGACGTACTACCCCCGGGTGCTCCGCAGGCATTCCCCCACCTATTACCCCCGACGTGTAAGGGGGGCACTTCTACTGGCACCAGGTGAGGACATCTGAGTGCAGAGAGATTAAGTCACATTAATGGCGGAGCCAAGAAATGCACCCGGCCTGGAAAACGTCCACGTCCCTCTTTACCACTCTGGCCTCGTCTGTGACCGTATTCTGTCTGGCCTACTGCCCTCCTTCGTGATCAAAGCCGGACCTGGCAGGCAGACCGGGCCTGCTGTGGTAGCTGTGACTGCAGCCTGGGAAGCACGCCTAGGCCACCAGGCTGGCCCACAGAACAGTGACCAGGGCCTCTGGCTGGATCGGTGGGACTCGGCAAAAGGCCAGATCCACACTCACCCAGCGTCAGGCAAGGCAAGGCAGCCTTTCTCATTTGTACACTAACCCACAGCTTGACATTTTACCATTGTACCGCAAGTGGTAGGTGGCTATCGCAGTAACAGACGAACTAGTGTCTTTGAAAGTTCAATAAAAACACCTTTTTGATAATGACTTTAACCTTTAAATTGACAGAGGAGCTACGTGAGGTCCAGAGGCCCGAGGAAGACGGTCCCGGTGCAGTTCTGAAACCAGCTCTGCACAGAGGGGGCCTCGCCGGCTCTCCTGGCGCCCCGGCCGGTGCTGAAAGCGCCAAGGAGTCAGGGCCAGTTTCCTCTATTCGCACCTGGGGAGGGAGGCGGACACCGCGTGGCTGCTGAAGTTTTTGTGCAGAAACAGCGACTCTGTCCTGCAGAAACCAGCGGCAAGTGTCTGTGTGACACGCAGGAGGCGAGGAGAGAAGCGAGGCGCCTGATGACGCTCCTCCCAGCTTCTCCATGATGTTAACAGAAATACCGCGGGAAGGGCGGCCACAGGCCCAGGGCAGGACACAGGACCACGCGGTTTCATTTTTCGGGTAACGAACCTCTCAGGAAAGAGAGGCAGACATGTCTGTCCAACCCACCTGTGACCTCTAACCCCGGGTTCCCTCTCATTTACTGGAAATAAGCATGTCCAGGGAGGAAAACACTGTAGGGGCAGGACCCATATGGCCTGGGGTTTGGTTCTGGCTTTGCCACTTGTTTGTTTTAGGACAGTGATGGCGACCCTTTTGAGCTCGGCCTGTCAGCATTTTGAAAAACCCTAACTTAACTCTGGTGCCGTGTCACATAGAGAAATTTTTTGATATTGGCAACCATAGTAAAACAAAGAGTTACATTTTTGATATTTATTTTATATATTTAAATGCCATTTAACAAAGAAAAATCAACCAAAAAAATGAGTTCCAGTGTCACCTCTGACACGCGTGTCACAGGTTCGCCATCAGTGTTTTAGGACCTTGAACAAATCATTGCGAGGCTCTGGGCTTCAGCCTCCCAGACGCCGAGGTATCACTGACGCTGACGTTACACCGTGCGCTGCGCACAGCAAGGTGACGGGTCTGAGCGCTCAGGGCACCCCGGCCAGCACCCACCCTCAGCCACCATTCCCTACAGTTCAGGCGCGAAGATGAGAAATGAGGGGACAAGGACGAGTTTCGAGGGGAGGATGGCTTCCCAGGCTCTTCCGGGCGTGTCTTTAAACTTCAGCAGCTGCTGGGCCACACAGGGATATGTTGGTGGGTATGGAGCCAAGTCCTGGCTGGGGATGTCAGGACAGCCACAGTGACGGCCATGACCCCACCGAGGCCACCGTACCCAACAGGCGTGACTCGGAGCTGAGCTGCTCTGTCCTGTGGCTTCTGTTTCACCCGATCTGCCTTCCACTGACCTTCAGATGGACTCACACAGTCAAAGCACACGGTTCTCCAAAACCTTGAGGACATAATTCCACTTCTTGACACTTAAAACAATCAGACACGAAGTAAGCTAAGAACAGGGGCTGCACATGGAGAGCTGGCCGTGCGCAAAGCACTGTGCTAAGTACTTCAACGTCCTCCCCTAGGTCATCAGACTGTGCTCGGAAATGGCATCATCACCTCCATTTACCAATGATAACACTAACGCTTTTTAAAAAATGCTTTTGCATTATACTTTTCTTGCTTTTTTATTTTTTAAATTGAATTTATTGGGCTTTTAATCTCAGTCTCCTATTCAGCACACAGGAATTTATCTATAAGAATGTCCATCACAACGAAATGACCCAGATTTCCAAAAATAGGGACTTGATTACATGGTATATTCATCCAATGGCCTATTAGAAATGCATGAGAAATCACGTTAGCATAATTAATGACAGAAAAATGTGCACAACAAATTGCTAAATAATAATCCCAACTTTGTGTAATTTCTATAGAATTATATGTAACTAGAGGCCCGGAGCATGAATTCATGCATGGGGTGGGGGGGCGGGGCGGTGTCCCTCATCCCAGCCTGCACCCTCTCGCAATCTGGGACCCCTCGAGGATGTCTGACTGCCAGTTTAGGGATTGAGCCTAAACAGGCAGTCACTTGATCGGCACCTAACCGCTACCCTGCCGGCCTGATCACCCCCAACTGCCCTCCCCTGCCGGCCTGATCACTTCCCTAACTACTTGCTCGATACCCCGAGCCGGCCTGATCTCACCCCTCACTGCTCGCTCCCCCGTGCCAGCCTGATCTTGCCCCTAACTGCTTGCTCCTCTGCCAGCCTGATCGCCCCTAATTGCTTGCTCCCCTGCTGGCCTGATTGTCCCTAACCGCCTCTGCCTCGGCCCCCACCACCGATGATCAAGCCAGGAGGGACCACAGGAGGGCTCCAGGGTGTGTCCGGCCCTTCTCTTCCAGTCCCAATCAGCTGCACCCCAGCAGCAAGGTAACCTATCTGCCATCTGCCCCCTGGTGACCAGTGTGCATCATAGCAACTGGTCAAACTGTCGAATGGTCAGAGGGACAATGAGCATATTAGGTTTTGTGTTTTTTTTTTAAATATATTTTATTGATTTTTTACAGAGAGGAAGGGAGAGAGATAGAGAGTCAGAAACATCGATGAGAGAGAAACATCGATTAGCTGCCTCCTGCACATCCCCCATCGGGGATGTGCCCGCAACCCAGGTACATGCCCTTGACCGGAATCGAACCTGGGACCCCTCAGTCCGCAGGCCGACGCTCTATCCACTGAGCCAAACCGGTTTCGGCGAGCATATTAGGTTTTTATATATATAGACCAGAGGCCCGATGCTCGAAATTCGTGCAAGAGTAGGCCTTCACAGCCCCGGTTGCCTTGGCCCTTGCAGCCCTGGCTTCGTCCAGAAGATTGTCCAGACAGTAGTTCCACTATTCGGCCGTTCGGTCAATTAGCATATTGCATTTTTATTATTATAGATGGTATTTGCTTGCTCTTCTTTGTATTTTTCTATATTTGCCTAAATTAACACAATAAGCATATACTGTATTTTAAATTATAGGGCTATTTAAAGGCTTGTAAGAAATAACCAAGAGCCCATCCCCATTCCTGTTGGTATCTGGATCCTGGAGAAGGTTTCTGAACAAGGACATCTTCCCGGTCAGAGCCAAGAGATCCCCTCAGCTCTCCACTTCTTCCTGAGGCAGGCAGTGCACAGTGAGGAACTGAGGGGGACTTTAAGCCAGATGAACAGTCCTCTCTAAGGCTGCATCTCCTATCATGCCACATGGCCCAGGTCGCTAGGCCCTAAAGAAGTCATCAGAGAACCCAAAATAAACCATCTAGTAAAACAAAACAAAATCCTGATCCCATTTACTAAGTGACCCTGGGAAAATTCTTAATGTTCTCATCTGTAAAATGGGTTGATAGGGCTGTTGAAAGAAGCAAGGCAGCATGTCAGACACCTGGCATAGTAGGGGTCATGTAGTTGATTCTTAACATCTTCCTCCAAGCCCTTCCTCACACAGCCTTTCCCCAACACAACACACCTGTTCTCCATCGTCAGGTTCTAAAATGTCTCCCTTTGCTGGAGTAGCAAACACTCTGCCCCTGAAACCCAGGGTGGTGAGGCACCATCTCAAAGGGAAGGTTTGAACCAAAGCATCCAGCCATTTAATCAACCATTATTGCCAAATGAGATTCAGGCAAATTGCCATCTACGTATACCCAGAGATGCCATAACCCTATCTTATTTATTAGGCACCTACAGTGTCTGTGGTGATGGTAACAAACACATCTCCCATTTGTGTGGCTTAGGATAAACTTTCAATTTTTCATATTTATTAAACCTCACCTCACTGGAGGTATAGAAAAATAGGAACTACTTTCATTTCACTTAGGCAAGAACAGGCTCACTCAGAGACTGTCTGAGATCAGCTGGCACATGAGCAGACACAGGGGCAGAAGGGGGCTTAAGGGCAGGGGTCAGTGCCCGGCTCTTACTCCCGTGCGAACAGGCAAAGAGAGGAGACAGCACGTCCGCTCCGTCCTTCCTCTGCTCTCCTCCCTCCTCCTGCCAGGGTCGTTCTTTCCCTGCACATCAAGGCCGAGGGCCACACCCACCTGCACAGACCCAGCACCGATGTTTTATAAACTTGGCTTATTAACCTCTAAGGCACCATTCCAACCCCTTCTTATGCACCTGCCAGTGCGCAGTCCCCCGCATCCCCGGCTCCACGCGGAGCAATGTCACTGCCAGCCCAGCCCTGAGGTCAAGCAGGCCTGGCTCCCTCACCCCGCATGCAAAGCTTGCTGGTTCCACGCTGGTCACGTGTTACTAGTTTTCCTACACACTCTTCCTTCTTTCCACACATCCGTCTCTGACTTGTCACAACTCAGCTCGATGGAGAAAGAGCCTGCTCCTCGGGTCCACGCTGGCCGCGTCCGGCAGATTTTCTGCCAGGGACCAAGCAGCTTCTAAGGACCAGGCGGCTCAGCTGGGGTCCACTCCCCACAGGATCTCCGCGAGGCCTGGATCAGACTCCTGGTTGGTCTTTCTATTCACGAGCAGAGAGGAGAGATGTGGTCTCGCGGCCTGTGTGCTGGGCCAGAGACCGGCCCAGGTGCCTCCCGGGCCCTGCGACCTTGTGCAACGACCTTGTGCAACTCACTTGGCCTCTCAGCTTCGGTTTCGTCACCCACTGATGGAGGCAACAGTATCTGTTTGCCGCCACCTTAACAGGCTGCTGTGAAGATCAAGCAAGACAAGGAAAACAGAAAGGCCTTGCAAACTGTGATGTGCCGTCACAGTGCGGGGCTGTCAGGAACGTGTCTGGTGTTATTCTCCACATTTAGCAGAGCATGGCTGTGCATAAGCTGCAGCACACACATGAAGTGTTCGGAGGCACGCAGCCCTGGTAGGAAGAGCAGGGGCAGCATTTGGAAACCCGTCCAGACAGTAGGCTCAGGGGGATGGAGATAGCCAGCCTGATGCCGTCAGAAGCTCCTCCTAGGAGCAGGAGGGGATCAGTGAGCAAATGCAAACAAAACCCGGGGAGGGGCTCTCCCTGGGACACAAGCTGGTTCCGCCTTCTCCATCTTCCTGTTCTGAGGCTGCAAGAATGTTGGCTGCAAACTCGGTGCTACTCCAAGGATGAGACCCACAATCGGGGAAAAAAAGAGTCACCTTCCTTCTCTGTGCGGAAGTAGGACGGTCCTAACCCGAGGGCGTTCTGTAAGAGCGCCTTCCCGAGCTTCCAGAGCTTCTAGTGCGAGCCCAGCACCAGCCCCGCGGAGTGGCCAGGATAGGGGCAAGGGGCCTCCATGCGCGGGGACTCCCCTGCAGCTGGTTTTCTGCAAAAAAAGCTACAGCTACAGAGAAGGCTGTGCTGAGGCCTGAGGGCTCTGAGCCCGGCCTCAGGTCCGAGGAGGCTGGCATGAAGACATGAAGCATTGTGAACTGGGAGGAGGTGAGAAAAGGCCAAGCGACCCAGTTCTAAGCTTCATCTTTTATTATGTGACAATAAAGTCTTGGAGGATAAAAAAAAAAAGAAGAGGTTACCTCCCCCTGCCAGGACAAGTCACACAGTGCCACCTGGAGCAGTGAGGATGTGCCGGCACTTCCTGTGTGAGGTGCAGCGACAAGACGGAGCACCGAGGGCCAGAAGTGAAGGATCTGGACCAATGACTTCCCAGTGACAGGAGGATTTCAGGCCTCAGCTTGGAATCCATGTTGAAAATCTTAAAAATTACATCCAAGTTTACTAGCACATCACCATGAGTTCTGCTTTATTTTCCCAAACACAGGAAATACTGCAGTTCTGAAACTGCACCTCATCGTCCTTAATGCAGCCCCTCCCGCAGGAAGCCTCGCCTTGCCCTCTGGGAGGAACACCGCCTCCCGCAGCCACGGCCCCTGCACTGCACGTGGAGCTTTCACTGGTTTGCCCCTCCCAGAGACAGGCCTGCCCAGCCCAGGACTAGGCTTGACTTGACTTTGAGTCCCCAACACCTGTATCTGGTTGACACATAACAGGAACTCAGAACTCAGGTCACCTCGCACTGGTCAACCTTGTATCTACAGCCAACTGAATGGATGGGTCAACGTGAACCAGACGCTAGGGCACCCTTTGCCAGTTGGCCTTGCAAGACAAAGGCCCATCTTACCTTACTCTTCAGCGACCTCCCGGTCCTCACAAGGACGAGTGCTTAGCTGGTGCCTCAGCAAGAGTTTCTGGTCAGGTAAGTAAAATCGACGTTAAAAATCGATAGTTCCTCTTGCTCTAACGACAGTTCATAAGAATTACCAGGAAAATATGTTCATAGCATCCTGGGCTGCCATCAGCACAACCCAGACTACGGGAAACTATAGACAAAACTAGTTTCGTCAAAAAAAATAAGTAAGAGCAGGGAGGGGAAGGAAGGGAGCTGCACTAAGACACACATCCCATCAAGTCAAGTACGAACTTACTGGAATCCTGGTTCACACACACACAAATTAAATTATAAGATAATTCATAGTATATAACCACCAAACAGATATTGATATCACATAATTATTTACTTTTCATGTGTCATCCCTGACCCTGTGGTTCCACTGCAGTAAGAGTTGCAATCTTTTAGAGACACATACGGGATATTTACAGAGGAAATGATGGTGGGAAGCAGACAGGAAAGTGTGTGACAGATGAAATAAGATCAGGCAGGAATAGCTCAGTATGTTGTTTCACTATACTATTCTTACTGCCGTTACGTAAGTTTGAAATTTTCCATTAATTTTTTTAAATTAGTAGTTTATTAAATTTCCTTTCACTACAGGGTGACAGGTGAATTTTATAAAGCAGCTCACCCAGCTGCACTGTGCTTGGTGCTAGCCCCTCTGGGAGGGGAGGGCAGGCTGCGGCTGGGCTAGTCCTCTCTCCTACCAGAGTGGGAGGAGCACGGATCCCTGGTTCTGATCAACTCTTTTTCAGAGAAGGTCCTGGTTAGATAGGGGCTCTGGAACCAGTGGACGGGGAAATAAGTATTTCTCAGCTTCTCGTATGGAAAAATAAAAGCTCTAGAAGGCAGACCAGGAAGAATACGGGATTTTGGAGTCAGAAGTTTTGGATTCATTCCTTGCCCAACAGCTGGAAGTGAACTTCTCAGTGCCTCAATGTTCTCATCTATAAAATGGGAATATTACTACCACCCATATCAAAGAACTGCGGGAAGATGAGGTCTCATGTGGGAGGGTGAGAAGCGGCACGGTGCAGCAGGTCAGAGACTTGGGTGTGAACAGTGGATCTGTTGTACCATACACATAAATAAATGAAAACTGTCACAATTAATTATTTAAGACAAAGCAATTTGTTCAAGCCTCTAAGTGAGTCAGCAGGGTATACCACTCAGAAGGGGAATTTGCACTCGGTGTCCTCCCCACTAACCCTTCAAGTGTCCCGGTGGCTCAGGAGATGGGGAGGAGGAGATGGGCCAAGCTTGTTCTGACACCTGAGCCCCCCCAGACGGCAGTGAGGAATCAGTCTGGCTGCTGCCATGCTCAGCACCCATGGAGCATGCCCTGACCACGCCACTGCTGTGTCCTCCCTACTGTGCACTCAGTAACCTCCCAGCCTCTCGGCCTCCAAGCAGAAGCACATTTCCTCCCAACTGTGCAGGAGCAAGAGGCCCGCGTGTGCGAGGATGCATCTGAGCCTCCACCTATTACCTCCGCGGAGCAGTGCGCCGTCCCAGAGCCCTGGTGGCAGGACAGGGTCCCAGGAACAGCACCCCCAGACAATACACCTGACCCCAGCCCCAGGCCAGCTCCTCCAGGCGCCCGAGGACCTTCTTGCCAGGCGATTGCAGAGCAGAGCATTGGATGTGGCGAAGCCAGAGCATATATTCTGCATCTCATCAGAGTCCAAAGACACAGCAGGAGGTACACAAAGGCCACACTCCATTTCCTCTGTGAGCAGCTGCTGTTTGACTGGGAGTCGGGCTGGGAAAATGAAAAAGGGCCACAGCCAGGAGGTCAGGGTTCGATTCCTGGTCAGGGCACGTGCCCAGGTTGTGGGCTCAATCCCCAATAGGGGGCATGCAGGAGGCAGCTGATCAATGATTCTTTCTCATCATTGATGTTTCTATCTCTCTCTCCCCTCTCTTCCACTCTGAAATCAATAAAAATATATTTAAAGAAAGAAAAAAAAAAGGCCCACAGGTAGGGATATGTTTTATTGAGAAAATAGAATTTATTGAAGGGCTATTTAAAATCTACAATGTCTTGGATTTTGCTGTAAGATTCTCTTAGGCTTCCTCCAGTCTGGGGTAAGAAACAAGAGGAATATGTGCTTCATTCGATGATGCTTTTAAATAAAGGTTATAATTAACAACTCACTAATAACTGTGATGAAGGTTTAGATAAAAGCACAGGCATAAATAAATAAAATCTTATCAGGCACTGGAAGATAACACATTTTCCTAGGACAGGCTGCTTATAGCATCTATAATAATAAAAGCATAGTATGCTAATTAGACTGGACATCCTTCTGCACGACCTCCCAGACGAAGCCAGGGCTGCAAGGAAAGCCTGGGTCCTGGGTGCCAGAGGGAAGCCAGTGCCAGCAACTGGGGGAAGGAAGGCCTACTCTTGCATGAATTTTGTGCACTGGGCCTCTAGTTTTGACAATAAGAAGCCCTTACTAACTGTTTGTAACTTTCCAGAAAGAAAAGGTCCATCGGGTTATAAGCGTGCCTTACTCTGCTCCAGTCACAGGAAGAAGGCAGCACTGTTGTTCCCCTTTCAAATCAGCTCCACATGGGGCAGGGACCAGCCTTCTTGTGGGAGCCAGCAGGCTTGGAAGCTGCTGTGTTATTTTGAGCAACTCATTCTCCGTCTCTGGGCCTCCATTTCCTCATCTGACACATAAGGGGCTGTTCTGAATGGCACTCCCAGCTCATCTGGTTTTCACAATAATGCATAAAGGTCAGGGGTATTATTTGCAAACTGAAGGTCAAAATCCTACAGATCAGAGGTCAGCAAATTACATACAGCCCATGGCCACATCCGCTGCTACTTCCTTTTGTACAACCTGTGAGCTAAGAATGTTTTTTACATTTTTAAATGGTTGGGGGAAAAATCAAAAATTTTTCAGGTAAAAATTACATGAAATTAAAATGTCAGTGTCATAAATAAGCTTTGATTGCACACAGCCACCTCGCTGGTTTGTATATTGTCTGTCTGCTTTGCACTACAACATGAAGTTGAGTAGTTGCCACAGAGACCATGAGGCCCTCAAAAACTAAAATATTGATTCTCTGGTTCTTCACGAAGGTTGCTGACCCATACTGTAGCTCTGTGCATCTCCAGCTTCACTGCCCACCCAGGAAGCCTATGAAAATGTAGGCTCTAAGTCAGTGGGGCGGGGTGGAGCTGTGAACCTGCATATCTAACAAGCCCCGGGGGTGCCACAGCTGCTTGTCTGGGGACCACACTTGAGGGCGAGGCCCTCTCTGACCCTGGGCGATGCTGTGAACGTGCTTGGCACCCTCTGGGCCTGTCCAGTGCCTGTGGCTCTGCAATGGGATGTGATTCTTGATAGTCTCTCCAGCTTCACTGCCCACCACACACCTGGACGCTCATCCAGGTGCACACACAAGCCCTTCCACTCCGGGAGGTACCGGTTTTCTCAATCATGTGCCTTTGACCACACTAACCTCTTTGCCTATAACATCCCCTCCTCACCACACCCCTCCACCCTCAACATGTCCAACCACCCAAACTCTTGTCTTTCGTGCCCCAGACTCCTTTCAAAGGAGCCTTCCAGATCCCGGGGCTGGGCTAGGTGGCCCCTCAGCAAGGTCCCTTAGTACCTCTGGCCCTCCTCACATCCTGGACCACAAGACCGAGGACACTGAGGTCCATAGAGCTGAGGTCATCTTATTTATTCCTACACACCCACTAGCCAAACAGTTCTTGGGGTGTTGTAAGGGTAGAACTCATGTTATTTGCAACAGAGCCAATGAATTGCCCAGGATCACCCAGAAAATCAAATGCAACACTGGGACCAGAGCCCACACCTTCTGTGTCCTGGTGTGCGATTTCTTGCCCCTAAGCCAGTGATGGCAAACCTTTTGAGCTCGGCGTGTCAGCATATTGAAAAACCCTAACTGAACTCTGGTGCCGTGTCACATATAGAAATTTTTTGATATTTGCAACCATAGTAAAACAAAGATTTATATTTTTGATATTTACTTTATATATTTAAATGCCATTTAACAAAGAAAAATCGACCAAAAAAATGAGTTCGCGTGTCACCTCTGACACGCGTGTCATAGGTTCGCCATCACTGCCCTAAGCCATGCCTCAGGAATAGATGCCTCTGTTCTGAGGAAGGAATCGGTGCTCTGGCATTTCCCGCAGAGGGAGGCGCAGGCTGTGCTCTGAACAGCCTGGGTGTTGGGAACAGCGCCCTGTCCCTGGCTGCCCATTGTGGAGTAGGCGACTTCTGAGCCCAGGGGAAGCTCCTGAAAACACACCTTTTTGGCCTCAGTGCCACAGGTCCTGGTGGCAGCGAGTCAGTCATTCTGGGACCGACTGCGTGCAAGTCAGGAGGAAGCCTGGGAGACGCTGGCCTCACCACCTCCCCCTGAGTGGCAGGCATTTCCCGTCTTAGGTCTCGAGGCTTCAACTTCCTTATTGGTCAGCTGGACCCAGAGGAATGTGGGTCAGCCATGGAGGCCCGGTCTGAGTGCGGCCACAACAGAAAGAATGGCAGTGAGCGTGACCCCCTGGCAGCCCAGCCAGATGAAAGGGACGGGGCAGGACGCAGGGAGGGTGGGAGGGGTCATGTGTACAGGGAGCCATAACCTGCCCTGATCTCTGTCCCCACCTGCTCAACATGGCATCCTCCCCAGCCTCCTCAGCCCGCTGGAAATTCTTATTAGACTCAGAGGTCGTCCTCCGAAGGTCACTGCTGGATGCTGTGAACTGAACTGAGTTGTGTCTCCTGAAAACGCATGTGTGGAAGCCCTAACCACCAAAGTGATGGCATTTGGATATGGAGCCCTTGGGAGGTCATAGGGTTTGGTGAGGTCATGAGGGTGGCACAGATCTGATAGGATTAGTGTCCTTATAAAAAGAAAAACCAGAGAACTCGCTTTCTCTTTCTCCACAAACAGCCACCCAGGAAGGGCCATGTGAAGACAAATGGAAGGTGGTCATCTGTGAGCCAGGAAGAGGCCTCAGCAGAGCCCGGACCTGCCAGACCTTGCCTCTCTCTCCAGAACGGAGACAACACACGTGTCTGTGGGAGCCCTGCAGGCTACAGCACTTTGCTATGGCGCCTGACTGCCTTCTTTCACAGGAAGTCAACTGATTTCAATTTCTTCTAAAGAACCTTAATGAAGTTCATGAAGGCAAGGACAAGTCTAGCTCTGCTTGCCATCGTCTCCCTCGCACAAGGCATAGGACTAAATGTCACTACAGAAAGGAATGAATGAAGTGAGTGCCTGAATAGTACTTGGTACCACACTAAGTGCTAGGGAAACGGAAAAGAGTAAGTCACTGTCACTACAATGAGATTGTTGTAAATTGATATGAAAAGTATTGGATGGGGTACAGTCAATGTAGGTGGGCAGTGCACACACACATACATACAATGAACTTGGTCAGTACACACACACACAATGTACATGGGCAGTGCACACACATACAATGTGCTTTTGTAGTGCACACACATATAATGTACTTGGGCAGCGCGCACACACACGTTCTGTCTTGAGATGGGAGTGGAGAGAGGTGGGTGGAAGAGTGAGAAACAGGTAATTCTGTCCATTGAGGAATTTTCTCAAAGGAGAGTGTATTTGAAAAGGATGTATGTGATTTCACCTAAGAGAATAGTGTGCTCAGGAAAAGACATTTGTTGATTCATTGACTGATTAAAAAATTTGAGCAAGACCCAGAGGGGTTGGAAATGTAGGAACTTGAGCAGTCAAAAGCAGCTTAATGCCACAGAGGGCAGAGCAGGAGCTGGAACTGGAGATGAGATGACCTCCTGATGGTGATGCCTAGAGCCAGGCAGAGGGAGGCGGAAGGCACTTCCACCACAGAGGGATGTTGCACAGTAGGGACCTTAAAACTTTAAAATGAGGTCTTATGGTGAGGCAGGAAGGAAAGGGCTCTAAAAGCCAGACCAATTCACAGCTGCTAGTAGTGACAAGTTGAATAAACCTTTAATTGGCCTGCCTTGCTTTCCCCATTGTCTCGGATGGATAAAGAGGAAATGAACACACAGTGAGTTCACAACGCTGTGAGTGCACCAGCTGACTGTCTGAGTAGTTACTTAAGAAGCTCCAAACTCCTGCATTCCCAAGATGGTCCTTTGAAAACTGGGAGGAAACACGGCTCCCCCTCCAGCAGGCCATGGACCCTGAGAGAGAAGACACTAAGAAGGGCTCCTGGTGGCTACCTGGACTCAACTTTAAAAAATAAAATAAAATAAAAAACAGCCTAGCAGCCATTTCTGCACAGGCGCCTCTCACACACACCGCACAACAGGGAGCAGCCTGAGCTGAACTGCCTGCCTGCACTGTTTCTGCCCGCTGAGCAATCCTTCTAAAGCAGTTCCTGGGATCCTATCTTAACCAATAGGACTGAGGCTTTCCCCATCCAATTGGACACACACAATTCTGACCAATCAGAGCAGTTCTATTCTGACTAATCAGGACAGTGCCTTTGGACCAATCAAACTGTGAGGTTTTCGAGTCCACATTTGCATGGAGACAGACCAATTAGGGACCAGGAGTGGGACTTCTGTCCATATAAGTCAGTTCCCCTCTGGCTCAGGAGTGCACTCTCCCTTTCCACCAAAGACTGAAAACTGTCTCCCTGGCTGGGCTGACACGGGGAGATGCCTCACTGGGCAGGGCAGAGCAGCACCCGCCAGAGCAGACAGGCACGGCCCGGAGCCGAGGGGCCAGGCCCTAGGGCCGCCTCACTACTGTGCTGCTGTCCCTGCTGTGTCCCACTGGGTGGCTGTTTTACACCGAAAAGTTTCCTTCTTCACCACACCCCAAATTGGCGCTGAATTGGCACCAATGACCATAGGTTGGCAAGGCTACCCCCTTGTGTGGTGATTATCCCTACCTACCTCCTTCCTAATCCCAAGGATTCACAGAAGCCAGGAATGCATGCTATTGGTCTCTGAGGCCCATGGATCTGCACAGTGCTTGGCTCACCAGAGAGCTAAATGGCACAGATGTGCAAAGCAGATGTAAACTGTCTTAGCCAAAGTCACAGGACAGATCGGCAGTCGAGTTTATTCTAGAACTTTGACTTCACAGTCCATTGACTTCTGAGCCACATGGCCCAGACCAAACAAAGGCTCTGACCTCATCCGGTGACATTTGCATTCCTCTCCAATCCCCACCAAATGGGAACTGCCACCCAGCATGGAGCACCCGTGCCACCCTCCTCTCAGCAGCGGCATCCGCACTTCCACATGGGGAGCAGATGCACTTGAAATAACTCTTAAACACATCCCTGCAGCGTGGCCATAAACACAGGAAGCGGCAGCTGCCGGCTGCAGTAACGTCTGCTTGCCAGTCAGGGTGCTCAGCTGTGTGTGTGAATTACAAGCTGTGATCCAGGCATGAAAATAAACCAGCGAGGCAGCAACTGAGGCAGCAACCGACCGTGGGTCTAATGCAAAGGCCTTTGGATCCAAAAAGCTAGGACTAGAAACCCAGCTCTGCCACTTACATACGATGCACACCCTTGTGAGCCTCTACTTCCTCGTTGTAAAATGTGTCTGTTCATGCTAACTGCACAGGTTCTCAGGGAAGAGTGAGTGGCATCGTCTTTGTAAGTGGTACCATTGTAACTTAATTTCGTTACGCATGGCAGGAGCAGAGCTGCCGGAAGGCCAAGCACAGGGGCGTCCCTCTGCAGCTTTGCCAGGAGCTGCAGCACCTCTCCCCAGGGACTGGATGGGGAAGACGGATGCAGGCCCAGTAACATCTGGGTGGCAGAGGGAAAATACCTGCCTGTCAGTCACACCTGGAAGCAGGTCACTCGCCAGAGTAGGTGTGGCCACGGCAAGTGCGGGAAGATTTAAGATGTTTAATCTCCTCAACAAAGGAGTTCGCTGTCCTTTCCCTTGGGACTCTGTTGCTGGGAGTGGGCTCCCGTGCTGCATTTGTCCACACGGCCACAGCCCCGTGACCCCACCCACAGCCCCGTGGCCCCACACAATGGACTGATGGACGCAACTGGCCTGATGCCAGATGGACCGTGCGATAGGGAATGGAAGCTCTGGACACTGGCTTGGCTTCTAGCTCTACTGAGTCCCCAGCTGCACCTCTTCCAGGACTGGACTCAGGGAGATGGGACTTTGCAACCCCAAGGATGCAATTCCACACAAATAAAAACCACTCATCCTTCTGTGCAAATCTCAGAAAACTCTTTTCCTTGAGATACCGTAAAGATCTGATGCCCACCATCCGGCAGGGAGGGATCCCTCACTTCCCCAATAACATTCGGTACTGAGGCTGGTGACTGGCACATAAAAGATGATTAAAATGGCATTTCCGGCTCCATATCGGACGTAATAGGAGGCAGACACCATTCTTTATTCACATTTGTTACTTTTAATCCAGCAGAGTGCAGGCCCAAAAATCAATGTGCTGGGAGAAAAGGCCCTGTTAGCTGGAGATGGGTGGAGGCGGGGGGCAGTCGGGGGGTGGCACCTGAGCCTTGGAGACAGCTCTGCAATGGCACACCGGCAGTGGAGCGCCGGCACTGGCTGCACTCCAGCAGCAAGCTGAGAAAAGCTGAAGAAACATGATAGTACTTCCTCCTCCATCACGATCTTCTTCTTTTTCTTTTAAAGAACACTCCCTCTGTAGGAAAGCAATTCCAGAGCAAAGAGGACAAACGGGGAACTGGACTTGGATTCTTCAGCTAAAAGTGTTGCAATATGCATACTCCTCATTATCAGAAATTACAGTGACAACAGAAAGAACACCAGCCCTTCCGGAATTTTCTATTTTAGGAGTTAAACTCAGGCTATTCCTCTTCCTTCTGAACACGTCAGCATCCTAAGTATAGTATAAACTTAGCACCTTCCTCATTCCCCTTCTCCTTAGCTGGACAGCGGCTTCCTTCTCAGGTGCTGTCCCGCCCTGGCTTCGGATGCTGGTGGTGTCTCCTTCGCCACAGCTCGCTCTGCGCTGCTTCTCCAGTTGCCACCACTCCTCCGGGCCCAAAGCTGTTACCACCACGGCCCCCACCGGTCCAGAGCCCAGCAATGGCTGGTCCCCATCTGGGAGGCTGGCCCATGAGTGAATGCTCAAGGTCCAACCCTTTGAGGCCCCTGCTCACCCCTCAGCTCAGCTCTGCACATCCCGTCAATCTTGTGTGGGACAATCCACTCCTAACCAGCCCTGGCGGTGTTACTCCCAAAGATGCCTGGGAACCAGTGTTCAGGGAATCCCAGAGACTTGGCACCAGGACACTTGAAAACCAGCAGGTGGGAGGGGAAGGCCCACACCTGTGGGGTCACTCCAGCAGCCCTGCCTGCTTGGCTGTGCAGAACCTGCGGGAAAGCACGTGGCCTCTGCGGTCGCTATCTGCACACTCGTGGCCTGGGGCTGGTTAGTTGTACTATTTAGTAGCTTTGTGTGCATGTCCCTTCTATAAGCTTCAATTTTTAAATCTTTTAAGTAGAAAAGCTTATCTGCTTCATGTTAGAGCTTCAGGGAGAGTCCTGTCTGTGAAAGGCCTGCCCCATGAGGGACACCTTCAGCGGCTTCTCCTCCCCGGCGCCCTGAGCCCGGCTGCCCGCTGACCGGCCCGGAGCTTCAGAGGACATTCAACGCGCCCAAGGGCAGGAAGCACGGCTCCGCAGGCGGAGCGCTCGCTGGGCCAGGATTCCCAAATCTCGTTTTTTCCAGGAAACTGAAATCTGCGTCCCCAGCAATTAGAGCCACCACTGAAGTGTCCCCTGTCCACTGGCAAGCTGTGAGGAAAGAGCCGCCCTCCCTTCCCATCTCATCAGCAGACTACACTGACGCCACCAGCTTCAGTCTGTTTCCCCAAGAGCGTGGGAGCTCCTGTGGTCAGAGACGAGGTCTCACTCATATCTGTCCCTCACTTAGCACAAACCCGCAGTGCCCGGCACAGAGCCATTGCTCGGGAAAATTTGGTTGAATGAGTAGGATCTTTCTGCCCTGCCTGGGCTGCTTCCCTCCCTTGAAGTCCTCTTTAAACTAAACATATTTAGCCTCACATGACCTGTTTCCCAGGTCAACCCAGCAAAGCAGTAGCTGGTTCTACAGGCTGCTTACAATGGAAAGGAGATGTTTTTCTAAAATTCAAATGAGAGTTCACCTGTTGGCCTCCACACCTTTCCCAGCCGGTTGCCCAGCAGGCAGCAGCCATCTACATTTGCACAGGTTCCCCGAGAGCCACTCCATGGGAAAGCCTTCCCCAGGGCTGGCCCACAGGCCATCTTGCTGGAGGGTGCTGCTGGCATCCATCACTCTTCCTCCACTGGCCTACCTCCCCCTCCACCTGCCTGAGAGCTGGCAGCCCAGCCATAAAAAGACAGCCACACTTACCACCTCCCTGCCAAGTCTTGGAGGTGAAGTAACACCAGAGGCCTGGGGGCCTGAAGCAGCTGAACAGCAAAAGGGCGTGGCTGCCTATTTAGCCCCACAGCTCTAAGCCTGTGATCGCACACTCATCTATATATATACAAGGCAAGGTGACCGGCCATACTTATGTTTGTCCAACCGTCCGACCAACCAACCAGCCGGTACATATGACAAGCAGTGGCAATCCTATATAATAAAAAAGAAATCTGTAAACTGAGGGTCCCTTCGTTACGCTCACCAGCCAATCAGGAGTGAATATGCAAATTAACCCAACAAAGCTGCTGGATTAATTTGCATATGCAGGCGCAGGGCAGAGAGCAGAAGCAGGAGAGCCAGCAGCTTGGGGGGACATGGCTCCCTCGGTCGCTCCCTCAGTCGCTCCCTTGGGGGGAGGTGGCTCCCTCGGTCCCGGGTGGAGAGCAGAGCAGGAGAGCCAGAGGCTTGGGGGGCCGTGGCTCCCTCAGTAGCTCCCAGTGTGGGGAGCAC
>NW_006293968.1:981396-988143 GCF_000327345.1 Myotis davidii
ACAACAAAAAAATCAACCAAAAAAATGAGTTCGCGTGTAACCTCTGACACACATAGTTCTGGTGGCAGACAGATCTCCTAGAGCAAAGTGAGCCTGGAGCAAGTTACTGTTGCAGTGGGAGTTGGAGGGAAAGCAAAAATGAGAGACATAAATAAAATCAGAGTGTCTAGGAAAAATTAAAGGGAAGATATCCTAAAACTTCCAGGAAATCTCCACCAATGAAGCAAAGAAGAAAAAAAATGCCTCTATTATTCTGTGAGCAACAAACCAAACTGGGTTGGGGTCTCAGACAATTCACTCATATGATTGCAAAGACAGACAGAAACCCCTCGATTGGAGAGGGTTCCACTGAGGGCTGCCAGATTAGAGAGGGTACAGGTCAAGCTGAGGAACTCCTCCACACCCCACCCCCACCCCTGTGCACGAATCTTCATGCACTGGGCCACTAGTTTAAAAATAAATGTTGACTCGCGCATGCATGATACATATAAAGCTCTCCGATTGTTCTGATTCCAAGAATTGATTTGTCCCCATCTGACACTGGCCTCCCATTTAAATTAATTCGAAGACAGTTTCCCATGATGCCAGCATTTGCGATAACTATTAATAAATCACAAGGACAAGCTATAGACAGAGAAGGAATATTCCTACCTGAACCCGTTTTCAGACATGGTCAGTTATATGTTGCTTTCTCTCAAGTTCGAAGAGCATGTGACATTAAAGTTAAAGTTGCAAATACTTGATCACAAGGGAAATTAGTCAAGCACTCTGAAAGTGTTTTTACTCTTAATGTGGTATACAGGGAGATATTAGAATAAGTTTAATCAATTTATCAGTCATTGTTTTTTTGTTGTTTTTTTGTTTTGTTTTTTCTAAAGGAAGGCAGACTGCCACGTGCAGCACCTCATTTGGATGTGTCTGGAGTCTTGGAAGCTTGACTACCCTACGTTCTCCCACAAATGGACCCTGAGAGCTTGTTTGAAGGTTCTAGCAGGGGAGCGCAGCCACTCGTATACCCTTGACCGAAGACCGGTCCTCTCCTCGGGGAGGAAGGTCGTCCTCTCCGACCGAGCACGCAGCTTCGGGAGGGACGCACATGGATCAGTGAGGGAGAAGGGGGACACCCGCCTAGCCAGCCAGATCAGCCGAATCAACCCTGGCGATCAATGGGGTGACAGATGTCGCTGCCAGATCGCCCCCACATCCAATCAGTCATTGTTTTTATCAGTGTTGTTTTTATATCTTTTTTGTTGCTTTCATATCATGTCTTTGTTGTTGTTATATCATGTTGTTATTGTTTATTTATTAATCAATTTATATTATTTTCATATACATTTTACTAATTTTCTTTCATCTCTGACACTTCTACTACAGAAAAATGGCAAATAGCGATATTAAAATATTTCTTCTAATTAATTTCCTTTCTACGTGCACAAATCCGTGCACCAGGACACTAGCTGGAAGATAAGAACTTCAGACGTTCTCAATCTTAACACACAAAGTGCTGCCCGTCCGAGTGAGGTCTGAGATCTCCACAAGGCCGTCGTCAATCAGTGGATTTTCAAGACCTGCCCACAAACTGACCACCCCCAAGGCCCCTTGCCGTCATCACCACACAGCGGCCGTGCCAGGGACTCTCTGCGATGAGGAGAGCAGTTCTGATACTTCTGAGGCCAGGCAGACGACAGGAGTGGCGTCATAGGATTCTGCACGAGGAAGAGAGCCCTTCCACATTCTCACCAGCTCCCCCCAACTTTGTCCCTCCCAGAATGCACATCCAACCAACTGAACGCTGCTTAAATTATCCCTAAGCCCCAGGACTTAAAGTGGGTGGGCAAGAACTTAGAAGCCCACACTCACCAAAGAGTTAGAAAGACGTGTACTCAGAGTGCCCTCTGTGTCCCACAGAATGCAGTTCTAACCCCTGTGATCACCCACCATGCCCACCACTTACGCACTTAAGCGTTATCTCTGGCCATGGCCAGTGTGGCTCAGTGGATAGAGCTCCGCCTGCAGACTGAAGGGTCCTGGGTTTGATTCTGGTCAAGAGCACATGCCTGGGTTTCAGGCTCGATCCCCAGTAGGGGGCATTCAGGAGGCAGCCAATCAATGATTCTTCCTCATCATTGATGTTTCTCTCTCCCTCTCCCTTTCTCTTTGAAATCAATAATATACGTATTTTTTTTAAAAAGAGTCGTATCCATAGTAACTACTTTATTAGTATATATGTATATATTATCTCATTTAATCATTATAACCATCCCTTGAGGCAGATACATTACCTTCATTTAACAGATGAGAAAACCGAATCTTAGAGTTTAGTAACTTGCCCAACATGAAATAGGAATTTGAATGTACATCACTTTGACCACAAACTCTAGTCCCAGAAAAACCCCTATGCACCTACCCAAGGGCTACCAGGCCACAGGAACAGGAACACACAGCCTGTTTCCACAGGGGGTTAATCTATCTGCACAGAAGGCGGAGGCTAGGAGAGGGGCTGGCAGCGACTTGCTGTTGACTAGCTCCTGAGCACAGTCCTGTGCCCGTCTGCTCATCATGTGGAGCAAGAGTACACATGCTTTCAAAAAGGGCGAGACCACTGTCCCTACAGACCCCACCACCAGACAGCCAGCCCCACTGCATTTAGTTGAGGCCCAGTAACAGACGAAACCAAAGGACCAGTGAGATTGCCCGCTTGACCCCAGTTCCATGCAATCTCAGGGACATCAAATCATTTCTTTGGACCTCACGTTTCTGTCCTTCTGCCATTCAAATTTTACTAAACTACAGTACACATCAATACTGTGGTGCTGATTAAGAACACAGATCCAAGAGCCAGCCTGCCTGGTTCTATCACTTACTAGTTATGTGCCTGGGCAATTTAAAAATCTCTGCGCCTCATATTTGCCCATATTAACCAAGGAGTTAATATCCAAAAAACACAAAGAACTCATATAACTTTCCACTTAAAAAAAAGCAATCCAATTTAAAAAATGGACGAAGGACCTGAATAGACTCTTCTCCAAAGAGGACCTACAGATGCCAATAGACCTATGAAAAGACCTTATCAGCATCACTAATGGTAAGAGGATGCAAATGAAAGCCGCCATGAGAGATCAGCTCACACCTATCAGAAAGGCTGTCGTCAATAAATCAACACACAGCAAGTGTGGTCGAGGATGTGGAGTAAAGGGAGCCCTGGTGCACTGCTGGTGGGATTGCAGATTGGTGCGGCCACGATGGCCACTGTGGAAAACAGTATGGTGTTCCCTGGAAAAAATTAAAAATAGAATTGCCTTATGACCCAGCGATTCCACTTCTAAAGTCATCAGAAGAAATCCCAAACACTGATCTGAAAAGATATGTGCATCTCTGCGTTCCCTGCAGCCTTATTTACAATAACCAAGATATGGAAGTAACTTAAGTGCCCATCAATACACGGGTGGATAAGAAGATGTGGTACATCTATACAATGGAATACTACTCAGCTATAAAAAAAAGAATAAAATCTCACCATTTGTGACAACATAGATAGACCTGGAGGATATTATGCTAAGTGAAATAAGTACTAGAGAGAAAGATAAATGCCAAATGATTTCACTTATATGTGGAATCTTAAAAAAAAAAAAAAGGAATAAATGAACAAACAAAACAAAAACTAACTCACAGATACCGAGCACAAATCCCAGATGGGAGGTGATTGAGCAGCAGGGTGAAAAAGATAAATAGATTAAGAATTACCAATTGGGAGCTACAAAATGGGCTGGGAATGTAAAGTACAGCATAGGGAATATAGTCAATAATATTGCAATCTACATATGGTGTCAAGTGGGCATTAAACTTACCAGGGGGATCATCTAGTAAGTTATATAAATGTCTAATTACTGTGCCAGCGAAAAGCTAACCACTGTACTAAAACTAATAAAGTATTGAATATCAACTGTAACTAAAAAATGGTTTAATCTGTGCCTGTTTTTTTCATCTTAAATGGGAATAATGATAGTTCCCATCTCATAAACTTGTTGTGGGAATGCACAAAATAATGCACATGTAAAGTGTTCAAAATATTTTCTGGCACACAGTAGGCACTCAAGAAAAGCTAGCTTTGAGTACTCGGTGTTTGGTCTAGGAATAGTGAGGGTGATGAGTTAGCAATGGGAAATGCAAATGGGGAACACCTAGTCAACCTCTCTTCTGTGAGAAATACCATGAACTAAGGGAAATGCAGAGTGAGTGCTCTCTCACACACACACACACCTCACCTCTTGTTTTCATAAAAGCTACTTGCTGTTCTGGGCAGACAAAACAATGGCTCCCCAAAGATGCCCACATCCTAAGCCTTATGAATGGGTTCCCTTACACAGCAAAACGGACTTTGCAGACCGATTAAGCTAAGAGCCTTGAGCTGAAGAGGGGCCACCAGAAAGGTTAGAACAAGGGAGAAAAAGAGCAGGATTCCGAGGCAGAGAGGAGGAGCGGAGGTCTGCATGAGGCATCTGAAGGTGGAAGAGGTGCCACCAGCCGCGGGTACCAGCTCCAGAGCCAGGAAGGAAGGAGACTTGCTCCCACGGCCTCATGACGATTACAGCTCCAGTGACATCTTCAGTTTTGCCCATTTTACCCACTTTGGACCGTGGAGTTCCAAGCCGTGAGCTAAATTGGGCTGTTTTGTCACTGAGTTTGTTACAGCAGCAACAGGAACTGCGGCGTGGCTTTGGCTACGTATGTGAGGTCCCACTTGCTAACTCACCGTGACTCACGTCCCTACTTCCCAAGAGTGAAATAAAAATGTAAACTTCCAAAAGGAAGTGTTCACTTTGATGGAACTGGCCCCTTAAAGGGCTCCTCACCACCCTCACTGCGACGGAATTCTCCGGAACCATGGGCTGGCTCCACACGGCACAGAACCCAAGTGTTCGCAGACTTTCTGGAAGAGCCTCGAAGTACCATGACCCAACGTTCATGACAAACACCAGTATTGCTCTCTGTGTGCACGGCTTTTTGTGGTTTTGTTATTTTATAATCATTGCCTCATTTTGATTCACTCAACCTATAGAAATAACTTGCCCAAAACCACATCCTCAGAAAGTGACAGGTGCAGAATTTGAACCCAGTCTTTTATGTCTAAAGCCAATGCCAATCTTCTTTGTCCCACATCAGAACATAACTTCTGTCCTTACCTTCCTGGGTGGGTGACGGACGACCGTGGATGCCTCCCAACACCTGCTCTGCCAGTGGTGTGAGACTTCCCCCCACCCGCCAGCCAACCCTGCATCGCGGAGGCAACCTTTCCACCGCCTATCCACATGTCAGCTTCATCTTCTCTAGGCTGAGACATGAATAAATGGCAGGAAAAGGGAGCAAAAGAGAAAGGAAGGACAAGAGACCATTGCATTCCTCCAGAAAACTGAGCCAAAACCTTGTTAGAAATTGATTTCTTGGAGGCAGAGCCTGGACTCGGGGAAGTAGCATGATGTAGAGAAAAGAAACTGTGGTCCGGGCTGGGGTCAGGAGGCCTGAGCTCCACCTCCATCGACAGTGGCCGGTCCTGAAACATGACTCCACTCGCCCATCTTGGTACTTACAGGTAACAGGAGGGCGCTGGGCGAGGTCAGCTCTCCTCCCCTCCCACCACACATTTCTGAGATTCTGTGTCTGTAGGCTTCTTCCAAGGAGGGATGCTCTACTTCAGCAGGTGCAGCTGAGTTATCCCAACACAGGCAGAACCAAGTGAGATCTACCTTCCATCATACACGACTCTCAAGTCAGGAGCAAGTGATTACTGTTACGCAATTTCATAGTAGGAACAGACTAAGAAGTGAGTAATTAACATTTCTTGCGAACCTAAATTTAAAACTGTACATTCTGTGTTGACATTTTCAGTGTCTACCAACTTTAGAATTCTATTCCCACAAGCACACACCCTCATGGGAAGCACGGCTGCCCTTTCTTTGGGGTAAATGCATTTCCTCCCACCTTGACTCAGGTGCCCTAGTGCAAGGTCCTTTCCTTGTTTCCTCCTCCATCTCCCTCCCACTATCATTTCTTTCCACAGCACCCGCTACACCCATCATCTGTTCTTCTGTCACACTTCTACACTCACCTCCGGACTGCAAGTGAGTGTGGACCCAGGTGTGCAAAACAACATTCAATAGCTTAGAAAACTGGGAAAGCCTTCCCTGACGAACCCGGAACTGCTGTGGCCCCTCCTGAGTGCTGGTGTCTTACAGGCAGAGCCTAGACCAGCCGTGGGCTAACTACGTCCCGCGGGCCGGATCCGGCCCGTTTGAAATGAATAAAACTAAAAACAAAAAAGACCGTACCCCTTTATGTAATGATGTTTACTTTGAATTTATATTAGTTCACACAAACACTCCATTCATGCTTTTTTTCCGGCCCTCCGGTCCAGTTTAAGAACCCATTGTGGCCCTCGAGTCAAAAAGTTTGCCCACCCCTGGCCTAGACCCTCCGTTTCCCTGAAGAGGTATTTCTGATGGAGGAGGTGGTGGGAAGGACTCACTGGGGACAGGACATAGGAAATGGGCCCAGTGCCTGGCAGGCTGAGACCTCAGCATCTGTGACCAAACAGGGCAGGGACTGAGGAGGTTTGTCAGCGCTTCGCCCACAGCACTGAGCTCGATGGCCGGCCAGCAGGAAGGACCAGGAAAGAGTAGGTCACTGCATGAAGGGTCAGTTCACCAAGGACAATCAGGGGACCTCACTATGGTTTCCAAGTTGCTGGGG
>NW_006293968.1:988208-998939 GCF_000327345.1 Myotis davidii
ATCTGTAAGTGGAATTTAGCAGGGGGGACTCTAAAGGGCAGGTGATTCTCACATCAGAGATTCAATGATCTGTCTATCCCCAGCCAGAGGGCGGTCAACAGCCTCCATCTCAGGGAGCAGAGCCCGGCGTCCTGCAGGAGAGCTGGCAGAGCGCAGCGGCCCGCCCGGCGCCCGGGGTCGGCAGGACACCAGAAACCCTCGGAGAGGCTACGGGATCGTTCCCAAGCAGCGATTCACTCACTTGGGAAATGCAAAGGAAAAGAAACATTTTGTTGACCTGAATCTTTTTCATGAAGCTCTCTCCTTCCCTGTCTTCTCCCAGGCTCCCCCATTTGGCTCTTTCCTGCCTCTCCAGCTGCTCCCCCTGCCGCCGTCCTCCGTCCTCCACCCCAAACTTCTTCCCCTGGAAATTGGTTTCACTTCTTTTCTTCACACTCTGCCTGTTCATTACACCTGCCCTCACCTGTCTACCACCACCAACTCCTTCCTGCATTTCTAGCCCGACTTCTCCTCTGAGCTCCAGATCCTTATGTCCAATCGTTTCTTCATGTGTTTGTAGAACCTAATACGTCTCAAACCAAACCTGTCCTGATCCTCTAGCCCAGGGGTTCTCAACCTTGGCTGCATATTAGAATCACCTGGGAATCTTTTTAAAATCCTGATTTCTGGGCCTCATCCTCCAGAAATTCTGTTTCTTTGTTACTAATGTTGTGGCCCCAGGATTTTAAAAAGATTACCAGGTGATTCTAATGTGCAGCCAAGGTTGAGAACCACCGCCCTAACCCTTCCTCTAAAAGGGCCCTGTTGGCTTCCCCAAGAGGTTTGGCTCAGTGGATTGAGCGTCGGCCTGCAGACTGAAGGGTTCCAGGTTCGATTCTCGTCAAGAGCACATGCCTGGATTGCAGGCTCGATCCCCAATAGGGGATATGCAGGAGGCAGCTGATCAATGATTCTCTTTCATCATTGATGTTTCTATCGCTCTCTTCTTCTCTCTCCCTCTCCCTTCTCTAAAATCAATAAAAATATTTATAAAATAAAAAATAAAAGGGCCCTGTTTACTGTGTGTCCTCTCCAGGTTATTATCATCTCTGCCTTTCCACTGTCTCTAACTGTTCATCTTAAACTACCTTTCTGTTCCCCCACTCTTCACGCCCAATAGATTATAAATCCTGTTAATTCAACTTCAAAAACGTCTCTTGAATGGCTCTGTCATCTTAATCCAAGCCCTATCCACCTTTCACCTGGCCTGTTACAACCACCTTCTATGGGCTTCCATTCCCAGTTTCTCTGCTCCCTTCTGGTTTTTATACTGACTTCTGTAGGAAAAGTGCATTAAAACGCACTCTCCATAATGTCAAGGCCAACTCATTTCTCTGCTCTCATCTCTCGCCATCCTCTTGTCTCCTTCCTACAACCCTCAGCTCCACGTGCTTCTCACATTGAACTCCGCGCTGTCCTCTCTGACCGAATGCCCTTCCGCCTGTGCCTAGAGCATCTATTCATTGTCTTTCTTGACTGTCACCTTCTCTTTCCTCAACCTTCTCCGGTTGCACGAATCATTTTTTTCCCATGGTCCTACAGAGCTTCCTTCAAACCTCTACAGCACTAATTGTATTGCATCGCCTTAGGGTTTACGTTGTTCTCTCTTGTGGAAGGCTGAGTGCCTCTAAAGAAAGACAATCTTCACATCCCTAACAAGTTCCTAGCATGTAGTGGAGGCACCGAGTCAGTGTCCAATGGGAGAATGAATAACGTCCAATGTAAACCCAGGCCCAAGATGGCCAGGTGTGGTGTGTGTGTGTGTGGTAGCCAACATGTCTCCTTTGCTTTCTAAACCAGACCGCAGCACAGGACCACAGGGACTCCCTGAGACAGAGACGGGAGATCAGCAGAGTGATTCAAGAAGCCCGCGTTTAAACTGAAATCCGCCTCTATCTTAGCCTGAACTATCTCTGATCTTCCCAAGCTCCTACCTCTTACACTATGAAGGGTATTTGCACTTGAAAATTTACCTCAGGTCTGCCTGGCTGTATTAGCCTCTTCATGTCCTCACATAGTTACTGAATTTGTCTTCTGTACCACATTTTATCATAAGTCTCTATCTTCAATGCTAGTTTACAAGCAGCCCTGAGGACAGATATTACCCCTTATTATCTTTTTACCCCCACCTACTGAGAGAGGCTATACTAGTTGCCTGTAAATACACAGTGACTGCCTGTGCATCCTATCTAATAAAGAAGGAATATGCTAATTGAGCCTCATGCCATCACAAAAATGGCAGCGCCCACAGCCAATAAGGAGGGAATATGCTAATTGACTGCCACACCCTCAAAGATGGCGGCACCCACAGCCACAAGATGGTCAGCAGGGGAGGGAAGTTAGGGGTGACCAGGCCAACAGGGGAGGACAGTTGTGGGCGACCAGGCCTGCAGGGGAGGGCAGTTGTGGGCGATTCAGCCAGCAGGGCAGGGCAGTTGGGGGTGACCAGGCCTGCAGGGGAGGGCAGATGGGGGTAACCAGGCCAGCAGGGGAGGGTAGGTACCCCCCCCCCGGCTCCAGTGCACGAATTTCATGCACCGGGCCTCTAGCTAAGAAAAAAAGGTATCACCGGGAACTTGCCATGGAAATAAGACAGATACAATGTTTTGCTTTGTTTTTCTTGTCTTGTTCTTTGAAGACTTCCATTGTCCAAAGAGAAAAGATCACCGTGGGTGGAGATGGCTAAAGACGCTGGGCCAGAACTCTGTCCCTTTGCAGGTAGTAGTGACCATAGTGACCACCCACCACCTCGCTTGCTCACTGGGTGAAGCTTACTGAGGCTTCAGGGAGCAGAATGAGAAGACAGGAGACAGGAGAGGGACTGGCAAGGAAGATGAAGGGAAGCCAAATGTATTCTGGTTGCACTAGGCCTCCGGGTTGGGTAAACGCTGATGAGGCAAAGGAGGAGGGAGGGGGCAGGCTTCAGGCTGAGTGAGGAACACACACAGGTGCCCCGCAGGGGACCCAGCGGCCTGCGCAGCTCTTGGCAAACTTGTCTGTTTAAACAGACTGCACGCAGCAGCCACTGGCACAGGCTCTCCTCTCCGAGTGCTTCCTACCCAAGAGAAGAGAATAAACAGGCAGTGAGCGCATGCTCACAGTAAATATTTGTGAATGAGGCACAGGCAACTCGGAAGCAGGATTCTAAACAACGCTGCTGCCTGACTCTGGAGAAGGGTTATCCAGCAAAACCCGAGCGCGTGGCTGCCTCTGGCCATCGGTGTTGTCAGCTCCTCTGAGGCTGTGCCAGGCTCCGCAGCTGCTTCCCACTGGGGTGGGCTCAGGCCTGGGGGAGCTCCCTGCCGCTGCGTGTTAAGTACAAGAATGTTTCCAACGGGACAAAGGACCACAATGGGGACTGTTACGCAAACAGCTGGTGGCCCTGCTGAAGGGGGGCTGGCCCTTTAATTAAAAAGGTGCCCACAAGTACCCCCAGGAGCTGGATCCAGGCACTGAGCTCCTCCCATTTAACCAGCACTTCAGTCATAATTGCAAGGAAGACATTATGAACCGACTGGAAATTATACTAATGCCTCCCAGGGAAACCATTCCTGTAACTGCTGCCTCCTGTCTGACTCTTCCCATCTCTTTATTCTGAAATAGCAATGGTCTCGAAGAGTTTTCTTTAAAGGGATAAGAGAAGAGAATTTGACAATAAACTTCTAGGGAAAACAAAACAAAATAAAAATTAAAACAGAAAAGCCAGACACTCTGAAACGGAAACGTACCGTATACCTGAAGCAGTGCAAATACCTCTCCGCTGCCCCAAACACCCGTCCATGTCACCCCCACGGCACCCAACACGCAAGGCGCGGAGAGGTGGTGGCTGGCGTCATTCCTGCACTGCTGGGAGCACCCAGGCCGGGAAAGAGAGAGTGTGGGTCCACACAGCCCCACGCCGCAAGACAGGGGAGCGGGTGGGGACTTGCTTTCACTGTGTCATCGCTGGGCAGCCTGAGGAGCGCGGCCAGCAGGACGGCTGGCTCCCGAGGGCCAGATCCTGAAGCTGGACAGCCTCTTCTCCTCCCAAGGATGGCAAGGAATTTAGGAGGATGCTGTGCACACTGTGGACAAAAAGGGGTCACACACGAAACCCGCCACGCCCAGGGCAGGCCTGTGTGCGGCCCACAGTAACCCCACAGGACAGTCTGAAACTAAAACTAAAAGCAGCTTATGGCAGATAGGCATGTCCTCGGCCAGTATTTTTCACTCACAAAGGTCAGTCTTCACCTTAACTAAGCCTGTCTGTTGTCTTTTTTGCATCTGCAATAACAGACCTGATGACATGCCTTTGGAATAAGAAAGTTCCTCCTTCCCCACCCTCCGAGCACCACACCGCACCCGCGCAGAGACCACAGTCCCCCCGTTGTCATCATGTTCACTGTTAACTCTCCGGACACCCACCTTGCAAAAGTGTGTGCAAACGTTTTACTTTCTATCCAATCCCAGAGCTCCCCCCACAACCTATCACCAATGAACTTCATGTAACCCACTTAGGTCTTCGCTCTGATTCTGATGTACAGAATAAATGGTAAAACGGCCATTTTTAAGAGCATTTTCTCAATCTGCTGAGATGTTGCTTCCCCCGTGCAGAGGAGCCGTTCATAAGTGCTTTTCATTTTTTTCCTCTCCAGGGCTGAACTCCGGTTCCATTTGAGACTAATAAGAAGACAACCATCTGGCCTTCCTTCCAATCCCCAACCCAGGCTGTTCATCACCGTCAGCAGCATGGGCGGCACTGGCGCTGGCTCTGCCTGCCGGGCCTGGCACCCTCGGGCACCTACAGTGAGGGGCCTGGAGAACAGGGCTGGAGGAAGGCTGAAGTGCCTAGGGCACCACCAGCCGCCCCTACCCGCACTACTTCCTGCCCACAGTTCGGTGAGTAGAGGGAGCTGTGAACGCGGAGGGTCATCCAGCTCTGCAGGGAGCCGGCAGAATAAAATGCCACCGGAGCAGCCACACCTGCCTCCTCACTGGTCTTTGGCAACGCCCAGCATTCCCCAACTGTTTGCATGGAACAGCACCCTGAGCCTCACAACAATTCTCTGCGTTAGACTATTATCGTCAGCGCTTTACAGACAGGGAAACTGAGGCTCAATGGATTCAGCAACTCGCCCAGGGTCACCCAGCTGCTAAGGGGCAGAACTGGGATTTGAACCCAAGCTGTGTCAACAGCCACCACACGTTTAGACTTCGGGGTATCGGCAGGTAATGACAGGGTCTCCAGTTGTCGAGAAGAGAGCCGCCCTGACCCCACCCACACCCCAGATGCCTGCTGACAGCTCCACTACTACTGTCATTGGCAGGAGCAGAGCTGGTGGGAGACATAGGATTCTCTAATTTTGTTGTCTCTCTGAAAAGCAAAACCCTCAGCTCTGAGAATTACCGACCACTCAGTGAAAGGCAACTAGAGTTTGCGACACCAGAGGACACTACGTGACACTCAATCTTCTGAAACTCAGTTTTCTCATGACATGATCATGTCTGAGACTTGATAGTGATTATGTATCTAAATCTGCTTTGTAATCTCTAAAGGGGTCTGAAAGCTAAGGTAGCATTAGAATGTAACAGGAAGTTTTCACAGGAACTTGTACGAAGGTTATAATTATGTTCCTAGCACATTATCGTACATCAAGATCTACTCAGGAGTCACAGGAAACAAGTGACTGATGCAGCAATATCACGGCCGAGTCTCAAAAATATCAGAAAAGAAGCCAGGCAGGCCCCTTACACATACGCCTAGAAAATGCCCCTAATCTGGAGGGGCAGGAAGCAGGTCGTCGCTGCCCAGGGTGGGGCGCAGAGAGCCTGACAGCACGGGGGCATGTTGGGCTGGTACTGTGTCTGTGGTGCCGATTCCCTGTGTGTTCACAGATCAAAGCTGACCACCCTCTGAACAGGTTAACACAGCCCGTAAGTGGGACCTGGATGAAGCTGGACAAGAACACGAGTCAAAGTGTTTCCTTTCGAACCTGTTTCCTTTGAGACCAGGGGTCACTGGACTTACAGTTGTAGCCCAAGGCTGCCCGGCAGTGGTTCTCAACCTTCCTAATGCCGCGACCCTTTAATACAGTTCCTCATGTTGTGGTGACCCCCAACCATAAAATTATTTCTGTTGCCACTTCGTAACTGTAATTTTGCTACTGTTATGAATCCTAATGTAAATATCTGATATGCAGGATGTATTTTCCCTGTTACAAATTGAACATAATTAAAGCATAGTGATTAATCACAAAAACAATATGTATTTATATATGTGTTTTCCGATGGCCTTAGGTGACCCCTGTGAAAGGGTCGTTCGACCCCAAAAGGGGTCGCGACCCAAAGGTTGAGAACCGCTGCTGCCTGAGACATGGCCCCAGGCTGGCTATGTCCTCACTTACCAGAGCCTCTTCTCATCTTTTTTTTTAACCCTCATCCCAGGGGATAATTTTCCATTGATTTTTTTTTTTTAGAGAGAGTGGAAGGACAGAAAGAGAGACATCAATTGATTGCCTCCCGCACACACCCCACCAGGGCCTGCAACCAAGGTAGGTGCCCTTGACTGGAATTAAACCAACCCTTCAGTCCGTAGGCTGACACTATCCACTGAGTCAAACCGGTCACGGCTCAACTCGTCTTTAAAATGAGGCTCTAATCATGAGCTTCACCTCACAGGACGGCTGTACTGGTCAAGGGGTGTTTGGTGAATGAGAGCAATTTTCAACTGTAAAATAACACAAATGGAAGGGAGTGCTGTGGGCAGCTGGCTTGGGTAGGTTAGAGACTTCCTTGCCCTGCCCACCTGTAGGATCCCCTTGGCGCCTGTGGGCCAGGGTTTGTCTTCTCTTTCTACCCAACACACCTGGGAAAGCGGCTATAGCCCCATCCAGAATCCGCCACAATTCAGAAAGGCTGAGCTGACCAAGAATTCTCAGGGAAGCCAACCAATGTCAATTACCAGGTACGCTGGAGAGGCCACGGGCACTGGATATTTTCATTCATGGGCTCTCCAAGCTCCTCTCAACTGTGCAGCCAGCTTTGAGCTCCTTGATCTTTGGGCAGGGGGTGTAGCTAAGGCAGCTTCCTGTCCCGGGTAAAGTCAAAGGCACTTCCTCCAGCTCGCTCCTGCCGCTGTCTTACTCTTACTCGGGCCCTAGGCGTTGTCCAAACATTCTCAGCAGGAGAAACAGCACCTGGGACCCCTTGCCGAGGATCTCAACCACCCTCACACCCAATCCAATGTGATCATATCAGATCGTCCTTCTTGTGCCAGATGGTACTTTTAGCTTCTCCAAGTCCTCTCTGGCCCTGATACCACTTTGTCTTTACAAAAGCTTGTGATTACACAGACAGGCACTGCGATGCCTGGTCAGGATCTTAATAAAAAGGTGTTAAACAGAAGACCTAAAAGCACCCAGTAGTCAGTCAGTCAGAATCTGAAACTGGAAGGTCATCTGACCCCGGTCACAAGGTCCTTTTGCGAGGTTATCTCTCTCAATCATTAGGAAACATGCTAAAGTCTTTGGCCACAGGCAGCCTCAAACCCCAACCAAGAAAAAACAAAAGGGCAGAGTTGTATCAGCCAGGATTCCTCAAATGCATTGTTCAGTTGGCCTCACACTACAGAGGAGATAAGAAATAAGAGATGCTCTCCAGACACTGAGAGGCGGGCGGGGAGAGGACCCATGAGTAGGGCTATGCCCGCAACTCTCCCAGAGTTCCTGTGCGGCCATCCTCTTCCTCGGGGCTTTGCTCAGTACACACACTCTCTTCCCTTTCCTTCCCACCAACCTCGATCCGCTCTTGACAAAGCTGGACCTTTATTTCTAGAATTTTTGGAACAGAACAGAACTATTGGACATAGATAAAGAAGAAAGAAAAGGAAAGGGATGGGCTATTTTGATTCCTTGAAAGTTTTCTTCCTGAGACCTCCCTAGCACGTCCTTGCCTTCCACTTGCTTCCACACACACAGACACCACTCCTCGCCCTTCTCCACATTTCCCCGGCACCATCTAGGTTGCGCTAAAAGGTCAGAAGGTGGGAGGGGAAGTTAGCACAGGTCCAAGGGCGTGGAGAGCAGGAGAGCACAGCCGTGGTCACCCTGCGTGCTCAGGACTTCCTCCCTGTAGCTCAGACCAGCACTGAAGAAGCAGGTGCAGAGCAATCCTGTGCCCCTAGGAAGCCTTGGGGTCCTGAGGAGGCACGTGACTTCTCCAAGACCACAGGCCACTCACGCTGGAATAGGGCCTGGCTCCTGAGTTCTCCGGCAGCACCCAGACCGGGGAGGCTCCCTGTGCGGCACAACACTCAACCCATAGAGCTGTCGGCACTGGCTGCCACTGCCCTCTCTTCCAAGATATCAGTGCCATCCCTTACTCATGCCCCCCTGAGAGCTCACAGTAGTTAGCATTCACGGAGCACTTCCTATGTCCACTTCTGAACACTTTACCTGTCATTCATTCTATCGTCTTAGCCGCCCACACATGTCCCAGACATCAGTGTCCTTCCTTCTTCCCTTCACAGCCAAGTCATCCTGATCCCAGGAGACCATCCCTGCTCTCTCCGGCTTCCTATGTCATCCTGCTCCTTCCTCCAGGCCTAAGGCCTAGAAAGGAGGCTTCTTGGAAGCTAAGCCTGACACCCTTGCTCTCTTTCTTCTCAACTGTCCAAAATAAAGTTAACAGTCTGCTCTCTGAAATCTCAGGTGGCCAGGGGAGCGGTCCCTTCTTACTGACCTGAGTTTTGTTAAGGAGAAGGCTGACCACATCGGCCTTTCTGGGGGGAAGCGGAAGAGATGCCAACCGAGGTAGGGAGTGGGACGAGATCAGGGATGCCACGGGCTCCCTGCCCATGGAGGCAGAGAATCTGAAGGAGACAGAACACTCTCAGCTTTTCAGTAAAGAGAGGCAGTGCCAGTAGCGATAGTAGTACAGTGGGGCCTTGACTTACGAGTTTAATTCGTTCCTTGACGGAGCTTGTTAAGGAGCTCGTTAACTCAAATTACTCTGTCAACTCAAAGCAAAAAATCAGCCGAGAGACAGCTGGTATCTCGGAAAAACTCGTAGTCGAGACACTCGTAAGTCAAAGCCCCACTGTAGCTGTGATGGGCTGAATGACTCAGGAAGGCCCTAAATATATTCACAGGTGTCTTTACAGGAAAGAGACAGGGAGATCTGCCCGACAGAAGAGAAGGTAATGTGGCCATGGAGACAGAAACCAGAGTGATGCAGCCACAAGCCAAAGAATGCCAGCAGCCCCTAGGAGCTGGAAGAGGCAAGGAATGGATTGTCCCCAAGAACCTCCTGATGGGGCACAGCCCTGCTGTCCCTTCATCTCAGCCTAGTGATGCTGATCGAGGCCCTCTGTCCTCCAGAACTATGAGAGAACACATGCATGTTGTTTTAAGACACCCAGTTTGTGGTAACTTGTTACAGAAGCCACAGAAACAAAGGCAGTAGCTGACATTTAATGGCTGCCCACTCTGTACCAGGCCTTTCACTAAGTATTTATCCACATTAACTCATTCTATCCTGGCCCTGGCCATGAGGCCTGTGCCGAAAGGCACGCTGCCTGGGCTTGAATCCCCAATTCACTGCTCACTGTTGTGACGCCGTATGTAACCTCTCAAAACCCATTTCCCAACTCATGAAATGGACACGTAGTTCCCTTTCTCGTTGGGTGGCTAAGAGGATAGAATGAATGACAGGTAACGTGTTCAGAAGTGGACATAGGAAGTGCTCCGTGAATGCTAACTACTATGAGCTGGGGGGAGGGGGGGTGAGTGAAAATGAGACCATCATCCTAATGTCAGGACAAGGACGTGCCTCCCGGACCCAGAACAGTAAAAAGATGTCCCTTGAAAGCCAGCTTGAATGGCAAACATGCAGGTCTGAGTCGTTAAGGATTTCTTCCCCTGACTAAGCAATGTAAGCCCTAACACTGGCCTCATTTCTTGCAGGGACATGCCTCTGCCCTGCTAGCTCTGCAGCACTGTCCAGCAGACTCGGCCCCTCACCCATCCCTGAGGACAGCTCACAGTCTCCATCATCCCACCCGACACGCCCCAGCAGCGCCACACCTTCCTGCAACTCCGGGCATCAGGACCGGGTGGTGCGTGGAAGCCAGCGGAAGAGAAACCCGGTCCATTCCCTGGCCTTTCCAGCCAGAGGGTGCAATGAAAAGGCAGGGTCCGCTTTGAGGAGGTGCCAGCAGGTTAGTAAGGAATAAGCAAGGCCTCCCAGAGGCCCGGGGCCCTTTCACTACCTCTGCCTTCCTCCCAATAAAGTTTGCCAACTCCCCTGCAGGGGATGTAATTCGCAGGCCAGCGCCACAGGCTCCCAGGCAGTGTGTCCCCACCCAAGAGCTGCAGGCACCCCAGGGAGAAGGGCTCCTGGGCACGGTGCCAGCCCACAAGCGGGATGCCCAGCTCCAGAGACTCCTGCCACCGCCTCCAAAGACCAGGCCTCTCGCCCGGCTGCTGGGCGGCCACCTGCGCGCTCGACCCGGCCGGCCCCGCCCTCCGGGGAAGAAGGACAAGGGAGGACCGCTCCCCTCCATCCTCTCAGACACCAAGTGTCGGCGCTGCCGTCAACCACTGGCGAGAACCGAGAGCCCAGGTCCCCCGGAGAACTCGAGAAACCGCTTCTCCTAGCTCCTTCCTCCCCATCAAGGAACGCAGCCCCGCCCGCGCCGCTCCTCCTCCTGGGGGG
>NW_006293968.1:999662-1006242 GCF_000327345.1 Myotis davidii
CCGGCTGCGGGCGCCTGAGCTTGGGGAAGTCTCTCCCAGCGCCCCGACCCTCTCCGTGGCTTGCAGTAGGTCGACTGGGCCTCAGACACCACATCCAGCCAAAGCAAAGTTCTTGTGGTTCTAGATGGGGTCACAATGGGAACTGCGGGACTGATGGATGGCTTCATGGACAGAAGGCCAAGCCAGAGGCCAGAGGAAAGGTTTTGCTTCCGAAAGACCCTGCAAACCACAGAGGATTGTTGCAGACATTGAAGACGATTCCACCAGACGATGGACAATGAAAACCTGCCACACTCTCCAAGACTGAGACAGTGAGGGCCAGCAGAGTGGGACCTCAGACTGGGGCCGAGGAGGGAGGAGGGCAGGAGGGGAGCACGGAGCTGCAAGAGGAGGAGGGAGGAGAAGATGAAAGGAGGAAGTGGGAAGTGGGAAGTGGCAGGAGGGCGAGGGAGAAGGAACAGAGAAACCTGGAAGAGGTGTTCACATGAATGGTAGTCAAGCTCCATTGAGGAGCAATGCCAAGTCAATACAAGGATTCAGAGAGAGTGGGTCCTCCCTGGTGGGCGGTGAGAAGGAAATTGCTTCATAAGTTGGACAAAACTACTCGCACTGACAACAGGTGGGTCCTACCCGTACCCCCTCCTCCGTGCCCACAGCAGGAGCGGGGCTGGCGCTGTGAAGGTCTTTCTCTTGGAGGAAACTTCTTTTCCTCCGTCAGGGACAAGGGATTCACTTGGGAAAGGCACAGAGCGAACCCCAGCTGCTCCTCTTCTGAGGGAATTTATTGACCTCCTGTGCGTGTCAACCATTGTGCCAAACAGAAGTGACTCGACTCATTGAATCTTTACAGGAACCCAGTGAAACGCGTGTGATTATTATCTTAATTTTACAGATGAGCAAACTCAGCTCCGCGAGGCTGAGGAAGATCGTGGAGCTGCTAAGTGCATGGCCAGCGCTTCTGTCCTCAGTGGTGCTCTGGGCAAGCTGCTCCTCCTTCTACAGCCCCGTGCCCTCACCTGCACCGTGAACATCACAGTACCTGACACACTGGGCTCCTCAAAACGTCAGCTCCTTGCCCGTTAGGGAGTGTGGGGAGGGGTAGTGACCAGCATTCGTTTTGCTTTGTAAGGAATCTAAAAGTTTACGAGGGAAAATAGCACAGTTTCATTCTCTTAGCCCAGAACTGGTTTTCTGAGGACTGCCCAGTGATATCTGAAAGTGGGGAGATAAGAACTACTGGGCCTCCAGCAATAATGTGCGTACTTCCTGGACGGGAGCTTCTGTCCCGGCAGAGGAAGTGGCTGGAGCCTTGCAGAGTGTTTTTCCGGGGCATGGAGCACAGGGCTGGGCTGGGAAGACAGTACCTGGTAGACATCCTCCTTGGGAATGTGTTCAGTAAAGGAGGGTGGGCCTTCCCCGATATTCCGAACTTCTTCCAAATGCCTGGGCTTCGAGTCAAGATCTGGAGTCCAGTCAAGAGCTACTAATGCCTGAGGAAGCTCTTTGTAAACCATACGCACTACACAAATCATGACTCAGATATATTGAGAACTTACTATATGCTAGTGCTGTTTTAGGCTCTCACAGATAGAGCTCACTCTCTCAATAAGGCAATCAAATTGGTGTTACTGCTGTAGGGGTGGGAAGGGCACCAGGTGCCTGACCGTGAGGTCAGACCAAACCTAGGTTCAGCAACCTCGGTTCTTGGGTTCTGGCTAGGAAAGAATTCAGAGCCAAGACTCCAGCTATAAGAGAACATTCATTTATAAAATTACAGAGGTAGAGGAAGTAATTCGTAGGAGAGATGTGCTGAGGAAATGAGTTATGGAGGCAAAGGAAGGGTCCTAGGGGCTTGGAAGCGAGGAAGCTAATGGTAACATGAACGGGGCGTGGAGCGGTTGGGGAGGGGACAGGGAAAGGCTTGGGTGTGCTCCCGGGAGGGAGAGGCACGGGGTCTTCTGCCTTCGGGTTTTAAAGGTGGAGATATTAGTGGAGGCCCCAGGGGGATAGAAGATTCAGCAGCTTTCCAGGTGTGTCCTTTCAGGGTTGTGTTCTCCACTGGTGGATTGCTCGGCACCAGGGCAGAGGGTCATCATTCAATGCAGCTGGTCCCGAGGTCAGCCATGGGGGCACTGGTCTGGTTTTGCTGCTCTTCTGGACCTGGAGCTGAAATACAGCTGAGGCCTAATTTTCTCTAAGGAGGCAAGGTCAGGAGGTCTAAACCTAATGACCAGCGATAAGCTAGGGGAGGAAAGGCCACCCTGGGGGCGAGGTGCTACCCTACCATTGCCCTTTGCTAGGCACCTGGGGCTTTCCACCCTGTGACCTTCCATACCTGGCCCATCGTCCTTGCTCTGCTCATGTCTGTCTAACAGCCTGCCACATTGCTCCTGTGACTAGCTTGCTAACACTAATAATAGCAAAAGAACAAATGGGAGGCCAGATAGTGTAAGCATGGTCATCTGGTAGCTTCCCCAGGAAACGGCAACGTCACACTCCACAGTGACCCACTGGTCCATTCCCTGCAAGTCACTGGGGGAAGGGATCCAACAGGGGAGAAATGGATGCATGTGCAGTGAAGCTGGGGTGATGTAGGAAAGCTGCTTGTCTGTCAGGCTAGTCTGAGGAACAAAGATAATTGGCTAGAGGGGTAGAGCACTGCAAGCTCAGAAAACCCTGAAGGATCCATTGGTTATGCTCCTAGTTAAAAAAAAAAAAAAAAAAAGAATTCTTACTTTCTTATTTCTCTTGCATGTTCCTGCTTCCTTGCATGTGTTTGCTCTGTGACCTGAGCTAGCCTGCCGTGTGGCCTTAGGGCAGCCTGGTCCATGGCCATGGGGAGCCCACACTCAATGGGCTGTGGCAGGGAACACAAGCTGAGCGAGGAAGATGCTGGACTGGACGTGCTTCCACATGGAATGGAAGCTTGGGTAGTGGCTTTAATCCGAGCTCTGCTAAGACAAGGTGGGACTTTTTTCATGGCGGGAGGGAGGGAGGTGGGACCTTGGAGGGGAACTGCCTTAATGTTACCTCATCAATAAAGCTTTCCATGATACCTCATCCTCCTGTGGGAACCTCAGGAAATCCTTTTTTCTGAGGCAAACCAAGACCTCCACTTCTCCCTGCAACAGGTGGGGATGGTAGGGCCACCCTACCAGTAACATAGGTACAACCATATTATCGCTGGCTTCTTTACAAATATATTGAAGCAGACAGAGGTCAATTATCTTGTCCAATATCATATGGCTAGTAAGTGGTAGAACCAGGATTTGAACTCTTAAAATTTGTCCAAACAGACATTTATCACCATTGTTATGATGGAAAAGGATACCAACCATTAAAATAACATGGTTACCCAGCCAGTGTGGCTCAGTGGTTGAGTATCGACCTATGAACCAGGAGGTCACTGGTCGGATTCCTAGTCACATGCCCAGGTTGCAGGCTTGATCTCCAGTGTGGGGCTTGCAGGAGGCAGCTGATCAATGATGCTCTCTCATCATTGATGTTTCTATCTCTCTCTCCCTCTTCCTTCCTCTCTGAAATCAATAAAAATATGTTTTAAAAAAATAATAAAAAAACATGGTCGCCTTTTGAATCCTTTTATGCCCCTTGACACAAAATTGCTAGATCTCTGTTTCTTCAGAAAAACGGAATTAACTGTCTTTGTGTGGGAGGAAGAAGTTTCCTCTACCCTCAAGTTTCTTTCCTAATAACCAAGTAGACATGCAACTGACTCGCAAGATGAAATAACCAACATGGGAACCCCACATACATGAGAGAGAGTCGGGTTTCAGAGACAGAAAGGGAACATGGGTATCTAGGACATTCTGAGCTAGGGGTGAGTAAGGTGCCTTGAGGGCTTTGATGGATCATTTCGGGACAATAAAGGAGCAGTAATTAGAAGTTTCCCTTTCCAATAGATAATCTCTATTAAGGGCAAAGCCCCTTACTCACATGCATCTAGGGATTTAAGATGGAGCAGAAGTTTCTCTTGAGCCTTCGCTAGAGCTAAAGTTGCCTTTAGCTCAAAACAATCCGCTACCATGGAGGCACAACTGGGGCGGGGGGGGGAGGGAGGATCTTTCTGAACCTCTACATCTTCTTTCCAGAGTCTAAGCAAACTGAGAGGAAATAATGGATATAAAATAGTTTTAGGAGTCTGGAGAAAGCACTATGGAAAGCCAAACACCTTAGATGTAAACTGTTTTGTCTGGGGCACTTTTAGAGACATCCCAACCTGACTACCTCACTGTTCTTCAGTTCAGTGCCAGCAGCCAGACTGTTGCCATTGTTTTTCAAGGGCTAGTGGGCTGGCAATTAAGATGCACTGTGTTTTATTATATTGACTTTTAAAAGCTAGGGAAAACTTTATAAATGTCCACATTATTTTACAAAGAGAAGCGAGATGACTTTGCATCTGACAGGACCTGTGACAGCAGGGGGAGGATGGGGCAGGAGCGGCCCTGCAGAGGGAGACACTGGCAAGTAGCTTGAAGCTGCTTCCTCAGAAGAGAAGGCAAGTTATCATGTACCCCTGAACCAACAGTAAGGTCCACTCTGGGTCACAAACCTCTTTTTATTCCTGTGACCACTGTTTAACTTCGCCACCCCCGCCCCCCCCGGCCCCAGCCACCTTCTTATTGTGTTAGCCCTTCTAAAATGGGCACACAGGGCCCAGTTAACTGAACTCATAATTTCTGAGGTGTGTCCTATGTCTTTTCCTTCTCCTCTCTGCCCTTGAGAAAAGCTCCAATGACTGCTTTTAGAACAGGCTGTAGAGAGGAGAACCCAGATGGTGGTGTAGATAAATGCCTGTACTTGAAATTACAACTAAAATACAGAACAACCATCATCCAGAACTTCCTCAAAGCTGGCTGAATGGAAGTCCTACAACTAGAGAAGTAAAGAAGAAGGCATACTGAGACTGTAGAAGGGGTGGAGGCACAGACCGGGCTGCTCTGACACCCACGTGTGCTGTTTTTTAATCAGGAGGGATATCGTCCCTACTGAGACTGCCCATGAGGACCAAGGGGTCCCAGCTCCACACCAGACCCCCATCCCAGGCTCCCAGAGCAGTCAATAGAAGTCCCCATAACTACCAGCTGTAAAATCCAGCAAGGACTGGGGCTCAGAGACACAGAGGCTGTTGGAGACCCAGCTGTTCCTCTTAAAGGGCTGGTACACAAACTAAACTTACATGGTCCAGCTTCCTCTGAGCTCCAGCACCAGAGCGAGGCCCTGGGGGACCCAGAAACATGTGGGGAGGAACTGGATTGTCTGCCATCGGGTCAGGAACTCAGGGGCAGTTTTCTCCCAGATGGAGGTGCTTGCAGGGGTCATAGTTCCTATGCTGGGACCTCCCCAGTAGCAGGGCTGACTGGCAGTCATTTCTGTTTGCTCTGCCCTGGTGATTTCCTGAGACCCCACCCCATCCAATTTGCAGCCTCACCCAACCTGTGCAGTGGCTTTTGCATATGAATGGCCTGTCCTTGCTCAAGCTTAAGATTTTGCTAAAATCTCTCAAACAAGCTGCAGTTGGTGACAGTGTGACCCAAATCTATCAATAAAAGGCCCAAGACCCAGCACTAGTAGAAGCCTGCCTTGCTTCATAGCTGGGCCTCACCGGGGCACTTTCAAACCTAAAACAAATAGGAGGAATCTGAAGATCTCTCTGTAACTCCTGCCTGATGGCTTCAGGCAATGGTTGACTTTGCACCTCCCTGGAGACCCAATAGCCAGTGCACTCAGTGGACAGCATCAGACCAGATTACAACTCTATGCATCCACAAGTGGCACACCCAAGAGGCAGACTCAGTGTAAGTCCTGCTCTATAGGAGCATCTCCTTCATAGCAGCTCTTCCACTGTAGACACAGCTGGTCCTCACAGCCAATTGGCCTAGAGGTCAATTCCTCCCAGTTACACCAACAGCAATCAAGTCTCAACTACAACAAGACTATGCACACCGCCCACAAAGGAGTGCACCTGAGTGCCCAGCTTAGATGACAGGGGAGGCTAAGCCAATGAACCCCATAGGACTCCTACTACATAAGGCCACTCTGCAACGCCAGGTTGTACCCAATACAGGGAAGCAGCCAAAATGCGGAGACAAAGAAACATGTCACATATGAAAGAAATGGAAGAAAGCAAACTACTGGATACAGAATTCAACACCACAGTTATAAGGTTACTCAAGAATCTTTATGGGACCTTCAAGTAGCTGAGTGAGACTATCAAGGATCTTAGTGAGAATGCCAAACACATGGAAAAGAACCAGTCAGAAGTTAAGCATACACTGACTGAAATAAAGAATAATATACAGGAATTCAACAGTAGAGTAGAGGATTCCAAGAATCAAATCAATGATTTGAAATATGAGAAAGCAAAAAACACCCAATCAAAAGAGCAAAAAGAAAAAAATATGAAGATAGTGTAAGGAGCCTCAGGGAAAACTTCAACCTTACCAAGATTCACATTATGGGGGTGCCAGAAGAAGAGAGGGCAAGATATTAAAAAAATATTTGAAGAAATAATGACAGAAAACTTCCCCTACCTGGTGAAAGAAATATATATATATATATA
>NW_006293968.1:1006614-1007876 GCF_000327345.1 Myotis davidii
GGCTATGACGTGCGCTGACCGTCAGGGAGTGCACGCAGAACATGGTGGGCATCAGCAGCAGGCGGCAGAGCGTGGAACATGGCAGACATTGGCTGCAGCGGGATGGTGGAGCAGGTGAGTGGGGACGTCAGACCAAGGTGGGGTGTTGGTTGCTGTCATCGGGCAAGCCTCTGGTGGTTACTGAAAATTCTTTGCTCCTATGTGTCGCGGTCCTGTCCAGCACTTGCACTTGCTGCCGGTGGACAGCCCCGCTCGAACACGCTGCTGGCGCCAGAGCCACTGCTTGCACCCGCTACCAGCACCTGGCACCAGCCCCAATTGCTCAGAGCTTTTAGCAAATGCAAGCTGCAGCTTCCAGCCCTGATCACTCCTCAGGGCTTCTCCATCTCCCCCTGATCCTGAAGGGTGATTGGGGCTGGCAGCCGCCTCTCGCACTCACTTCCAGTGATGGCTCCAATTGTACCTGCTGCCAGCACCAGAGCTGCTGCTTGCACCTGCTGCCTGTGCCATCCCCACTTGCACCTGCAGCTGGCACTGGAGCCAATCGCTTGGTACCATCAGCCGGTGCAAGTGGGGCTGGAGCGGTTAGAGCATGGGAGCGGCAGCGGTAGGAGTGGGGCTCCCGGCAGACAGGGGACCAGGTGCCATGGAGGAAGGGGCCGGGCAGGGGCGCAGAGGATGGGCCGAGAGAAATGGGAAAGACTGGGAATTCTCAATGGGAAGTGAGGTAGGAGGGCTGGAAGAGATTAAACAAAGATCTTATCCACAAACTTGTGGCCCACAGTTCCTTTCAAGGTACATGAATTCATGCACTGGGCCCCTAGTAGACATACAAGTCCAGGAAGCACAGAGAGTCCTAAACAAGAGGAACCCAAAATAACCCACACCAAGACACATCATAATTAAAATGCCAAAGGTTAAAAACAAAGAGAAAATCTTAAAAGCAGCAAGAGAAAAGCAGTTAGTTATCTACAAGGGATACCCATAGGACTGTCAGCTGATTTCTCAACAGAAACTTTGCAGGCCAAAGTGATGAAAAGCAAGAACCTACAACCAAGAATACTCTATACAGCAAAGCTATCATTTCAAGTTGAAGGTCAGATAAAGAGCTTCACGGACAAGAGAAAGCTAAAGGAGTTCATCACCACCAAACCAGGATTATATGAAATGCTGAAAGGCATCCTTTAAGAAGAGGAAGAGGAAGAAAAAGGTAAAGATACAAATTATGAACAACAAATATGCATCTATCAACAAGTGAACTC
>NW_006293968.1:1007980-1008254 GCF_000327345.1 Myotis davidii
AAAAGAGAAAGATAAAAAATAGGAATAATAAAATGACAAAAAATACAGATCTAAAAATCAAAATAAAGGAATAAGAAATCCAATGAACAGAATAAACTGGAGAATAAAATAGAATCAGAGGCATAGAAATGGGAAAGACTGGGAATTCTCAATGGGAAGTGAGGTAGGAGGGCTGGAAGAGATTAAACAAAGATCTTATATGCATACTAGAGGCCTGGTGCACGAATTCATGCACATTGAAAGGAAATTAATTAGAAGAAATATTTTAATATTG
>NW_006293968.1:1010054-1029843 GCF_000327345.1 Myotis davidii
TGGTGATGACCAGGACAACCAAACGACCAGTCCATCCCCTGGCCCTCAAGCTCTGATTGATCATGGAATGGCTAAGAGGGGAACCGGGGTCCCGATCAATTGGTGGCAGTGGAGACTGATGAGTGGCTGGAACGCATACTTCTTAGTCCCTCCTCCTGGTCCTCAGGCTACAATCGATGGGTGGCGGCGGGGCGGAACTGGGGACTAGCTCCCTTAGTAGTCCTGCATGTTGGCTGTTTCCAGAACAAAGGTGGTGAAAGCAGACATCCCTGTCTTGTTCCTGTTCTTAGGGGAAATTGTAAATTGTGCTGCTATGAACATAGGGTTGCATACATTCTTTCTCATTGGTGCTTCAGGTTTCTTAGTATATATTTGTAGAAGTGGGATCACTGAGTCAAATGGCAGTTCCATATTTAATTTTTGAGGAAACTCCATACTGTTTTCCATAATGGTTGCACCAGTCTGCCTTCCCACCAGCAGTGCACTAGGGTTCTCTTTTCTCCACATCCTCACCAACAGTTGTCATTTGTTGATGGTAGCCATTCTGACAGGTGTGAGATGGTACCTCATTATCATATTGATTTGCATCTCTCCGATGATTAGTGACTTTGAGAATTTTTTCATATTTCTCTTGGCCATCTTTATGTCCTCTTTGGAGAAGTATCAATTTAGATCCTTTGCCCATTTTTAACTTAGATTGTCTTCCTTTTCTTAAGTTGTATGAGTTCCTTATATATTTTGGATGTTAACCTTTTATTTGATGTATCATTGTCAAATATGTTCTCCCATACAGTGGGCTCTCTTTTCATTTTATTGATTGTTTCTTTTGCTGTTCAGAGCTTTTTATTTTGATGTAGTCCCATTTGTTTATTTTGTCCTTAGTTTCCTTTGCCTAAGGGTATTTGTCTGTAAAGATATTGCAATGAGAGATGTCTGAATTTTTGCTTCCTATGGTTTCTTCAAGGGTTTTTATGGTTTCACGACTTACATTTAAATGTGTTATCTATTTTGAGTTTATTCTTGTGTATGATGTAAGTTGGCAGTCTAGTTTCATTTTTTTGCATGTACTGTCCAATCTTCCCAACACCATCTATTGACAAGACTCTCTTAACTCTATTGCATTCTCTTGCCTCCTTTGTCAAATATTAATTGAGTATAATGACTTGGATCAATTTATGGGTTCTCTGTTCTGTTCCATTGACCTATATGCCTGTTCTTGTGCCTGTACAAGGCTGTTTTGATTCTGGTGGCTTTGTAATATAACTTGAAATCTGGTGTTTGTAAATAGCTCCCTACTACTAAGGGAGTCAGTCCCCAGATTCCTCCAACTTTGTTTTTCTTTATGAAAATTGCTGCAGCTATTTGGGGCCTTTTTTGACTCCATATAAATTTTTGGAGTACTTGTTCTAGCTATGAAGTATGCTGTTGGTATTTTAATAGGGACTGCATTGAATCTGTAGATTGCCTTGGGTAGTATAGACATTTTAATGATTTTGATTCTACCAATCTATGAACATGGTATATTCTTCCACTTGTTTATATGTTCTTCTATCTTTTTTTCAATGTACTGTAGTTTTCTGAGTACAGGTCATTTGCTTCCTTGGTTAAGTTTATCCCTAAGTATCTTAATTGTATGCTGCAATGCTAAATAGGATTGTTTGTTTAGTTTCTCTTCCTGAGAATTCATTACTGAAAAAGCCATCAATCTTTTTGTCACATATTCTTGTCTGATCACTGTGGCTAGGATTTCCAGTACTATGTTGAATAAGAGTGATGAAAGAGGACATCCCTGTCTTGTTCCTGGTTTTAGGGGAAATGGTTTTAGTTTTTCCCATTGAAAATGATGTTGGCTGTAAGTTTGCCATAAATGGTCTTTATCATGTTGAGATCTGCTTCCTCTATTCCCACTTTGCCAAGGGTTTTCATAAAAAAAATGGGTTTTGGATTTTGTCAAATGCTTTTTCTGGGTCAATTGCTATTGTTATGCGATTTTTGTCTTTCAATTTGTTTATGTGATGTGTCACGTTTATTGATTGTGAATATTGTACCAGGCTTGCATCCCTCAAAAAATCCTACTTGGTCATGGTGTATGATCTTTTTAACATATCACTAGATGCAGTTTGTTAATATTTTGTTCATCAGAGATATTGGCCTGTAATTCTCTTTCTTTGTAGTGTCTTTATCTGGTTTTGGAATTAGGATAATGCCGGCTCATAAAAAGAATTTGGAAGTGTTCTTCCCTCTTGGATTTCCTGAAATAGTTTGAGGAGTATAGTTGTTAGTTCTTCTTTGAACATTTGGTAAAACTATCCTGTTAAGCCGTCTGGTCCTGGGCTTTTGTTTGCTGGGAGTTTTTGTTTGTTTGTTTGTTTGTTTAATGCTTCTATTTCAGCAGTTGTTATTGGCCTATTCAGGTTTTCTAATTCCTCCTGATTCAGTTTTGGGTGTTTATATTTTTCTAGGAATTTTTCTATTTCATCCACATTGTCCAGCTTATTGGCATTTAGTTGTTCATAGCATTTTCTTATAATCTTTTGTATTTCTGTGGTATCACTGGTTACTTCTCCAGTTTCATTTCTGATTTTATTTATTTGGGTCCTCTCTCTTTGTTTCTTGATGAGTTTGGCTAATGGTTCATCAATTTTGTTTATCCTTTCAAAGAACCAGCTCTTGATTTCATTGATTGTTTATAGTGTTTTTTTAATCTCTAAGTTATTTATTTCTGCTCTAATGTTTATTATTTCCTTCCTTCTACATGCCCTGGTATTTTCTTGTTGTTCTCTTTCTAGTTCTTTAAGTTGTAGGGTTAAATAGTTTGTTGCTGATTTTTCTTGTTGTTTTTTTTGGTGGTGGTGGGAGTTTTGTTTGTTTGTTTGTTTGATATACCTGTAGTGCTATGGACTTCCCTCTGAGAACGGGTTTTGCTGTGTCTCAGAGATTTTGTGTTATTCTATGTTCATTTTCATTTGTTTCCAGAAAGTTTTTAATTTCTTTCTTGACCTTGTTCATGTTATTGTTTAATAACATGCTTTCTAGCTTCCATGTGTTAAAATGTTTGGGGGCGTTTTTACTGCAGTTGATTTCTAATTTCATGTCACAATAATCTGAGAAGATACTTCATATTATTTCAATATTCTTTTTTAAAAAATATATTTTTTATTGATTTTTTACAGAGAGGAAGGGAGAGAGATAGAGATTAGAAACATCAATGAGAGAGAAACATCGGTCAGCTGCCTCCTGCATACCTCCTACTGGGGATGTGCCCACAACCAAGGTACATGCCTTTGGCCAGAATTGAACCTGGGACCTTTCAGTCCACAGGCCGATGCTCTAGCCACTGAGCCAAACTGGTTAAGGCTCAATATTCTTGAACTTGTAGAGACTTAGTCTGTGTCCTAACCTGTGGATCAAATGAATGATCCATGTGCACTTGAGAAGAATGTATATTTTGCTGCTTTGGGTATAATGCTCTATAAATGTCAAGTAAATCCATCTGATGCAGTGTATTCTTTAGACTCACTCTGTCCTTGTTAATTTTTTGTCTGGAAGGTCTATCCAGTGAAATCAGCAGGGTGTTAAAGTCCCCTACTATGACTGTATTGTTGTTGATCTCTCCATTAAAGTCCTCTAGCAGTTTTTTTTATATATTTAAGTGCTCCTACATTGGGTGTGTATATGTTTACCAGGCTTATATTCTCTTTTGGATTGATCCCTTTAGTATTATGCAGTGGCCTTTGTTGTCTCTTGTGATGGCCTTCATTTTAAAGTCTATTTTGTTAGATATAAGCATTTCCTTTCCACTTGCACCCCTTCATTTTCATCCTGTGTGTGTCTTTTGTTCTGAGGTGGGTCTCTTATAGAGAGCATAAAGTTGGGTCATGTTTTTATATGCATTCAGCTACTCTATGCCTTTTTATTGGAGCTCTTAATCCATTTACACTTAGGGTTATTATTGATAGGTACTTATTTATTGCCATTTTAATTCTGTATGGCAAGGTTTCTCACTGTGTGTCTTCTTCTCATTACAGCAGTCCCTTAAGCATTTCTTGTATTGCTGGCTTGGTGGTGGTGTACTCCTTTAGCCTTTCTTTCTTTCTTTCTTTCTTTCTTTCTTTCTTTCTTTCTTTCTTTCTTTCTTTCTATCTTTCTTTCTTTCTTCCTTTCTCTTTCTTTCTTCTTCTTCAGGCGCTGTGTGCGCGCGCGCGTGTGTGTGTGTGTGTGTGTGTGTGTGTGTGTGTGTGTAAGTTAGCTGCTTCTGGTATCCAACTGGGAATTTGATTCACGTCTGGGAAGCTCTTTGTTTGACTATTTTGAATGATAGTCTTTCTGAATATAGTAATCTTGGGTTCAGAGCCTTGATTTCCATAACCTTGAGTACTTCATGCCATTCCTTTCTGGCCTATAGAGTTTCTGATGAGAAATCAGGTGTCAGCCTTATGGGAATCCCTTTGTAGGTAATTGTTTGCTTTTCTCTTGCTGTCCTTAAGATTCTCCCTCTGTCTTTCATTTTTGGAATTTTAATTATTATGTGTCTGGTCATTGGCCTATTTGGTTTCTTCTTGCTTGGGTTCTCTGTGCCACCTGTACTTATGTGACTTTTTCCTTTACCAGGTTAGGGAAGCTTTCTGCCATTATTTCTTGAAACACCTTCTCTATCCCTTACTCCCTTTCTGCCTCTTCTGACACACCTGCTATTTAATATTGTCACATTTTGCATTGTCCCACAGCTCCCTTGAGCTGTCCTCCTGTTTTTTAATTATTTTTTTCTTTTTGGTTCTCTGATTGATCTATATTTTCAACCCTGTCTTCTAATTCACTGATTTGATCCTCAGCTTCCTCTAATCTGTAGTTTATTCCTTCCAATGTGTTCGCTATTTGTGCTATGTCATTCTTATCTCCAACTGTTCTTTTTTCATAGTTACTATGTCTTTTTTTTCATGCTGTTGTGCATCTTTACCATCTTTACACTGAACTCTGCTTCAGATAAATTTCTTATCTCTGTTTCATTTATCTCTTCTTCTGGAGAATTCTCTTATTCTTTCATTTGGGTTTTTTTCTTTGTCTCCTCATTTTGGCTGTCTGAGTTTGTGACTATGTATTAGGTAGATCCTCCACACCTCTCAATCTCTAGTGCAAGACAGTGTTAAATGCTGTTTCTGAAAACAGACTCAAAGCCTCCAGAGACTGCCTCTGCCTACAGACAATAGGATTCTGACTTAAATTACCACCCAGTTAATTGTCCTCAGGTGTGGTGAGAATTTTTTTTCACCAGGGTGGGGCAGTTGCTTCTTCCTGGAGGTTAATTGTTATTTTTAGTGTCTTAAGTGGCCTCAGGGCAAGATGTTTTCCAATAGTGTGTGTCAACTGTCTTCCCATCAGGCAAACCAAAAGTTTTCATGAAAAAGATGACCTCTGCAGTATGAGGAAATGACTCAACCCAGGAAACTACGAGTGTCTGTCTTCTGAGCTCTACCCCCTGAGTCCCCAGTCCTGGCTTCTGTTCCAATCCACTTCACCTTCCCTTTCTCAGAGCACAAGGTGGGTGGCTCCACAGAGAATTTTGTGCATAGGCCTTTTAAAAGGGTGCCTGAATTTTTAGCCATCACTCCTTGGCAGACAGCAACCCTGCTGCTTTTCACAGCCAGATGTTATGTGAGTACCCTTCTCAGTTGTTGTGCTCTCTGCTTGGGTGGGGGGGTGGGGGGGACAGCCTGGGGATTAGACCCCAGCGTTCTCAGTGGCAACCCCTCACAGTTGAGATATCTCTCCAGTCACTTCAGTTGCTGTCTGTTGGTGCCCTCTCAGGCCTTTCGCCCCTCCGCCCCTCCTACCTGTCTCTATGCAGTCTCCACTTTCAGTCCTTGGGTAGGCCTTTTAAAAGGGTGCCTGAATTTTTAGCCATCACTCCTTGGCAGACAGCAACCCTGCTGCTTTTCACCCTTGGGTATCAGGTTTCTCTCCCATGAGTTTTCCATTGATTATTCAGGAAGTTTTTCTGTATTTTAGTTGTAATTCCATGTTCCTGGGAGCATGTCCCTGCAGCATCCACTTACTCTGCCATTTTTAAATCACCAATATGCTGTACACGTTAAACTTAGAATGTTTTATGTCAATTAGACCTAAATAATTAAATTAAAATTAAGAGATAGTCCTGCCATTCTTACCCTGTCCTTGAAGCCCGATGATAACAGATCTAAGGGCCTGCAGGCTGAGGACTGTTTTACCATCTGAAAATTGTCCCTAGGACCAGGCACAGAGCAGGGCCCGCTGGGAAGGTGCAGCAGCCTTCTCATGACTGCTGATGCGCAGCCTGACCTTGCAGTCACGTCACCCAGCAGAAGCTGAGGCGGACACAGTTTGGAGTGTCACCCTAAACCAACACATGCTTATATTTTTCACACCCATTGAAAAATCAAGATCTCTCCCATTTGCAAAAGCAAGAGAGAGTCGGGAGGGGTCCATTTTTATTTTATTCCCAGCGTGTCTGCTCTGGAACCCTCACAGGAGACACTCTGTTATCTGTTGCTTCGTGTGAAGGCCTCGCATCTCTGCTTGCCACACAGCAATGGAAGTGTTGTGCAATCGCAGTACAAGCTAAAAAAGTGTGTTCCTCTTCTCACACAGCTTCTCTTTCTTATACCAAAGAAAATGGATGGGCAGCATAAGGGGAAATTTTATTTATAAGAAATAGAATTGAATTAAGTAGACATAGACACCTAGATATGAAGAAAACATCAAAGAACTTGATTTCAAAGAGCGGAAATCAAGCCTGGACATGGCCTTTGTCCCACGTGGGCAGCGGGGGCCAAGGAGGTGGGTGGCAGGGATGTGTGCAGACCGGTTGCACTTTCATTCCCATGATTCCCATCGAAGCAGTGGAAACTTGCTTCCTTGCTAATATTTTAAAAGTGTAGATCAGATAAAGAATTCTCTTAGACGCATTATACTTGTGTACTCTCTTGCTTTCTGTCTCAATCTTAATGGAACATTAAGGGAATGCAGTATATTAATTGTACCTCTGTCCATATCTTTAACTAAAGGCCTGTTCCCATTTTTGTCTTTTATAACATTTTTGTCACCAAGAAAAGCAGAATTATACATTTTTTTTCCCCAGATTGAGTGGTGTAGTGTATTTTTGGTTATCAAAACACACATATGGGTTTGGGACTTTGAAATGGCAGGTATTCATAACGTGTAAAAAAGCATGATACATAACTGTACAATCTAATTACATACAAATGGCTGCACAGTTGGCACGTGCACATGGGACCCGGAAGGGCACATTAAATGGAACTGCTTGTGACTGTGGATGATTCTGTACTTTGCTTCTTGTGTTTTTGCCTCCCATTAGGCACATGTTAACTTTTAAAAAAGAAATGTTATTTTTAAAACCTGGAAAAAAAATACAGTGGTCTCAGAGGTTGCAAGACATAATTTTTGAGTATTTCTTTTTTTAAATGTAGGTTTACTTTCAAATTATAGAAAATGCATTTGAATGAATCTTTGTGGAACTGTGTACATTGATATTAGATATATTTTTCCAAATCGTACATGGTATGTAATGTAAACACAAATAACTTATAACCTATACAATGAGGGAAGATTAAGTTATACCAAGCCACGGGGAATTCCACTCTGGCCAGTGCTATGTCTGCCATGTACATCCTGGAAATTACAATGTTCAAGTGCCTGCTGCTGCCTCCTCCCCTGTTCAGTTGCTGCCCCATCCTCAACCCAAACCTCCCTCCCTCAGCCCACTCTACGATGAGTCCCGTTCTAGGACTGGGTTGTAGGTTTGGGAAAGTAAGCAAAAATATTTACCTCAGTTTCTCGTCTTAAAATGGGATTCTGTGATAAATAAGTGAACCAGGAGTATGGAAGCTCCCAGCTCTTCCAACATAAATTATATGTGTTTCAAACATTTTCCTACACATTCCCCGCTCTTTCAACATGAATTACACATGTATCGAACACTTTCCTGCTCATTTCAGCTCTATCATCATGAAATATGTGTTTTAAAACACTTCCCTACATATTTCCCAGCTCTTTGACATGAAATATAAGTGTTTTCTAAAACTTTCCCTCATATTTTCCCGGTCTTTCAATGTGCTAATGTGTTCCAAACAGTATCCTACACATATCGTAACTCTAATCCTAAATCCTAACCCTTACAGTAATCTGTAACTCTAGCCCTAACCCTCACCCCTAACCCTAAAACTAACCCTAACCATGTCCTTGACTCTTACACTAAATGCTTTCTTACACGTTTCCCAACACTTTCAACGTGAATTGTAAGAGTTTTCAAACACTTTTCTACATATATCCCAGTTCTTTCAGGGTGAAATATAGGTGATTACAAACACTTTCCTAATTATTTACCAGCGCTGTAAACGGGAATTATAAGTGTTTCAAACACTCCCCTATATATTTCCCACCTGCTTTTTTTTTTTTTACTTGCAAGTAAAGGCTTCCTGTTTATTGTATTGTTGGGGTCCAGCCCCAGCAGGTCCAAGGGTTCCCAAAGGTGTGAACGGAGTCAGCGAAGAAGAAAGGACACGGAGAGAGCGTTCAGTTGATCCGCATAGCCAGGTTCTCTAGCCAGGTTCTCTAGCCAGGTTCTCTAGCCAGGTTCTCCAGCCAGGTTCTGTGTGCCACCTATTTTAATGTGAACTATAAGGGCTTTCAAACATTTTCCTATGTATTTTCCAGGTCTTTGACATGAACTTAAATGTTTTTGAACACTTTCCTATGTAATTTCCCACTCTTTCAACATGAATTCTGCATTCCAAACACTACTCTAAACATTCCTGATTAAATCCTAAATACTAATGCAAGAAGTAAGCCCTAACACTAGCCCCAACCCTAATCCATAACCCTAACTCTAACATTAACCCTAACCTTATCACTATCCTGCACTCTTTAATGTTGAATCCTAAGTGTTTCAAACACTTTCCTGCACATTTCCTACATCATTAGATGTGGGATGTTCTGCAGGAAAAGTAGCCCAGGCTTGTCAAATAAAGGACCCAAGACCATGAACACTAGTGTGTAAATTTGTATATGTATGTTTTCCCCATGTCCTGCGTGGTTCAGGGTTCAAGATCTGGAAGAGGGGCCACACACAAGTGAAAGAGACAAGACAAGTAATAATTTGGAAATTGGGAGGCCAGGCGAGAGCCCATCCCAAGAGGATGGACTCTGCTTGTGCTCAGGCCTCGCCATCTTTTTATTCAGTTTGGGATCCACCCATATCCGTTAGGCAGGCAAGTTCCAGTAACAGACAGACGATCTTATCAGGAAGGATTTACATGACTATCTGGTGGGAAAGTTGCTTCAGCTACCATTGTCTCGACTAAACAGTGGGTGCATAGCTCTGACCTTTGCCAAGGCTCAAGGGTCACCAGCATTCCGGGCTCCTTGTCCATACCTCTCTGCTAGTGAAGACAATAGGTGGCTTCCCACAACTGGAGTGTTTACAATGCATAGTAGACCTGGATCAGATCCTTGGTTTTAAAAAATCCACTATAAAGAACATTTTGGGGATAATTTTTGAAATTTTACTATGGACTTGTGAGGAAGGGGCAAAATTCTCTTTTCTCTCCTCTGGTTCTCTTGGCTGGCCAAATAATCAAATTAACAAGAGACAGATTGACAAGAGAAAATCAAATTTAATTTTGTGCTCATGGGAACCCCACATACACAAGAGAGTCAGAGATACAACACACAAGAAGTTCAGAGACAGAAGGAAAAACGGGTCTATTAGACATTCTGAGTTAGGGATGCGGTGATGCACCCTGGGGTCCCAGAAAGCCACTGCAGGGAGAGCACTCTGGAGTTTGCTCTAGAGTTCTGACTCTAGGTCAGAAAAGGTTATCTTGGGTAATCTTTTATTATGAGCAAGGCTGCTAATTTAAATTTCTCTAGATAGTTAAAGAGGGGAGATTAATAGAAGTTTGTCTTTAACTCAAAATAATCCATATACCACTGAGGCGCATCTTGGTGTGGCTCATTCTGAACCCCTGCAGACTCAAGGTATTAATGCTGATTTTTGTAGGTGCAATAATGGTGCTGTGATTATGGAGAATGTTCTTGTCCCTGGAACATGCAAACTTAAAACTTTAATGCTGAAATGTCATGATATGGGAAGCTTTCGTTTGGACAGTTTAGCTAAAGGAAAGTATGTATATAAAGAGAGAGTGAAATAAGGTGGGTATAAAAAGAACTTGTCAGTTGGTGAATGTAGGTGAAGAGATATATGGGTATTCTATTATTCCTTCAACTTTCCTGTGGGTTTGAAAATATTCTAATTAAAGCAATAAAAAATTGTGCTTCATCCTTTAAATTACAAAAGACTTTCGATTTCTCTCAGTGGTAGTGATGCATTTTGGAGGAAAGATGGGACATTTGAACAGAGGGGATGGTCTGTGGCACTATAGCCTAGCTCTAGTGTAAATAAAGGCTCTCGACACTGTCTCCAGGGAAGTGCTACTGAAATAGGGTTGCCTCGTTCCCATATTAGCCTTGTTACACTCCATCCTATTCTTTCATTAAAGCTACTGTTTTCAAATCTTTCTTTCAAAGAATGCTCTAGGTATTTGAAATTCTATTTCTGTCTCCTTTGTCTTCACGAATGTCACTATCCCTTACCTCCTGTGACTGATACACACTGTCCCTCAGAGACAATACACTTTCCATTTAGAAAGTGGCTACTGGTGACTTTGCCAACAAGAGCTTCTCTGAGCATATCTGGAAAACGTTGTGGGGAGCTGAGCAATACTTGATTAGAGAGCTGAAAAGGGGTGCTAGAGTTGTGGCTTGCTTCTTATCTGTTGGTCTATTTTGAAAACAATAGCTCATTCACTTGTTCAGGATGAGTAACAGTCCATGGTGAATGAATAAAAAATTGTTGAACTAATTTCCTGTGAATGTGTTCTGCATGAGGGTCTGGCTGTAGAGAGAAGCATTCCAAATGTTTTTAGCCAAAACAGCACTGTCAGGTGGAGTGGGCAGCTTCCCCATAGAAGTTACTGCACTGGGTCAGCACTCAGTAGATGTTTGCATTCTAGTAGGCTTACTGGCCATACTAACCTTATTTTTTACTTTATAATCACTCTCACATATGAACTATTCAATCATTATGAACAAGGGGTAGTGGAAGGAGACTAAAATTCGCCTATCACCAATTGCATGCCAGGAAATTTACATTAATTGTTTCATTTAATCCTTACAATATCCCTATAAATAAAGTTTTCTTTTCTTCATTTAACAGATGAGAAACGCAAGACTCAGAGAGTTTAAGAGACTCCAAACACACTGTTAGAAGCCCCAGAATCTGAAATTCATGCTGTGTCTATTATTTCCAGTAATTTATAGTCAACTTTTATATTTTCAGGTCTTAAGTGATAACTAGAAGGCTTTAAATCATTAATTTCCTTTCACCCTCAAATACACATCTGGGCCATCTCCCCTTCATGACCAGTCAGCGTAAGCTCTGGGTTGAAAGGATCTTCAGTAAAATCTGTAGAGAAGAATAAGTACATGCATTTTCAAACCACATATTAATGAGCCTGAAAAATATACAGACAGTACTTGAGTTATGTCGGACTCGATGAACATTGTTTTGTGGTTATGTCACCATCTCCCATTTATTTATTAAAAAAAAAACTTCCATCATTTTGACGCATGTACATATGTGCTTTATGTTTATTATTTTTATTACCACAAATAAAGATCAAGATTGTTATCTTTCTTTTAATTTTTTTTTTTACTGTTTCACTTCATTACTGCAGTGTATGTGCTCCATGTGAGTGACGTAGGTGCTTACGTAGGTGGGTTCTGACTTACGGCAAAAATCGCATTACATCGCGCTGTAGAAACGGATCTCCGACATAACCCGAGGAACTACTGTACATTTTTCAATCATTCTATTATTATACACTTCATTTTATAACATTGATTTCAGTAATTCTCAATCCTCCTGAAGTTGGTTGATACTGGAATGTCACTAATTTTCTTAAGCCATGTTGTAGGAAGTTCCAAAATGGCTGTGGAGTAAATGGAAGCTACACTCACACTCTCCCAGCACCAAACTGGAATTACAACTAAAATACAGAAAAAACACCCTGAATAATCAACTGAAGACCAGCTGGAGAGAACCCTGATAACCAAGGACAGAAAGTGGAGACCACATAGAGACTAATAGGAAGTGTGGAGGCGCAAGAGAGCAGGCCAGGCTTCACAGACAGCAGAAGTTCCAGAGGGATGTCTCAGCTGTTGGGGTTCCCACTCAGAACTCTGGGTTCTAAACCCCAAGCTGGACCCCCCAGCCCAGAACTGAGGATGTGCCCACATAACATCTGGTTGTTAACCAGTTAACTGCCACGCCTCCAAAATTGAAACCACCCCCACACACCACGATATTTTGAATTTAATTTAAAAAATCAATTTGCAATGAATATTATAAAAATATATATTACTCACAATTTGGGTGTTCTTGAACATTTTCAGCTGAAAAATCTCATGAAAAATGATTTTAAAGTTGTTCAGTGCTGCCGCTTAGGGAAAACATTTTTTGTTTTATAGGCACATTTGGCATGTGGGGAAGGTCTGCCCCTTTCATCTACAGACACTTATGGCGTACAATGGGCTAAAAGCAGCAGCGTTGCTGTCTACCAGGGAGAGATGGCTGGAAATGCAGGCATCCTCTTAAAGGGCCAACACACAAAATTTTGTGTGCAGCCATTCACCTTGAGTTCCAGCAGAGGGAGGGCAGAGTGGACTGGAGCTATATAAGCACAAACCAGGGTTGGGGGCTCTGGGGTTAGAGCTCAGAATGCAGCTGCCCCAGTTTCCTGTGCTGAGTCATTCCCTCACACTGTAGAGGGCATCTTTCTGAGGCAGACCTTTAGCATCCAGGCAGCTTTTGCCTGGGGGGAGAGGAAGCAATGGCAGCACCCTGTCGGAAAACCTTTCACCCTGCCCTGTGCACTCTATGCCTTGCTGTGGTCTAGAGCCTGAAGCTCTGAAAATAACAATCAGATTGCAGGCTGATGAAGATCTCTGCAGGCTTTGAATCTTTGCCTGAACTCCTTCTGGGCCTGGGACTAGGAAAAGCAGACCTTGGTGCACATCTTGGTCCTTTCCAAAGGTGCCCAGCCAGCAGAGGGAGCCACAAGCTGTGGATTGATGATAGCTCCCAACAGGGTACTTGGGGCCAGAAACAGTGTCTATTATTGTCCTGCACCAGAGACTGGGAGTTGTAGCAGATGCATGTAATACATAAATACAAACACAAATAGAGGGAGCATATCTCATATGTCATATATAGTCTTTATATATGACAAACCCACAGCTATCATCATACCAATGGGAATAAAAAACTAAAACCATTTCCCCTAAGACCAGAAACAACACTGGAATGTCTGCTCTCACCACTCCTATTAAACATAGTACTGGAAGTCCTAGCCACAGTGATCAGACAACCCTAAGACCAGAAACAACACTGGAATGTCTGCTCTCACCACTCCTATTAAACATAGTACTGGAAGTCCTAGCCACAGTGATCAGACAAAAAAACGAAAACCATTTCCACTCAGAAAAGGAACAAGAGAGGGGTGTCCACTTTCACCATTCTTATTCAACATAGTACTGGGTCCTAGTCACAGCGATCAGACGAAAAGAAGAAATAAAAGGCATCCAAATTGGAAAGGTGGAAAGAAAACTGTCATTATTTACAGATGACATGATATTGTACATAGAAAACCCTAAAGACTCCACCAAAAAACTACTAGATTTAATAAATAAATTTGGCAAAGTAGCAGGACACAAAATTAACACCCAGAAATCAATGGCATTTTTATACACCAATAATGAACTCACAGAAAGAGAAACTAAAAAAACAATTCCACTTACCATTGGAAAAAAATTAAGATACATAAGAATAAATGTAACCATAGAGGTAAAAGACTTATACTCAGAATACTACGGGCCATTGAAAAAAGAGAGAGAGAGAGGAAGATATAAAAAAGTGGAAGCATATACCATGTTCCTGGATTGGTATATTCTTAAATGTCCATACTATCTAAAGCAATCTATAGATTCAAAGCAATTCTTATTAAAATACAAACATCATATTTCACAGGTCAACAACAAATACTCCAAAAATTTATATGGAACCAAAAAAAGGCCCCAAATGGCTGCAACTCCTTCTGGGCCTGGGACTAGGAAAAGCAGACCTTGGTGCACATCTTGGTCCTTTGGTGCACATCTTAAGAAAGAAGAACACAGTCGGAGGGATCGCAATATCAGATATCAAGTTATATTACGAAGTCATTCTAATCAAAACAGCATGGTACTGGTGTAACAACAAGCATGCAGATCAATGAAACAGAACAGAGACCCCAGAAATAAACTCAAGCCATTGTGCTCAATTAATATTTGACAAAGGAGGCAAGACCATACAATGGAGTAAAGACAGTGTCTTCAATAAATAGTGTTGGCAAAATTGGACAGGTACATGCAAAAAATGAAACTACATCACCAACTTATACCATACAGAAGAATAAACTCAAAATGGATAAAAGACTTAAATGTAAGTTATGAAACCATAAGAATCCTAGAAGAAACTATAGGCAGCAAAATCTCAGACATTTCTAGTAGCAATATGTTTAGATACATCTCCTAGGGCAAAGGAAACTAAGGAGAAATACACAAATGGGACTACATCAAAATAAAAAGCTTCTGCACAACAGAAGAAACCATAAAGAAAATGAAAAGTGAGCTCACTCTATGGAGAACATATTTGGTAATGATCCATTTGATAAAGGGTTAGTTTCCAAAATATATAAAGAACTCATACAGCTCAACAAAAGGAAGACAGATAACCCAATTAATAAACGGGCATGGGACCTGATAGGCACTTCTCCAAAGAGGACCTACAGATGGCCAAGAGACAGATGAAAAAATGCTCAAAGACACCAATCATCAGATTAATGCAAATTAAATAGACAATGAGGTATACCTCACTCTGTCAGAATGGCTACCAGCAACAAATCAACAAAAACACCAATCAGAAAGAATGCATGCACCCTATGTTCATAGCAGCACAATTTACAATAGCTAACATCTAGAAACAGCCCAAGTGCCCATCTGTAGACGAGTGGATAAAAAAACTGTGGTACATTTACACCATGAAATACTGTGCAGCAGTAAAAAAGAAGGATCTCTTACCCTTTGAGACAACATGGATGGGCCTGGAGAGTATTATGCTGAGCAAAATTTGCCAGGCTGAGAAAGACAAATATCACATGATTCCACGCATATGTGGATTCTTAAGAACAAAGACAATTTATTCACAAAATATTTCCATGGACTGTCGAATCTCGGTGGGAAGGCAGAGTTGGGTGAGTGGGTGTGAAGAGATTAACCAAAGAACTTGTATGCCTATATGCATAACCCATGGACACAGACAATAGTGTAGTGAAGTCCTGGGGGGGCGGGCAGGGGGGCTAGAAGACGTCAATGGGGGGAAAGGAGACTTCTGTAATACTTTCAACAATAAAATTTTTTTAATAAAAGAGTTGTTGTAAAAGTTAAATATTATTTCTGGGGAAAAAATAGCAACAATGACATAACCCTTATCCAGAAAAAATCCATATAACACTTTCAGGAGATTAGCACATAATTAAAATGTGACCCTTGCAGTCAAATATCTGAAATCTTCTACAAAGGGTAACTCTGCTTCCACTGTTTAAACTTGGAAAGTAATTAAACTCTATACACTTCAGTTTTCACTTGGGTACAATAGAGGTAAAGGTGATATTAACCTCCATACTAAAGAATGGAAGCCAAATTCAGACAGAGCCTAGCACATAGAACAGCTTACAGACTTAAAAATGCAACAAGATGATGCCAGACAGCAGCAGCGATAAATGAGGTGAAGGAGGTGAAACAGGCGAATGGGAAAGAGAGTGAAAAGGAAAGAAGGCAGCCAGGTGGGCGGAAGGGGAGCCCAGCACTGAGGACGTGATGCGAAGCCCAGACCTGAACATGCAGAGGAGGCTGAAGTGCTGCGAGAAACGCCAGTGGTGCTAGGCTCAGACAGAAAGATCTGAGTCCAAGTTCCCATGCCATTTCTGACCTGGCTCACTGTAGGCAAGTCTGACCTCATATTCCTGATCTACAGAAAGAAAAAGAAATAGAAATGTGCTTAAAGGGATGCGAGAATTATAATAAGGCAGCAGGTTGCAGACTGCAAAACCTGACAAACCATTATATTCATTTATTTTTCACTCATTCTTACATTCCCTTATTTTCCAGTTCACTTTGTAGAGCTAATGGAGTCCTGTCAGCGCCTGGGGCAGGGGAGGGCTGGACTGCTCTCCTCTCTGTGGTGCTTTGCAGTCATTGTGCTGTCTGTCTCCCAGTAGCACAGGGAAGCATTTGACAAAGAGACAGATGAAGCGATTGGGACTCCCCTTCAGGAACATGGCTGAAATGACAGCACTCCCTCTGAGACAAGTGCCTGCTGTCTCCACTGCCAGGGGAGAACCCCTTGGGGACAAGGACGTCGTTAATAAGGACTTGGAGTGGATGTTCATCTAGGGATCTGTCATCTTCTTAGCCTCTACTCATTCCTAACGTCCCGACAAACAATCGGGGTGCTGCGCACACTACACAAAGGAAGACAAGATGGACACGGCCATGCCGGCTTCTTCCCCAAGAAGCAGGAGGTGAGAGACTAGCTTGCTAGGTCCCGGGGGAAGGTCGGAGGCCACCTATCCGCAAAGCGGCTGTATCTTCTGAGCTCAGCGTCAGCTCACATGACCTGATCACAGCACACAATGTTTACAATCTGACCATTCCGTCTGCCATGGGCTGGGTCTGAGGCTTGCTGACTGCCACGAGGACTGGGATTAGAATGGGAGGGAGAACAGGAAAGGGAACCAACAGGCACAGGTGAAAAGAGAGTTCAGGCCCATCCACCTCTAATTCTTGAGTTTTCCTGCTTTTATTCATTGAACCTGGAGAGTATGGCTCTTTGTGTATTACTAGGCTCTTTGCGGGGGGACAAGCTCACAATGAGAGTGGAACTGGTTTACAGAAATGATCTGTAAGAAATTGAATTAAGTTTCCTAAGACGCCTGGTAACTTTACATCTCTTGGGTCCATTAGCAGGGACAGAACCCAGTCCCAGAAACCTGCCCTTGTTAGTCTGGAGGGTATAAGAGCCTTACTGTCTCCAGAGGTGGGGGTGGAGGAGGGGTTGGGGGATATCCGGATGAGATCGGAGAGGGAGAAGGAAGGAGGGAGGGACAGAGGACCCGGCCCCTTTAACTGCCTCCTTCGGTTGTGGTTTTAGCGCTTTGGGGTCTAGGCAGGATATAAAGTGGGAGCTGCAGCTGGTGGGCAGTGGGTGGGATGCTGGATACTCTGGAGAGAGGCAGCGGAGGACAGGAGGAGGGAGGAAGAGAGCTGAGGGGTCAGAAGTAAGACGATTTCCCCTTCCTCAGGCCACTTCCTCACCTCCTCGTGTGCAGGTCCTGGGGTTTCGGGTCAGTGCTTGAATTCTGTGTCCTGAGCAACCCCTGGGCTCAGGCTCTGGGTTTCACATTAGGTTTGGGGTGGATTGCTCTCACAGAGCGTGACCTTGGGCAAGCCACTAACCACTGGGCTTCAGACTCCTCACCTGTAAAATAGAGATCATACTACTTAGTCTTAGAACATAAACGTATGGAATAGAAGGAATGCCTTGTACCTGAAGCACAGATGCAAGTTATTCTTGTTGTTTTCTAGAAATGCTTAGAAGGCACGAAGGCAGGAGAGGGTCCAGAGGCAGCATTCTGGTGTAAAATACCCAGTACGCTCACGTCTCCCCGTCCCTCAGCTCACCTGTGATTTCTAGTGACTTCCCCCTTATGGACAAAGCACTCACCAATGCCAGCCAACTTTAGTGCCACGCGTGCTCCACTCATCCCTGGAGTTCTCACCTCCTGCCCTCTCCTCACCTGACCGCAAAGGTGCTGGGAGGAAGGGGCAGTGTCTATCTTTGGTCACTTTCTTCAAATGAGGTGACACAGGGAGGAGGGCAGGAGGGAGGAAGGGAGGACAAAAGAAGGAGGGCTGATCTTTTTTTAAAAAGCATATGTTTATTGATTTTTTTTAGGGAGAGAGAAAGGAAGGGAGGGGGAGAGGGAGAGAAAGAGAGCACGAGCAAGCGAGAGAGAGTGTCATATCAGGGGTTAAAGACTGATCTTGGACACCAGTTGTTACAGCTCAAGGTTCAAATATCAAGGTTCAAAGGACAAGGTTCAAATATCTAGGGTCAGTGGTCACTGGTAAAGGTGTCAGACATCATGGCTTGGTTTTAAGGGTCAAGGTCAATGCTCAAATGGCAAGGCTGAATATAGGAGCTTAAAGGCAAAGGTCAAGGGTTAAAGGCCAATACTCAGAGCTCAAAGCTCAGAGCTCAAAAGTTTAAGGCCAGAGATTAAAGTTCAGAGAACAAAGGTCAAAGGTCAGAGGTTAGCCTCCAGGAGAGAAGCATGAGATCAGAGAAAACAGAAAGATTCAGGAGATAAGCAAAAGATCACAGAAACAGAGATTAAGGAGGGAAGTGAGAGATAAGAGGAAATGGTAAAATTTTTGAGAGAAGCAAAAGCTCAGAGAAAAGGGAGAGAAGCAAAGTGTGAGTTCAGAGAAAATGGAGAGATTCAGGATGGAAGCTAGAGTTTAGAGAAAATAGAAAGATTCAGGAGAGAAGTGAGAGTTCAAAGAACATGGAGGGAATAAGGAAAGAAGTGAGTGATCAGAGAAAAGAGAGATTCAGGATAGAAACAATAGATCAGAAAAACAGAGAGATTTCAGAGGGAAGTAAGCAATCAGAGAAAATGGAGAGATCCAGGACAGAAGCCAGAGATAGTAGAAAAAGGGGAGAATGGGGAGAAAAGTGAGGGGCAGAGAAAACCTAGAGATTACGGAGAGAAATGTGAGTGCGGAGAAAACTGAGAGATTCAGAATAGAAGTGAGATTAGAGAAAATTGAGAGATTCAGAGGAGAAGTGAGAGATTAGAGTAAATTGAGAGATTTAGGAGAGAAGCCAGAGATCAGAGAAAACAAAGAGAATGAGGAGATAAGTGACAGATCAGGAAAAATGGAGATAATGAGGAGAGATGCTACAAATCAGAGAAAACAGACTCAGGGAAGAAATGAGACATAAGAGAAAATGGAGAAAAGCTATAGATAAGAGAAAACAGAGAGATACAAGAGAAGCCAGAGTTCAGTGAAAACGGAGATATTCAGGAAACAAGTGAGAGTTCAGAGAGAATAAGGACGGAAGTGAGTGATCAGAGAAAACAGAGAGATCCAGGATAGAAACAATAGATCAGAAAAATGGTGTGAAGCATCAGATAAAAAAAATGGAGAGATTCTGGAGAAAAATATCATTTCAGAGAAAATGGAGAAATTCAGGAGTGAAGCCAGATGTCAGAGGAAAGGATGACTCAGCAAACCCACTAGCATGACACCAGTACTACTCAATAAAAATCAAAACTATGATTCAACAAAAATTAAAAACAATGACTCAGCAAAAATGCAAACCACGAGGAGAAACCAAGATGGCGGCATAGGTAAACACCAGAGCTTGCTGCCTCGAACAACCACTTCAAAAATGCAACTAAAAGACGGAACAGACATCATCCAGAACCACAGGAAGGCTGGCTGAGTGGAAATTCCACAACTAGAAGGAAAGAGAAAAGCATACCGAGACTCAGAGGAGGCGCAGTGCAGAAGT
>NW_006293968.1:1031087-1034820 GCF_000327345.1 Myotis davidii
GAGGAAGAAGAAGAAAAAGGTAAAGATACAAATTATGAACAACAAATACACATCTATCAACAAGTGAATCTGAAAATCAAGTGAATAATCTGATGAACAGAATGAACTGGTGGTTATAATAGAATCAGGGGCATAGAAAGGGAATGGACTGGCTATTCTTGGGGGGAAAGGAGTGTGGGGGATGCGGGAAGAGACTGGACAAAAATCGTGCACCTATGGATGAGGACAGTGGGTGGGGAGTGAGGGAGGAGGGTGGGGTGGGAACTGGGTGGAGGGGAGTTATGGGGGGAAAAAAGAGGAACAAATGTAATAATCCGAACAATAAAGATTTAATTAATAATGTAAAAAGTAAATAAAGACGGGAGGCTTAGTGGCAGATCCCAGTAGCAAAAAAAAAAAAAAAAAAAAAAGAAATCAATGGAAAAAATATGCAAACCACGACCAGCAAAAATCAAAACCATGACTCCGCAGCATTTTGGAACCAAGAGCTGCAATTGTGCCCTCTTGTGGACATTCGGAGACAGCAAACTAGAAAGTGAGGAGTTGTAATAGGGACTTCTTGTGGACATTGTGAGAACAGCACCCTAGTTAGAGATTAGCTGCAATCGTGCCCTCTTGTGGACATTCTTAGAACAGCATCCTAGTAATGATTTATGTGAATCTGAAAAGAAAACCCAATTGACAGTCCTAGAGGGTTCTCGACCTGCATGCAGAGTTGAATTAGTGCTCTCCTGAGTACATTGTGAAATAGGATCTAGTAATGAATTCTTCCTGCCTGAAAAGAAAACTCAGTTGAAAGACGTAGATATCTCTTCCAGTTGCAGGGAGCAGGAGTAATATTGCCCTCTTGTGGATATCCTGATAACAGCACCCTATAAGGGATTATTTGCAGTACTGCCCTCTTGTGAACATTCTGAGAACAGCACCCTAGTAAGGGAGGAGTTGCAATAGTGCATATTCTTTTTTCCATCTCTCCTTTCTCTCTTCATTCTCTCTGTTTTCTCCAATCCCTCACTTCTATTCTCATCCTTTCCATTTTCTCTGATGGAGTCTCTCCGCATTTTTTTTTTTATACTCTCTGATTTCTCCCTTCCCTCCACATGCACTCCTTTTTCTCTGAATCCACATTTCCCTCCTGAATCTCCTCATTTTGTCTGATCTTTCATTTCCCTTATTCTCTCCATTTTCTCTGATCTCTTGCTTCTCTCCTCATTCTCTCCATTTTCTCCAATTCCTCTCTTATTAACTGACTCTTCTCTTTTCCTCCATCTCTTGGTTCTCTATTCATTCTCTTCATTTTCTTCAATCTTCGGTAGTCTCTTCATTCTCTCAGCTCTCTAATACCTCTCCTTATCTACTCATTCTCTCATTTCATCTGTGTTCTCTAGTATCTTGTATCTCTCCTCATTCTCTCCACTTTCACCAATTTCTCGTTTTGCTCCTCATTCTCTCCATTTTCTCCTGTCTCTTGCTTCACTCCTGATTTACCTATTTTTGGTGATCTCTTCCTTCTATCATTCTTTCCATTTTCTCTGATCTCTCATTCTCTCCTCATCCTCTACATTACCTACAATATGATCTCTCACTTCCCTCCTGAATCTGCTGTATTTTTCCAATCTTTTGCTTCTCTCCTCACTCACTCCCTTTTCTCCAATCTCTCGCTTCTAGCCATATTCCCTACCTTTTCTATGATCTCTTGTTTCTTTCCTCATTCTCTCTATTTTCTCCAATCTCTTGCTTCTATCCGTATTTTCTCCTTTTTTCTCCAGTCTCTCACTTCTATCCTCATTCTCTGTTTCATATGATCTCTCACTTCTCTCATTCCCTGAGTTTTCTCTGATACCTTGCTTTTCTCCTCATTACCTCTATTTTTTCTGATCTCTCACTACCCTCCTGAATTTCCTCATTTTATCTGATCTTCCATTTGACTTGTCACTTCTCCTTCTCACCTTTTTCTCTGATCTCTCACTTCTCTCATCATTCTTTACATTTTCTCTGATCTGTTGCTTCCCTCCTGAATCTACTTTCTTTCTCTGATCTCTCCTCACTCTCGTTGTTTTCTCTGAACTCTCACTTTCCTCCTCATTCTCTGCATTTTCTTCAATCTTTAGTAGTCTCTTCATTCTCTCCACTTTCTACCATCTCTCCTTGTCTCTTTATTCTCTCTGTTTTCTCTGATCACTCCTTTTCCTCCTGAATCTGCTTTTTCTCCAATCTCTTTCCTCCCTGCTGCACAAAAATGGGAAGAAAAAATAATTACAAACTGTTTTCATAACCAGCATCAAAAATACTATATAGAACCAAAATAAAAAAATTAGTCTGAAAAAGAAACGTTTTTAACAAAAAAATTGTTGGGGAAGGGGTTAATCTGTGTTCTCCAATCTCTCATATCTAGCTTCATTCTCTCTGTTTTCTCTGATCTCTCCTCACGCTCTCCATTTTCTCCTGATTCTTGACTCATTCCGAGTCTATCCATTTTTAATGAACTCTCCCTTCTCCTCATTATTTCCTTTTTCACCCATCTCAAGTGTCTCTCTTCATTTTCTCTTTTCTCTATCATCTCCCCTTTCCTCTTAATTCTCTCCATTTTCACTGATCTCTCACTTTGGTCTTCATTCTCTCTTTTTCTACCATCTCTCATTTCTCTCCTCATTCTCTGAGTTTTCTCCAATCTCTTGCTTCTATCCTTATTTGATAAGGGTTAGGGCTAGGGGTTAGAGTTAGGGGTTATGTTAGGGCTAAGGGTTAAAAGTTTGGGTTAAGGGTAAAGGGTTAGGATTAGAGTTAAAGATAGGGTGTTAGGATTAGGGTTCAGGGTTCAGGTTAGGTTTATGATTAGGGTTAGGGTTTTATTGTTAGGGTTAGGAGTGGGTTTAGGGGTAGGGATAGGTTTAACTCAGGGCTGGCGGATCATTAGATGTAGGGTAAAAGGGTTAGTTAGAGATAAGGGTAGGGTTAGGTGTAGGGGTAGGGGTATAGGTCAGGGTAAGGGTACGAGTAGAGTTAGGGTTAGGGTTAGAGTTTGGGGTAGATTTAGGGTTATGGGTAGGGCTAGGTTAAGGTTACAGGGAGGGGTAGGAATTGAGGTAGGGTTAGGGCCGTGGTTGGCAAACTGCGGCTTGCGAGCCACATGCAGCTCTTTGGCCCCTTGAGTGTGGCTCTTCCTAAGCCTTAGGAGTACCCAATTAAGTTAATAACAATGTACCTACCTATGCAGTTTAAGTTTAAAAAATTTGGCTCTCAAAAGACATTTCAATCGTTGATATTTGGCTCTCTTGACTAATGAGTTTGCCGACCACTGGGTTAGGCTGAGGATGAGGTTCAGGGTCAGGGACAGGGGTATTGGTGGGGGTATGTGTAGGGTCAGGGGTAAGGGTAAGGGTAGATGTAGGGGTGGGGAAGGGGTAGTGGTGAGAGTAGAGGTAGGATTAGGAGTAGGAGTAGGATTAGGGTTAGGTGTAAGGGTAAAATTAGGGGTAAGGGTAGGAGTAACAGTAGGATTAAAGTTAGTGTTTGGGTTAGGGTTATGGTTAGGGGTTAGGGGTTAGGGTTAGGGTTAGGGGTTAAGTGTTAGGGATTAGTGTTAGAGTAGGCTTAGGTTTAGGGTTTAGGGAAATGTATAGGATATTGTTTGAAACACTAGAATTCATGTTGGAAGAACTGGGAAATATGGAGGAAAGGTGTTAGAAAATACTTATAATTCTCGTTTATAGAGCAGGGTAATGTGTAGGGA
>NW_006293968.1:1034964-1038120 GCF_000327345.1 Myotis davidii
TGTTTGAAAATAGGTAGAATTAATGTGTTGAAACTGGGGAAATGTGTAGGTAAGCGTTTGAAACACTTAGAACAGTGATGGCAAACCTTTTGAGCTTGGCGTGTCAGCATTTTGAAAATCCTAACTTAACTCTGGTGCTGTGTCACATATAGAAATTTTTTGATATTTGCAACCATAGTAAAACAAAGGTTTATATTTTTGATATTTATTTTATAGATTTAAATGTCATTTAACAAAGAAAAATCAACCAAAAAAATGTCATAGGTTCACCATCACTGACTTAGAACTCACATTTATAGAGCTGGGAAATAGGATAGTTTTAGGGTTAGGGATAGGGTTAGGGTTAGGCGACAAGGTTAGGATTTAGGGTTTGGGTTAAGTAATTATGTAGGGTATTTTTGATATACTAGATTTCACATTGAAAAGATGGGAAATATGGAGGAAAACACTTATATTTCTCATTTATATGCTGGGAAATGGGTAGGGAAGGGTTTCAAACACTTAGAATTCACATTTATAGAGCTGGGAAATATGCATGAAAGTGTTTGAAAACACTTATAATTCTCATTAAAAGAGCTGGGAGATGTGTAGGACAATGTTAGGGTTAGAGTTAAGATTAGGCAATAGGGTTAGGGTTAGTGTTAGGGTTTAGGGTTAGGGTTAGGTTAGGGATAGGATTAGGCAATAGTGTTAGTATTAGGGTTAACATTTAGCATTAGGATTAGGGAAATGTGTAGGATATTGTTTGAAACACTAGATTCACATTGAAAGATCTAGGATATATGGAGGAAAGTGAAAACACTTATAATTCATGTTTATAGAGGTGGTAAATGTGTAGGGATGTTTTGGCACACTTAGAATCCACGTTTAAAGAAATGGGAAGTGTGTAGGAAAGTGTTTGAAAACAGAATTCGCCTTTAAAGTCTTGGGAAATGTGCTGGGAAGTGTTTGAAACACTTAGTCTTCATGTTTAATCAAATGAAAAATGTGTAAGAAAGCGCATGAAAGCAGGTAGAATTATCATTTAAGGGCTGTGAAATGTGTAGTGAAGTGTTTGAAACACTTAGAATTGACATTTGTAGAAATGGGAAATGTGTAGTGAAGTGTTTTAAAACCGGTAGAATTAGGAGATTAAAAATGGTAGCGAGACCTAGCTGGTTTGGATCAGCGGATAGAGTGTCAGCCTGTGGACTGAAGAGTCCCGGGTTCAATTCTGGTCAAGGGCACATGCCCAGGTTGTAGGCTCAATCACTGGTGCGGGGTGTGCAGGAGGCAGCCAATCAATGATTCTCTCTCATCATTGATGCTTCTATATCCCTCTCCGTCTCCCTTTTCTCTGAAATAAATAAAAGTATGTATTTTTTAAAAATGGTGGTGACTGCTGTATGGACATGCTCCCAAGTCCAAACTGTAATTACAACTAAAATATAGAAAATCTTACTGAATAATCAATGGAAGACTAGCTGGAGAGAACCCTGATAACTGAGGACCAAAAGTGAAGACTGCATAGAGTCTGGTAAGAGGAGCAGAGGTGCAAAAGGGCTGGCCAGGCTCCCACAGACAGCAGCTGAAGTTCGGAGAGATATCTCAGGTGTAGGGGGTTCCCAACTGAGAACTCTGGTGACTAATTCCAGAGCTGGGCCCCCAGCAGAGGGCACCAGAACTGAGAAAGGCACCCACATAACATCTGGCTGTGAAAGGCAGTGGGGTAGCTGTCTACCAGGGAGAGATGGCTGGAAATTCAGGCATGCTCTTAAAGAGCCAACACATAAAATTTCCTTTGGAGCCACCTATCTTATGATCCAACAGAGAAACAGCAGAGTGGATTAGAGTTGGGTGAGCAGAAGCCAGGATCGAGGGCTCTGGGGTTAGAGCTCAGAAGGCAGACATTCCAGTGTCCTGTGTTGACCCATTCCCTTACACTGCAGAGGTAATCTTTTTCAAGCAGACAGTTGTTATACAGGTGGCATTGCCTGGGTGGAGGGAGGGGAGGGAGACAGCTGGCCCACCCTATTGGAAAACACCTTGCCCCATATGAGACTGAGAATAACAATTACCCTCCAGAAAGAAACAATTAGCCCACCCTGCTAAACAAAATAAAATAAAATAAAACAAACAAACAAAAAACCTCTTGCCACACCTGTGGATGATTGCCTGAGGGAAGATCAAGAGGAATCCTATCAGTCTGCAGCCAGAGACAGTCTCTGGAGGATTTGAGTCTTTGCCTGATCTAATTATTTGGAAACAGCATTTGACACAGTCCTCCATCAGGGATCAAGAGGTATAGCCGATCTACCTAATACATAGTCACAAACCCAAACAGGCAGCCAAAATGAGGAAACAAAGAAACAACCCACAAATGTAAGAACAAGAGAATTCTCTGGAAGAAGAGATACATAAATGGAGATTAGAAATTTATCTGAAACTGACTTCAGAATAATGATGGTAAAGATGCTCAACAGCATGAGAAAAATATATAGTAACTATGAAAAAAGAACAGTTGGAAATAAAGAATGACATAGCACACATAAAGACAACATTAGAAGGAATACACAGCAGATTAGGGGAAACAAATAAAGAACATATTGGAAGAAGGAAAAAGTCACACAAGTACAGGAGGCACAGCGAACCCCAAGCAAGAAGAACCCAAACAGGCCCATGCCCGGACACATCATAATTATAATGCCAAAAATTAAAGACAAAGAGAGAATATTAAAAGCAGCAAGAGAAAAGCAAACTGTTACCTACAAAGGAGCTCCCATAAGGCTGACACCTGATTTCTCATCAGCAACTCTCAGGCCAAAAAGGAATAGCATGAAGTATTCAAGGTAACAGAAAGCAAGGATCTGGAAAGCAAAGGATTTGGAAAGCAAAGATTACTATGTCCAGCAAGGCTATCATTTAAAATAGACAGTCAAATAAAGAGTTTCCTGGACAAAGAAAAATTAAAGGAGTTCATCACCACCAAGCCAGCATTACCAGAAATGCTAAAGGGACTGCTGTAATGAGAAGAAGACACAGAGAGAGAAACCTAGCCATACAGAATTAAAAAGGCAATAAATAAGTAACTATCAATAATAACCTTAAATGTAAATGATTAAATGCTCCAATAAAAACACATATGGTAGCTGAATGGATATAAAAACATGACCCAAA
>NW_006293969.1:0-425 GCF_000327345.1 Myotis davidii
ACAACAACAACAACAACAACAAAAACAAACAAAAAAACACATGACCCATTCATTTGCTGTCTACAAGAGACGTACCTCAGAAGAAGGGACTCACACAGACTGAAAGTGAAGGGATGGAAAAATATCTTTCACGCAAATGGAAATGAAAAAAAAATAACTGGGGTAGCAATACTTATATGAGAAAAAATAGACGTCAAAATGAAGGCTATAACAAGAGATAAGGGAGGTCACTTCATAATACTGAAGGTATCAATAAAACAAGAATATATAAACCTGGTAAACATATATGCACCCAATGCAGGAGCACCCAAATACATAAAAAAATACTACTGGAAGATATCAAGGGAGTGATCGTCAACAATATAATCATAGTGGGGGACTTTACGACACTAACTGACATCACTGGATAAATCCTCCAGACAAAC
>NW_006293970.1:0-865 GCF_000327345.1 Myotis davidii
TGGGGTAGCAATACTTAAATCTGACAAATTAGACCTCAAAGTGAATACCATAACAAGAGATAAGGCCATTTCATAATACTAAAGGGAGCAATTCAACAAGAAGATATAACTCTGGTAAACACATATGCACCCAATACAGGAGCAACCAAATACATAATAAAACTTCTGTAGGATATCAAGGGAGAGATTTACTGCAATACAGCCATAGTAGGGGACTTTAATACCTCACTAACACCAATGAACAAATTCTCTAAACAAAAAATTAGCAAAGAAACACCAATCCTAAATGCCTCACTAGATCATATGGAATTAATTAACATCTTCAGAACATTTCACCCTAAGGCCACAGAATATATATTCTTTTCAACTGCACATGGGTCATTTTCAAAGATAGACTATATAGTGGAACACAGGCAAAGTCTCTTCAAATTCAAAAAGATAAAATCATATGAAGCATCTACTCAGATCACAATGGCATAAAACTAGAAATCAACTACAATAAAAACAATAAAAAGATCAAACACCTGGAGGCTAAATAGCATGCTATTAAAGAATGACTGGATTACCAAAGAGATCAAAGAAGAAATAAAGCATCATGGCAACAAATGACAATGAAAACACAACAGTGCAAAGTATATGGGATACAGTGAAAGCAGTCTTGACAGAGAAGTTCATAGCTTTACAGGCCTACCTCAAAAAACAAGAAACAATGGTAATAAATTATCTAACCCTACAACTCAAAGAGTTAGAAAGAGAGCAACAAGAAAAGCCCATTATAAGCAGGAGAAAGGAAATAATAAAGATCAGAGCACAGATAAATGACATAGAGACGAAAAAAAAAAAAAAACAATAAAAAAGATCAACA
>NW_006293971.1:0-221 GCF_000327345.1 Myotis davidii
TTGTGGAGGTCATCATTCTCAGGCAGACAGTTATTACCTAGCTGGTTTTTTCCTTGGGGTGGGGGGGGGGCAGTGAGACAATAGACCCACTCTATTGGAAAACACTTTGCCCCAAGGCGTGGAGTTTCTGAGGCCCATTAAGAGCCTGAGAATAGCATTAGCGTCCAGGCAAATGCAATTGCCCAACTCAGTTGGAAAACCTTTTGCCACACCTGTGGACA
>NW_006293972.1:0-553 GCF_000327345.1 Myotis davidii
ACACACACACACTAGGGGCCCGGTGCACAAAATGTGTGCATATGGGGGGTGTCCCTCAGCCCAACCTATGCCCCCTTGCAGTCTGCGACCCTTGGAGGATGTCCACCGGTTGGCTTAGGCCTGCTCCCTGAGGGATAGGGCCCAAGTTGGCAGTCAGACATCCCTCTTGCAGCCTGGCAGCCCTCGGGGGATTCCAATTGCCAGTGGGGAGCAGGCCTAAGCTGCAGTCGGACATCCTTAGGGCTGCTGAGGAGGCAGGAGAGGCTCCCACCAACACCGCTGTACTGGCAGCCATCAGCCTGACTTGTGGCTGAGCAGAGCTCCCTCTGTTGGAACACACTGACCACTAGGGGGCAGCTCCGGAATTGAGCATCTGCCCCCAGGTGGTCAGTGTGTGTCATTGTGACCAGTCATTCCCAGTGGTTCTGCTGTTAGGGTCAGTTTGCATATTACCCTTTTATTATATAGGACTAGAGGCCCGGCGCACAAAAATTTGTGCACTCGGGTGTGGGGGGGGACTGTCCCCCAGCACAGCCTGTGCCCTCTCGCAGTC
>NW_006293973.1:0-398 GCF_000327345.1 Myotis davidii
CCCCCTGTCACACTGCTCCAGGGGTCAGGGGGCCTCTCAGATCCACTGATCCCAGTGCTGGGAGGCCTCCCAGCTCTGCTTGACACAGGGGCAGTGAGGCCTTGCTGCTCCGCTGATCCCAGTGCTGGGAAGCATATCACCCTTTTACTATATAGGGTAGAGGCCTGGTGCATACGTGGGGGCCGGCTGGTTTGCCCTGAAGGGTGTCCTGGATCAGGGTGGGGGTCCCATTTGGGTGCCTGGCCAGCCTGGGTGAGGGGATGATGGCTGCTTGCAGCTGGTCACACCCCCTTCAGGGTGGGGGTCCCCACTGGGGTGCCTGGCTAGTCTGGGTGAAGGGCTGAGGGCCGTTTTAAGGCTGGTGTGTAACTGAAGCTCCCAACCTCTCCTTTTTTTTT
>NW_006293974.1:0-206 GCF_000327345.1 Myotis davidii
TGACCTCATGGCTCATAGGTCAATGCTTAAGCAGTGAGCCACACCAGTATTTAATTAAAAAAAAAAAAAAAAGGCTCGGAGGCTGAGGCGGCGGCAGCAGAGGTGGCAGATACCACTGGCAGACAGCAGCCAGGAGTGCATGGTGGCTAGACTCGGCCATGGCGACCTCTGCTGTCTGTGCTTACTTCTGGTGCTCCTGCTGCTGC
>NW_006293975.1:0-406 GCF_000327345.1 Myotis davidii
CAGGACACCTACTACATAAGGCCACTTTACCAAGTCTGGGAGACGGAGGAGCTCTACCTAATACAAAGAAATAAACACAAGGAGGCAGGAAATGGAGGAGACAAAGAAACATGTCCCAAATGAAAGAACAAAGCAAAACTATATTAAAAAAAGAGAAAATGAAAAACTAAAATAAAAATTGAAACATGCAATCTAACAGATGCAAATTTCAAAATACTGGTTATAAAGATGCTCAATGAACTTAGTGGAAGAGTAGATGAACCTAATGAGAACTTCAACAAGGAGATAAGAAACATAAAGAAAATAAGTTAGAAATGAAAGATAGACTAATTGAAATGAAGCATATATTACAGAAAATCAATAGTAGAGTAGATGAAGCAGAGCTTCCAATCAGCAATTTGGAAGA
>NW_006293976.1:0-213 GCF_000327345.1 Myotis davidii
GTGTGCAACCCCAGAAGCTGCCTGCCTGCCGCCTGTGATCGGATCCAACCCAGGCCACAATCCGGCCCTAGTAACCCCAGAAGCCACCTGATATGGCAGTAACTCTATCAGTAAGCACTCTGAAAGTCAGTGGCATAAATGCACCAGTTAAAAGATAGATTATGATGGTGAATCAAAAAGAAAAACCACTTTAAATATAAAGACACATATAGA
>NW_006293977.1:0-287 GCF_000327345.1 Myotis davidii
GCAGGCAGGGTGGGACAGCGCAACCGCCAGCACGAGAGCCGCCATCCAGGCTCCTGTCTGCGACCCCAGTAGCCGCTGGCCTGCCGCCAGTGATCAGATCCGATCCCGGGTGCAGACCAGCCCCAGAAGCCCCAGAAGCTGCCCAGAAGCTGGTGATCAGGGGAGATGGGGGTCCCTTGCCCAGGCCTGACACCTCTGGCGGAGGCATCAGGCCTGGGCAAGGGGCCAATCTGGCAATCAGAGGGTGATAGAGATCAACGCCTCTGGCCAAGGCATCAGGCCTAAGC
>NW_006293978.1:0-203 GCF_000327345.1 Myotis davidii
CCTATAAAATAAAACCCTAATATGCAAATCGACCGATCAGCGGAATGACAGGCAGTATGACCCACAGGGGGAGAACCAATCAGCCAGAAGCTGGGCTCACAGCTGGCGAGTGCAGCAGGGGTGGCAGAAGCCTCTCCTGCCTCTGTGGCAGCGCTAAGGAGTAGCGAGTAGGGCAGTAAGGAGCAAGGGGTCCCAGACATCCC
>NW_006293979.1:0-228 GCF_000327345.1 Myotis davidii
TTATTGGCCCTGCCCCCACTGTGGGTCACCCTCGGTGTATAGGGCAACTGGCGGGGTAGGGGCCTTGGCCTGGGGCCACCTGCATCCCCCGCAATCCACCCCTGGTTCCCTGTTCACCATTGGGCAATCGGAGCCTGCCGGCTGGAGAAAGGGACCAAGAGGTGGTCAGTGCACCTCATAGTGACCAGTTGAGTCGTCATTCTGGTTGTTCCACCATTAAGGTCAATT
>NW_006293980.1:0-264 GCF_000327345.1 Myotis davidii
TAGATGACTCATGGATCCCCTGGGATGCCACAGCGGAGCAAGAGCATGGTGGGATCATGCCGGTGCAATCCAGCCATCATGTAGTGCAAAGTAGAGTCCCCTCATGGGTGGCTGATTTCAGCAGATTCATCCCTCCATTTCTGTCTTAAGAGAACTGGAGCTCTCTCCAGACTTCCGACCACATGCATGCTCACTGGCTTCCCGAGCAGCACTGTCCCTGCCTTCTTTCCTCAAGGCTGGGTGAGCCAGGCTGGCTGGAGGGTC
>NW_006293981.1:0-215 GCF_000327345.1 Myotis davidii
CTGGGGGCCTGCCCCCAGCCATACCATCGAGGCTTGGAGCAGGCACCCCTCTGTGTTGATCTCTCTAGGCCCTGGCCTCCACTGCGCGTTTTTCTCACCCTTAAGATGTGGCCAGGGTGGGGTGCTGCCTGCAGGCTGCCCTTTCCTGCTCATGGATCACTGGATCACTGCAGAGACCGGGGGCAGCCCCTGCTGGGTGTTGCCTGTGGGAAACT
>NW_006293981.1:348-556 GCF_000327345.1 Myotis davidii
GGCCCCGCGGCCCTGCCTGGCCGCCCCGGGTCGGGTCGCACACGGGATGCCCGCCGCCCTGGGTCACAGATAGCAGGTCTGGATGGTGGCAGGGCAGGCAGGATGGTGCTGTCCCGCCCTGCCTGCAGTATGCAAATTAGCTGCCATTTTTATGACGGTTAATTTGCATATGGCACTGATTAGCCAATGTGAAGCATAGCAAAGGTAT
>NW_006293982.1:0-310 GCF_000327345.1 Myotis davidii
CTTCAAAGGGTATACAAAAGCATTGTCAGAATGAGGGAATTATCCTATGGCTGTTCAGGTGCTTGCCCAGTAGCAGGCAATAACATGTAGCTTAAGATGCCCTTTAGCTGTCTGGTAGCCAAGAAATCAATTTAATATATCCTATTCAGGTTTGGGGAAATGCCTTCAGACATTCCCAGATTCAGCCCTGCTGTCATGCTGGAATTGGTCTCTGGCAAAATATACTGTGGATTTTAGAGAACTAGAGTTGTTAAGACCTTGCGGGAAATTTGTTAGTGTACAGCATCAACAGAGCACACTGTTGGTGAAG
>NW_006293983.1:0-236 GCF_000327345.1 Myotis davidii
AAGAGTTAGTGAGAAAACCACAAAAGAATATATATACGGCCCTGACATGTTTGGCTCAGTGGACAGAGTGTCAACCTGCTGACTGAAGGGTCCTAGGTTCGATTCTGGTCAAGAGCATGTATCTTGGATGTGGGCACATCCCCAGTAGGGAGTAGTGTGTAGGAGGCAGCTGATTGATGTTTGTAACTCTCTATTCCTACCTCCCTCTCTGTAACAAATCAATAAAGTATATATTT
>NW_006293984.1:0-661 GCF_000327345.1 Myotis davidii
TGATCCTGATTTGAAAGCTGGGCTGCAGGCAAAACGGCATTCTGAGACCGGGAAGCTGCCTTGCGTGGACCCCATATGGTGATTGTGATCGTGATCTTATTGGAAAAACAGGCCGCAGGGCTGGCGGCTTCTGGATGTTGCAGGCCGCCTTGCATGCAGCCCACTTTTCAAATCATGATCACGGACAAAAGGCAAGGTGGCATTCCAGGACCCAGAAGCCGTGTTGCCTCCAAGCCACATTTAGAACAGAAGCAAGGTTGCAGGCAAGGCGGTTTCTGGGTCGCAAAATGGCGCCTTGCCTGCGGCCCAGCATTCAAATCAAAATCGTCAGCCACAGGCAAGTCGGCTCCTGGGTACCGGCTGTCTCCTTGCCCGTGGGCCAGTTTTCAGATCACAATTATGTGCTGCAGCAAGGTGGATCCTTTTGCCGGGCAGTCTTGTCATGACCATGATCACGATCACGATGACGCATCACTGCAGGAGACATGGAGGCTTCTCGGTCTCGCAATGTCGCCTTGCCTGCGGCCCGTGATCATGATTTGAAAGGTGGGCTACAGGAAAGGCGGCATTCTGAGACCCAGAAGCTTCCTTGCCTGCACAGCATATCGAGATCGTGATTGTGATCTTGTTGGAAAGACAGGTCGCAGGCATGGTGGCTTCT
>NW_006293985.1:0-256 GCF_000327345.1 Myotis davidii
TCCCTAGGCCTGGCTGGCGATCAGAGCTGATCTGTGGAGTAACAGCTGGGTGAGTGGGGGTCCCCCACTGGCAACCGCCTTTGCTGGCCTGGGGCCTGCGGGCTGGGAGCAGCTTCTGCGATGAGTGTCTTCCCACCGGTGGTCAGTGTGCATTACAGCGACCTGTTATACCACTGGTCATTCCACCATTTGGTTGATTTTCATATTAGGCATTTATTATATAGACTAGGGGTCTGGTGCACGAAATTCGTGCACT
>NW_006293986.1:0-465 GCF_000327345.1 Myotis davidii
GCTTGCAGGCTACAGCAGTTAAGCCATAAGCCAATGACTAGCACTAGCTTTCCTACAACCCCAGAAATAGAGTAGCAAGCCTGAGATCTATAAAAGCTGCAGATAGAGCTAGTGAAAGCTCCCTGTTTGCAAATGTACTGAAAGGGTTCAGTACCTGTTGCTGCTGGAAGAGGAGAGGCTAATATCCCCTTCCAGTGCAATCCCTTGGAAGAGACCTGATTGATGCTCTGCCATAAAGGTAACTGGTGGGAAGTCAAGGAAAGCAGGGCCCTGTAACTAATAAACAGAGTTAAGAAAAGGGCACTCTCCCTAGACCTGGGAGCCATCAGGACTTTGAAATTCTCTGAGAGAGGAGAAGTCTGACTCAGAGAATAGCCGAAACCTCATTGGGTTAGGAGGACTGGAGGCTGCACATTGAACTCGGCAGCTGCAAGAATTATTTAGACTGCCATTTGCTAGGCAGAG
>NW_006293987.1:0-326 GCF_000327345.1 Myotis davidii
TCAGCCTGGCCAGCACCCTCTCGCAATCCAGGATCCCTTGGGAGATGTTGGACTGCGGGGATCACGCCGAAACCGGTAGTCTGACATCCTCCGAGGGATGTAGTAGTGTGTGAAGCTGCAGAGAGGCCAGGGAGGAGCCGGAATCCAGGCCAGGCACCGCTTCCACTCAGCTTGGCCCCATTGTACCTGCCGCAGCTGTTGCTCAGTAGCGCTGCTGCAGAGATGGGAAAGGCTCATGCTGGTGCAACTGCACTTGCCAGCTGTGAGCCCAGTGTCTAGCACCCGTTGGTCATCTGAGTGGCACTCCTGCTGTGGGAGTGCACTGA
>NW_006293988.1:0-321 GCF_000327345.1 Myotis davidii
TTAGGGTTTTTCAAAATGCTGACACTCCAAGCTGAAAAGGTTCGCCATCACTGCCCTAGGAAGTTTGGCTTAGTGATAGAGTGTCGGCCTGTGGACTGAAGGGCCCTGGGTTCCATTCTGGTCAAGGGCATATGCCTGGGTTGTGGGCTCAATTCCTGGTGCGGGGCATGCAAGAGGCAGCCGATCAATTCTCTCTCACCATTGATGCTTCTATCTCTCCACTTCCTTCCTCTCTGAAATCGATACAAATATATTTAAAAATGTAGGGATTAAGAAAACGAATTAAAAAATTGACTATGCAAGATATGGTCTGTGTTTACA
>NW_006293989.1:0-323 GCF_000327345.1 Myotis davidii
CAGCATCTTCTCAGTGCTCTGGATCATGCTCAATTAACTGAACTGATGGGGAATATAAGGCATTTTTTTGGGGGGGGGGTGGTTAAGAATCAATCTGTGCCAGTAACCTGCCTTCTAACGCACACTCTTGCTAGCCGATAATTAACTCCATTTGTGAAAGATTTCAGGAGGCTAGCAGCCCAACTCTGTACCTAGTTAACATGTAGGAGGCTAGCAGCTTGACTCTGTACCTAGTTAATCAGTATTCCTAATGCACATTCCTCTTAGCCCATAATCAAGTCACTTCCCCTTCCTTGATTATCTGGTCTTGCAAGACCTATTTA
>NW_006293990.1:0-497 GCF_000327345.1 Myotis davidii
ATATGTAAAATCTTGGATTCTTTTCAGAATCTACATTTTGAACAATACTATTATGAAATACTAAATTCCAGTAGCTAAGAAGTATAAAACTGTCAGCTAAATACTGAGCACTCTAGAATAGGACAAAGCAAATATGTTTTCTCAAAGCATGAGGTTTTATGATTTTACTAAGAAGATGATATTAATATACAACTAGCTAAATAATAAAAGACAGGAAATGTTTATTTTTTACAGAGAAGAAAAACTGATTTTGGTTGGTTTAATAATAAGTTTTCTGGATTTCTTCAAGACTATGCAAAAAAGCCATACTCTCTGGCCATAAAACATGTATGTTACAGAATAAGATCTATAATTGTAATCTGGATGGTCCCACTCTGACCACTGGGTACACTGGCTCTAGGATCTCCAAGGAGGTGCAAGTCAGCCACTGGCTGAGGTCATCCAGCAAGAGCTACAGAGAGATCTGCAGATTCCTCCTCTTTTGTTGGTGTGTGAAA
>NW_006293990.1:1260-2154 GCF_000327345.1 Myotis davidii
GCTTCACAGATAAGGAAAAGCTAAAGGAGTTCATCACCACCAAACCAGTATTATATGAAATGCTGAAAGGTATCCTTTAAGAAGAGGAAGAAGAAGAAAAAGGTAAAGATACAAATTATGAACAACAAATACACATCTATCAACAAGTGAATCTAAAAATCAAGTGAATAAATAATCTAATGAACAGAATAAACTGGTGAATATAATAGAATCAGGGGCATAGAAAGGGAGTGGACTGACTATTCTCGCGGGGGAAAGGGGTGTGGGGGATGTGGGAAGAGACTGGACAAAAATCATACACCTATGGATGAGGACAGTGAGGGGTGGCTAAGGGCAGAGAGTGGGGTGGGAACTGGGTGGAGGGGAACTATGGGGGAAAAAAGATGAACAACTGTAATAATCTGAACAATAAAGATTTAATTAAAAAGATCTATAATTGGAAAGATAACACATGGCAATGTGTTTTAAGTTTGAATGTTACTCAATAGGATGTGGACATGGGAAAATAGGGATGAGCTGGTGATTTAAAGTTTCTGACCAAAATAATAATATATGTAACCTTGAGGTAATCTGTAAAAGTAGGTTAAGAAGAGAGGAGAATGGAGGGAGATCCATACCCATAATGATTTTCACAATTTCCAGTGAAACAAAATCAGAAGAGTGGAAGTGGGAATCAGAAAAAGGCAGATCTATATATTTTTATAAGCAATAGTTCACAATAAAATGATGTTTTTAAAATTGCCTAGCATATTTTAGATAACCAAATTATTATACATTTATAATACAAATGTAAAAATATACAGGAAATCAAAAGATACAATTTGTAATTTCACTATTTATTGGCATTTAAAAATTTTTGTGATAGTCTTTCCATATGTGATATGTATGTGTATA
>NW_006293990.1:2181-3787 GCF_000327345.1 Myotis davidii
ATATTAAAGAAAGTAACTAGAACTCCTTGGAAAAATGGCTGACTCTAGAGATGGAGCAGAGAATATACAAAATGAGCCGGATAAGCTTGTGGTGTCAGAACATAAAAAAATGTGTGTGAAAATGGTGGAGATATGTCACAGGGACAGAGGAACCAACTGAAAGAGCCCCCAAGGGCCAAAACTGGAGCAATTTGTGCAATGAAATGAATAAAGTAGCATTTGATTGTAATCCAAGTTAGAAAATAAATACTCATGAATCAATAAAAGTAAAAATAAATAATTTAAAAATAAATGGAGAAAAATGGACACATCCCTATGCAGAAGAATTCCATGAATATTTTACGTAAGAGACCCCACCTCAAAGGGGTGGAATATAAGTCCTTACTCCTTAAGCATGGGTTTTATAATGTAAAATAATTATGCAATAATCTATAATAATTAAAACATAATATGCTAATTAGACTGGATATCCTTCCAAACAACCTTCCAGACGAAGCCAGGGCTACAAGGGAAGCCTGGGTCCCGGGTGCCAGAGGGAAGCCCGTGCTGACCGCCAGGGGAAGGAAGGCCTACTCTTGCATGAATGACATGCATTGGGCCTCTAGTGTATAAATATTTCTTTCTAAAGAGTATAGTGTGGAAAAGGAGAATTAAATAATAACTTTATAATGGATAAACCTGACAAAAAACTGCCTCAGCCAGGTGATCAAGGTTTACATCAACATTGATATATCATGGTGAGAGGATGTGTCTTTAATATGAAAATGACACTATACCTCTTTAATCCTCTTTTTCAAAACCTAAAACACCAGTGTAATCATGAGAAAAACTTTGGACACATCCTACAAAAAAGCATTTTATAAAATAACTAATTACTACCCTTCAAAACTCTGAGTAATAAAAAAAGGGGACATACAGATGGCCTATAGAGGTATGACAGGATGATGATCAGTGTCAGTAATCATCAGAGAAATGCAAATTAAAACCCCGCTATGTCACCTCACACCTGCCATATCTAAAAGGTATTATGTGAATTCTCACTGATAGGAATATATCCTAAGAAATTGGAAACACAAATCAGAAAGAATTTATGCACCCCTACATTTATAGTAGTACAATTTATAATAGCTAAGATCCAGAAACAGCCTAAGTGCCCATCAGCAGATGAGTGGATTAAAAAATGAACAAACTGTGGTGCATTTACACAGTGGAATACTACGCTGTTGAGTTTTATGCTGAACAAAATAAGCCAGTCAGAGAAAGACAAGTATCACATGATCTCACTCATATGTGGAATCTAAGGACCCAAATTAACTGATGAAAAAATAGATCCAGAGACACAGAAGCATGGAACAGACTATTGAACCTGAGGGAAGCCAGGGGAGGGTGGGTGGATGGGTGGGAAGAGATCACCTAATTAATTTGTATGCATATATGCATAACCCAAGGACACAGACAATAAGGTGGTGAAGGCCTGGGGTCAGGGCTGGAGAGGGCTAGAAGACATCAATGGGTGGGGGAGGGGACATATATAATGCTTTCAACAAAAATATTTGTAAAAAAATCAAAGGAAAAATATCCTTGGGTGAGGATTAACAATACAAAA
>NW_006293990.1:4021-11084 GCF_000327345.1 Myotis davidii
GCTCTAAGGTATTCTGTTTACTACTGCTTTTGATGAGTTTTATTAGGATACACCTTCGTGTATTTTTTTTCATGTGTCTTGTCTTTGTTTTTTATATTCTTGGGGTTGAAACTTTTGTCAGATTTGTAAAATGATTATATTTCTTCAAATATTGTTTTGTCTTATAATTTATTAATTATTTAAAACATCAATTACACATATGTTAAGGCACTTGATGCAGTTCCATAACTCACTGATGAGTTCTTTTTCTTTCCTTCAAATTCTGTCTCTGTGTTACTTATGGAAAATTTCTATAGCTGTCATTTAAAATTCATTAATCTTATTTTCTAAAATATACTTATCTCATCTACTGTACATTTCCGACTCACACATAGTTCCATATCCAGAAGTTCAATTTGGATAGCATTATATCTTCTATGTATTATCTTTTTAAAAATAATTTTTGATTGATTTTTAGAGAGAAGAAGGGAGAGAGAGAGAAAAAAAACATTGACGTGAGAGAGAAATACTGATAAGCTGACTCCTGCACATACTCCAACTAGGATCAATCCCACAACCTGGGTCTGTGCCCTGAAAGAGGGTCAAATCCTCCACCTTCTGGTGTAGAGGATGATGCTCCATCCAATTGAGCCACACCAGTCAGGTCATCCATGTCTTTTCTTATCAGGCATATAAAAATTAGCTTTAATAATTATTTTATTAATTTAATTAATTATTTTAGTTTTGTGTGGTCATTCTAACAGCTATGCTAAGTATGGCAGTTTTTATAAATTGGCTTGTCTTTACATTAGAGTCATATTTTTATGCTTTTTAGATAATTTTAATTGGATGTTGGCTGTCAGAAATTCTACCTTGTTCAGTGGTAGATACTTTTTATTTTTCCATATATATCCCTTGAGTTTTTGTCTGTGATATAGTGATATATGGAACAAATCTGTCTTTTAAGAGTTGCTAGTTACTAACAAGGCTTACTATTCCCCACTGCTGAGCCAATGGCCCATAAATCTTGAAGTTTTCCAGTCTCTTATGGAAATGCATACTACGTCCAAGTCTGCATCAGTTACACATAGAGTTAACACTAATTCATTGGGGTGGCTCTATCCCCAGGCTAAGGTTAGGTTCCTTTATTTTTTTATTGTTATAGTATCACATATGCCTCCTTTTTTTCAGATTGACACCGGCCCCCTGCCCCCTGCAACTCCCAGCCCCAAGGGCAGCCCCCACCTCCCCGGTGTCTGGGTCCATTGGTTATGCTAATATGCAAGCATACAAGTCCTTTAGAGCAGCACAGTATTCCATGTGTAGATGTACCAGTCTTCTAATCTACTCATCTGCTGATGGGCACTTAGACTATTACCAAATCTTAGCTATTGTAAATTGTGCTGCTATGAACACAGGGGTGCATATATCCTTTCTGATTGGCGTTTCTGATTTCTTGGGATATATTCCTAGAAGTGGAATCTTCACCGGTACAGCTCTTATGGAAATGGAAACTAAAGAGAAAATACACAATTGGGACTACATCAAAATAAAAAGCTTCTGCACAGCAAAAGAAACCATCAACAAAACAACAAGAAATCCAACTACATGGGAGAGCATATTTACCAATGTTATTTCTGATAAGGGTTTAATCTCCCACATTTACAGGGAACTCTTACAATTTAACAAAAGGAAGATAAACAATCCAATCAAAAAATGGGCAACAGACCTAAATAGATACTTTTCAAAAGGTTAGTTTCCTTTAGATATAAGGATCAGTAAATGCTTCAGGGGAAACTCTACAGATCTTCTGAGGTCTGTCTGTACGTCAATGCCTTGATCTCTCTGCCCTCTTCAGATTAATTTCTTCAATCAGGGAGCCCGTTAGTTTCCTCCGGGGCTCCCTGTTCTGTGCTGCATCCTGAAAACAATGTCAGAGGCAGTAAACAGAGCTAATTGCTGTGCTTAATTAATCTGTCTTCCATCTTTCAGGAATAGCTTTCCATTGTCTGATGAAAAATTTCTTTAAAGTTACTTTATATTGTACTTTTTGCTTTTTTCTATTATAATTTTACAGTACTTTAGTTATTTATAGACATAAATAATACTATAGTAAAAATTTCCAAAGTTATATAAATTATAACTACAAATTCACAAGAATCTTAAAAATATTCTTAAATCTCTCTCTCTCTGTCTCTCTCTCTATATATGTATATCTTAAATATTTTATATGCTATATATCCAATCATAAAGAAATATCAAGTAATGATTACCTTCCTAGAAATATAAGAATTATTATCAATTACTTGAGTTATATACATTTTTATTAAAGTCAAAGTGGCATTAAGTAAAATTATAAGCAATTATTTCATATGAGGCTTTCTTAAAATTAAAAACTGTAAATAGTCAACGTTAGTAGGCCTTGAAAAATGCACTTTAATTTGTTGGTTTTCGCACTTTGATGTGGGTTTTGCTTTGCATTTTCTAAACTTGTTCATTATTTCATTATATTGATTTCCTTTAACCTTTAAAGTAATCCAGATCTCTTTGTTTAGAAAGTGTTTTTTTCATTATATATCTAAATCCTAGAAAAAATAGGGATGGAAATCAACACTGAAAAAGTCCCAGTTTTTCGATACTGACATTAGAATAATATAGACCGTTAAGGATTTTAGTATTTCCCAAACAGTAAAATTATCCCATGGATTCTATAAGTCGCTTGCAAGAAAAACAATCCAAAAGTGTGATCACACCGCACCATGTGTTGAAGCAACTTACATGTGTCTGAACTGTTGGCATCCTTTCTCCCCACACCAGGAGGTTAATGTGTTGAGGAAGATGCTTGCAGGCTCGGCACTATTTTTCTGCTTCTCTTCTGACAAGCTGCTGAAGATGGTTATTTATAGCAAAGCCAGTCAGCAACTCCAATACTCACATAATTTCACCTTTTATCCATTCTGCAGAAGTGTTCATCACTTTTACTTAATACAAGGATCTTATTCTAAAACACCTTGGTGTGTGTGTGTGTGTGTGTGTGTGTGTGTGTGTGTGTGTGTGTGTATTTCTGATGTTGCTTTCTGTTGAATTACCCAAATATTTGAAGGGAATTTTTAGGCATATTTCAAGCGCTTCTTTTTCTTCTTTCTAAGGCTTCTCTCTTCAATTCCAAGCTATGCTGAGAGCTTTAACTGTATCTTATATCTAGTCAGTGAAAATGTGGCTTTCTACTTGAGCTGAATACCAAGAAAATTAAAAAAAATAATTATTGATTTATTTTTGCCTTTACTTCCCTTGCCTTTGGGTCAAATTCATAAACTCTTCTCTAAGGCCAAGGCCCAGTAGTTTAGTATCTATGTTTTCTTCTATGTTATTTATTGTTTCTGTTATTATATTTAGGTCTTTGATACATATTGAATGAGTGTTTTGCAGATGGGAACATACTGTAGTCATTTCATTCTTTTGCATGTGGCTTTTCAATTTTCCCAGTGCTGGTTAAGAAGAGGCTTTCTTTTCTTCATTGTATGTTTTGCCTCCTTTGTGGAAAATTATTTGCCCACACAGATGTGGTTTTATTTCTGGGCTCTCAGTTCTGTTCCATTGATCTCCATGTCTATTTTTCTGCCAATAACATGCTGTTTTGATTATTGTCACTTTGTATTGTTAATTTGAAGGGAGTGTGATACCTTGGGCTTCATTCTTTTTTCTCAGGATTGCTTTGCCTATTTGTGGGTCTTTGGTAGTTGCATACAAATCTGATGATTTTTTTGTTCTATTTCTTTAAAAAATGTCATTGAATTAGATGGGGTTGCATTAAATCTGTATATTGCTTTGGTAACATAGACATTTTAACTATGTTGGTTCTTCTAATCCATGAACATAGAGTATCTTTCCATTTCGTTGTGTCTTTCTCAATCTCTTTTATGATGCTTTCTATATATAGGTTTTTCACATCCTTTGTTAAGTTTATTTCTAGGAATTTTATTTTATTTTTTGTTGGAATTGCAAACGGAATTTTTAAAAATTTCTTTTTCTAAAATGTTATTGTTAGTATATCAGATTACAGTAGATTTTGTACATTGATTTTGTATCCTGCAATTTTACTGTATTTATTTATTGTTCTAGTAGATTTTTGGTGGAATCTTTAGGAGGCAAAACTAATATGTAATTATAGCAATCAGATAGCAATTGACTGTGGGAGAGATGGAATTGCCTGAAGAGGGGCTTGTTTGAATGTTTGGGGTGGTCACAATTTTCTATATATAATTCTTGGTGGTACTTATAGAGGTGTATATAATTGTCTAAACACAAAACTAAACATTTCTGTGTATTGTATGTAAATTATAGTTTTATTTTAAAAAGCATTAAATAACTAGTTTGGAAAATTAAGTTTACACCGCAATTGGTGGAGCACATATAAACCTTATACCAATTCTGTGAACTTCTTATCCTATATAAAGAGGTAATATGCAAATTAGCCCTCATGCTCTCACAAGATGGCTGCCTATGACCAAGCTGGTGGGAGGGGGGTTGCGGAGGGAGTTAGTGAGGGATGACCAAACTACTGAATAAGCAGTCTGTGTGGGGTGACCAGGCCACAGGGATGTTAGTGAAGGACGACCAAATGACTGAACAAGCAGGCTGCGTGGGATGACCAGTACAGCAGGGGGCCATGAGGGGAGACCAGGCCAGCAGGGGTGGCAGTTGGGGGGTGACCAGGGAAGCAGAGGGGCAGTAAGAGGCGACCAGGCCAGGCCAGTTGGGGGGCAGTTGGGGTCAACTAGGCCAGCAGGAGGGGGCAGTTAGGGATGACCAGGCCGGCAGAGGGGGGCAGTTGGTGGTGTCCAGGCCGGCACACAGAGGCAGTGATCAAGCCAGTAGGGGGGGCAGTTAGGGGCAATCAGGCAGGCAGGCAGGTGAGCGATTAGAAGCCAGCAGTCTCGGATTGTGAAAGGGATGTCCCAGATTGGAGAGGGCACAGACTGGGAGATGCCCCCATGCACAAATTTCATGCAACGGGCCTCTAGTTCTTACATAAGAAGATAGTTTAATATTATTGTTATTTATTTTCAGTACAGTGTCTGGGGTGGTAAATGACTAGGTTGTGCTTTTTAAATAAAGCATACGTGCCTGGCTGGCATGGCTCAGTGGTTGAGCATAGACCTATGAATCAGGAGGTCACAGTTCAATTCCCAGTCAGGCACATGCCTGGATTTCAGACTTAATCCCCAGTGGGGGTTATGCAGAAGGTGGCCAATCAATGATTTTTTCTCATCATTGATGTTTCTATCTCTCTCTCCCTCTCCTTTCCTCTCTGAAATCAATAAAAACTCTCTGGAAAATAAAAATACATAAAAAAGCATATGTGTATTTAAAAAATCTGAAATCTGAAACTTCAGTGTATAAGTTTTGTTGTTGTTGTTTAAAACTGCTTAGTTTTTAGTTCTTAGTTATTTTTAACAAAAAGGAGGTCATGGTAAAAAGTATTTGAGATTCAGTTTTTAAATATTGTATCTCCTCTCTGTTTAGTTTGAAAAGCCACATGTCCATTTATTTTTATTTTCCAAAGTTGTCCCCTTTTATTAGGAAATTATACAAATATAGCTGACAACTTTGCATGAAAACTACATAGGCTGACATTTATTACTTAATAACCATTATTGATTAAATATATTTTTGTTTTAGAAACTCTCAGGTTTTATGATAAGAAAACAAAATGGTTAGTTTGATTTTTATAGCATAGATAAAAGCTACTGGCAGTGATATTTTGCCCCTACTTCTTATTTTTTTATTTTTTATTTTTTTTTAGCTAAGATGACCTCTTCTGGCCCATTTACTCACTATATTATTTCTTATTTCATAAAGTTCAATATATTTTTATCACATTTTAAAACCTGATTCTATTGTCTCATATCCACTTTAAATTCTCATCAATTGAGCATTGTAGTTTATGTATCTTCTTGGTGTTTTTATCTCATTTATGTTTTCTGGGCATCTTTCCACTTACTTTTCTATTTTATTCTCTGTACCTGGAGTATTTCTTTCTTTATCCATCTGTTAAACTATCTATATCTTCCCTTCAGGATTGATTCTATCACAGAATTAAACTGAACTACCATCTGTTTCTCACAAGCAAACAATAGAGACTCTATATTTGCATATATCACTGTGTATCTAAAAATTATTTTTCTCATTTTACAAGGCCACATAGGGAAAAACCCAAAAAACAAAACCATTAATTCCCATATCATTTAATGAATATTATAAGACCAAGTTTATCTTTGTACTTTAAAATTGTACATTTTTCTTAATTATAATATTACCAGAGGCCTGTTGCATGGATTCATGCACCGGTGGGGTCTCTCAGCCTGGCCTGTGTCCTCTTGCAATCCAGGACCCCTCTGGGGATCTTGGACTGCCAGTGTTGGCCCCATCCCCACAGGACGGCCTGCAGAGAGGGATGTCCCAGATTGGAGAGGGTGCAGGTTGGACTGAGGGGACCATCCCCAGACCCCATGCATGAATTCTGTGCACTGGGCCTCTAGTTCTTACCCTGGCCTGCGGAGATGGGGCAGAAACTGGCAGTACAATGCCTAGTGGCACTCCTGCCTGCCGCTCCTTTTCCTACTGGCCCTGCTGCACCTGCCATGGGCTCACGCCCAGTCAGTCTGTGAGCCCTGCGTCTGGCGCCCGTTGGTCAGCTGATTGGTGATCCCACTGTGGGAGTGCACTGACCACCAGGGGGCAGCTCCTGCATTAAGCTTCTACCCTCTGGTGGTCAGTGCGTGTCATAGCAACAGTCGATCCATCCTTAGGTCGTTTGTTCACTTAGTCTTTTATATATAAACTAGAGGCCCGATGCACAAATATTTGTGTACTCAGGGGGCAGGGGGGTCCCTCAGCCTGGCCTGTGCCCTCTCGCAGTCTCGGACCCCTCGGAAGATAATGCTCTGCTGGCTTAGGCCTGCTCCCGGGTGGCAGAGGGCAGGCTTAATCCCTAGGTGCAGCCCCTGGTCAGAATCAGAACAGGGCCGATTGGGGGGTTGGGGCACCGCACCCTGTCATACTCAAGGCAGGGTCGATGGGG
>NW_006293990.1:11947-16726 GCF_000327345.1 Myotis davidii
GGAGGTTTCGGGGGTTTTGTTAAGCTTCTGTATTTGTAACTATGTTTCAAACTGCAGGCTCAGAGGCCGGCAAGGCAGGCGAGGAATGTTGCAGTCCTCTGTCACTGAAGCAAGCAAGCCTCATCTTCAGTTTAAGCTGCCTGGCTGCCGGCCGCCATCTTGGCTGGCAGTTAATATGCATATCACCCTGATTAGCCAATGGGAAGGGTAGCGGTCATATGCTAATTACCATGTTTCTCTTTTATTAGATAGGATTATTGTTCAGGTTATGATTCTATAATTATTTTTAATTTTTATATTAATTTTATAGAAAGCAAGTGGGAGAGAGCAAGAGAAAAATTGAGAGATGGGGAGAGAGAGAGAGAAACATCGATTTGTTGTTCCACTTATTTATGCATTCAGTGGTTGATCTTGTATGTGCCCTGACCTGGGATCAAACCCACAACTTTGGCGTATGGGGATGATGGTCTATACCAACTGAGCTACCTGGCCAGGGATGTGATTCTATAATGTTTAGATTTTATAATGTTAAAAAGGTGGAATAATTTTCTAATAAAAAGTATATTATTATAGCTACAGCTACTTTAAAATTAAATTTTGAGTCACTTAATGGAATATTAGTTTGAGTTTGTGTTCTTAATTCCAAGAACATATATGCATGCACACAACTTGTTATTTTAATTGCTAAAATTGCATTGTATCTAGTAAGGCTTATATTTTATTAAAGTTCACATTGTGAGATTAATGGACCTAAACTACTTTGGAATTTAGTCATATTTAGTCACACATAGGCTTATGTGCCTACATGTAATATTTTATTTCCAAGGGGCTAAATTATTAACTCCTTGGAAGTAAATTAATTTTGTTTATATTTTCCAATAAGTTAACTGTTCAAAAATATTAAAGAAAACAGCTTCTGAGTACTTTTAAGTCATGTTTATCAGGGCATAAAATGTGTGTGCTGTCACCAAGAATGTATGCACACATACAGCAAACATCATCATTATATACAATTAAAATGCAGAAAACAAGTTAGAAGTTGTAATGGTTTATTTTACCCACACTGAATCAACTCTATTTTCTCATTGTGATTTTGATTTTCTCTTCTTCCTACAGTTCAGTTTTTTTTTTTATATCTGATTTTGATGATGAATGAAATTTACTTGGTCTTCCAATATTACATGCAATTTATCCCCATTATCTTACTTGGCCACATAATGAAACATTTGGTTATGCTATATTTGACATGTTCTCTGAACCCTCTGGGTCCTACAGTATGGTGGGAAAGGCCTTCATTCACCCATTTAAGCACCATGAAGTAGAAATTATTTTGGGCACTCAGGGTATAGTTATAAACAATAGATTTTATCCTTGTTTTTTGATGTATAAAAAGTACCCAATGATTACAATATTTTTTAAAAAGTAACATTATTAAAGGTTTTAAAAACATGTAGCATTAGGAGAATTAAGAAATGCCACATTAAAGAAAATACGTTAATTGATGAGGAATAATGGTTATCCTAATCTATAATAATAAAAGCATAATATGCTAATTAGACCGGACTGCCAAACAACTTTCTGGATGACCTTCTGGACTAAGCCAGGGCTGCGAGGGCCGAGGCAAGCCACTGCAGCTGTGAGTGCCGAGCCCTTTGCATGAATTTTGTGCATATTATTAAAAAAGGTGAGTGACACAGATAGAAAGGAAAGTATAGAAGAGGTAATAAACAGCCTGGAAGATTACAGGGATGATAATTAAGTCCATATACTTTTGGAGCATTGTGGTTCTGGTTAATTGCTAATTTTGGTATCAACTCTCCTCTGTGGGTTTTCTCTCTAGATTACTTTTTGGTGCTCAGCATTGGTTATACAGGAACAACTGGGTAAGCTAAGGCTAATCTCTGGTTTCTCTTCTTGGTCACCTTCATTCTCATACAATCATCTTCCCCAAGTTCAGTTTGCCATAATTTAGTATAAGAATGATTATTACTAAGCAGTATATAATTTCCTCTAAATTACAAGAAAAGAAGTTAGCAAAAAAATACCTTTCAGGAAATCTACATTTGCACTTTTAAAGTTTTCACCTGCAAGCCAAAAACTACAGTAGTGGACAAAAAAATATTAGGTGAAAATCCCAAGGGAGAACCTCTAACGTACTTTGCAAATAAAATACTGACAGAGTGAAAATTAAGTTAATTAGAAAACATTCTTACATATTTAACTTCCAACATTTTTCTGTTAACAAGTAGTTTTTACTATTATTAAGAGTAGGTGAACATAATATGAGCTCTTTGATTGTGTTGACTATTTCCATTACTGTGAAATAGAACGTGAGCTAAAGCTGACAACAGCCTCTGCATGATTTAGTATAAAACCGATTTCCCACTACTGCTGACACTGGAATGCAAACTTCTTGGCTCACACAATGGCTGAGAAAGCTGAAAACTCACATAAAATATACATTTCATGATGGAAATCAGAACAAAAAGTTACAAAAGTCTTAATTTGAATGGATGAGTGAAAAAATTTGAAGTGTGATAGGATCTGCTTAAATGTGAGGGATTTTTTGAAAAAATCTAAAACCATATTAGCTAGAAAGGCTTAATGTTATTATTCATTAACATGCATTTATTGTCGACTTACATTGCCAGAATATGAAGATATGATATAGGCTACATAGAGAAACTGACTTCAAAATAGATAATTTACTGTACAACATGTAAATATTGTGATAGAAGTTCTGTGAAATGAGAAGTGTTTGAGTATAACTGAGATCTCCATGGCCAGAAAAAGCAACACAGAACGATAGGCAGATGGGCATCTGCAATAAACACATGTGTTCAAGATGTGAAAACACCTGCATGAAAATGAAAAGAAAAGAATAAGTGGTATGTTTTACTTACAAAGCAAATGGATATCTATCTACATATAACTGACAGTTTAGTATGAAAATTATTTTATTAATATATGCCATTGGTTCTTTAAAAAATATATTTCTAATTCCCCTTTAACATCTAATAAAAGCATAGATCCTGATGAACTAACCAAAGCCTCTCCATGTAATATAATAGTTGACAGGCTCAAACTCTGGCACAAGATGAAAATCAGAAGTCCACAGGCTACTACTATTATCCAAATGAAAAATGCAGGCGCGCCCTAGGTGGTTTGGCTCAGTGGATAGAGCTTTGGTCTGCGGACTGAAGGGTCCTGGGATTGATTCCAGTCAAGGGTACATGCCCAATTACCAACAAATCAACAAATGACAAGTGCTAGAGAGGATGTGGAGAAAAGGAACCCTCTTACACTGCTGGTGGGAATGCAGACTGGTGCAGCCACTGTGGAAAACAGTATGGCACTTCCTCAAAAAATTAAAAATGGAACTCCCATTTGACGCAGTAATCCCACTTCTAGGAATATATCCCAAGAAAACAGAAACACCAATCAGAAAGAATATATGCTCCTCCCTGGCTGGGGCCCAGGTCAGGGCTCATGTAGGAGGCAACCAAAGTGTTCCTCTCACTTTGATATTTCTCTTTGTCTTTCCCTTTCTCTTCCACATTCTCTAAAAATCAAAGAGAACATATCCTCAGGTGGGGATTAAAAAAAATAATAAAGAAATTATTATTAAGGGCTGAGGGCTCACAGTATGGAAAAGGGGACTGGCTGGTCTGAGGGACACCTCCCCCCCCCCATGCATGAATTTCGTGCACCGGGCCCCTAGTTCTAAATAATTTGGTTTGCTTTTTATATGTTTTTGCTTTAATATATTTACTCTTACTTATATATTAATTTATCTATAATAACATTTAATATATTATTATTTAATCTATATGTTATCATTTAGTTAATAAATATTACCACACACTTATGTGTATACCTGCCTGTCAAAAGCTAGCTGAGCTGGACGGAGCTGTGTTTCCAGGTGCAAGAGTACATAAGGCAACAGCAAGCCAAATAAAAATTTAACAATTAATTCTTTTTTATCACTTACTTGAAATAGTACTGTTGCTGTTGTTATAGGGGACCAAGAACTTACCCCTGATTCTTTCCTTGGAATCATATTTGGTATTATTTTCAACAGTCAATCTTCACAATAGTTGGTTTCTCTGCTCTATTCTTATTACAAAAACTAGAGGCCCAGTGCACTAAATGTGTGCACTGGTAGGGTCCCTAGCGGTTGCCAGCTGCTGGCTGGGTACTCCCTCCCTTTCCCCAGCTGCCTCCCACCCCCCTGATCAAACTCCCAGACAACTCCCAGTTGAGGGGACAATTTGCATACTATGCTTTTCTTATTTAGGATTATAGTTTTATAATCTCCTGTAAATGATGTCAACTGACTACAGTTGACACACATTTGTATTCCCACTCTGCTTACTATTAGTGTTATTTTCAAAATTTTGGTGGTTTGCTTTTTTTCCACTCTTGGACTCTGACAAGTTGTCTCATATTTTCCCCTTGCATAGAGCCACATGAACATTAATTACAGTAACAACCTCTATCCTGCTTTATTCACTCATTGATTCATTCAGTAATGAGATATTTAATAAACTTTACTATTGCTTGAAAGCATGCCAAGGATTAGGGCTACAAATGTGAAGCGGAGATACACAGCCCCTGAATAGTGAATTCTCTCTAGAGGTGAATTAAAACAAAATATTAAATAAAACCATGATAACAAACCAAAATTGATTCACCAACTCTGATAATTGCTATGACAAAAACAAACAAGGAGTTAAAATAGAAAGCAGTGCAGTGATGGCGAACCTATGACACACATGT
>NW_006293990.1:17139-21853 GCF_000327345.1 Myotis davidii
TGAAATGAATGACTAGGCATCAATTAATATATAATCCTCCCTCTAATGAACATTAAGATCCCATAAGGCCTGGAACCAATTTGACAGTTGTCTGAGTGTTATACTCCAAGACAGCATTAGCTGATATCATAATTTCCAGAGATTCAACTGCCATCATTGAGAATTTTTCTGTCAAAGCATCATTCATTTGTATTCTGAATTGGGAATATTGCTTCCTTAGGGACAATCTCTTGATGGATATTCAGCCATATTATATGAAAATAATCACTCAAGGTCATTTTAAAATGAAAATATAAAATTGCTCACGTCAGCTTGCTTGATGACCAGAAAATGTAAGTGGCTTCTTATCAGGTAGATTTTATTTTTGTTAATCTTTATTCTAAAATTTTTTTTGGAAATGTAAAATATTTAATATTTGCAACTATAGAACCTATCATAAGATAAATTTTATACATCTACAGCTCTTATTAATATGAAATATTTTAAATGGCTCTCTTTAAAATATATACATACATATTGAGCCCTGGCCAGGTAGCAACATTAGGGTGTTTATGTCTTTATCCCTATAAGTATGTCAAAATATTTTGCATAAGAATGTTGCAGTAAAAATGTGACAAACTTTTTATTGTCTTTCATCCTTACCCTATCTTGTACTACATGATACGTTCTTTTTTGTTTGTTTTATTTTTATTTCCCCCCAGTAGTATTAAGATTGATCATCTATTTTTCCCAACAATTTTCTCTCTATGTTTTTTCTGTTATAATATCTTGTTCAATTTTCTCTGGAACTTTTAATAAAATTACTCATAATTATTACATAGTTTAAATTGACAACCCAATGTCCTTTTATTCTCTTGGTCTTTCACCCATGGTTCCAAGATGCTATTTCTGCTCCCAACATCAGTTCTATGCCGCATAAAGTAGGAAGAGGAGGAAGTGGCAACTTATGTATCAGTCAACTGAGTAAAATCTCTGTTAGCTTTCCCAGGAACTATGCCTTATGATTGACGCATATTTTATGAAACCTTTTCTCTCACAAATGCCAAGAACATTTAAAGCAGAAGAGTCATTAGAACTGTGGTTCACATCTCACAGAAGGAACTACATTATATTATCATCAACTATATTATCATCAACAGCAAGGAAAATAAATATGAATATATGCACACACACACACCTGATGCACACAATCAACCACTAAATGATAATTATCTCCAGTTCTTCTCTTTTCTAATTTGGAGTATAAAAAATAATACTAATAATGTCTAAGACTTCATTTTGATTATTGTTTAAACAGAGTAGCTTTGTGATATACATATATATATATAATGTATATTTAGATAAGATGTATTTAATATATAAAATATAAATATAAAATATTATATCTATGTTTGAACCCTGTATCTCAATTATATCAGTTTTGTCATAAACATAGAGGAGAAGGAAAAAACAGAATGCATATACTTTGGCACCTTTGGTCATTTCTTTATGTTTGTTACATGTGTTTAGATTCAAGTTCTCAAAACATAAGCTTAGCTAACTATAGACATAATTTCAAAGTGCAAATATGTATAAATTCTATTTTCTGACTCCCTTGCTTACTATTCCAACCCAATATATTCATCTTCTCAACACACACACACACACACACACACATATAGACATAATTTCAAAGTGCAAATATGTATAAATTCTATTTTCTGACTCCCTTGCTTACTATACCTACCCCATTATATTCATCTTCTCAACACACACACACACACACACACACACACACACACACACACAGTATTTGAGCTCTATTCAGCTCCAAATTGAAAATAATGTTAGGCCTCTTTTCTTGCTATGTTGGGTTAGATGATCTGAAAAGAATTCATTGTTATAATTTAATAAGTCATAATGGAGAAGTTTCTTCCTTCCCTATATTTCTGGACCTTCTAGAACATTGGATTTAAAATTTAAATTATAAAAGAAACTCTTATAAACTCACATAAAAGTGTACGTTCAGGAATCTCAACACTGTCTTTCCTGCCACAGAGATTTTGAATTAATATGACTTAGATTCTAAGTTGTGGAGGGGAGTCTCATTTTGCAGACAGCACTGGACTTGCCTAATTTACTATATCCAAAGAAGACAGATAAACCTAGAGAACACAAATTTTAAAAGGTAATTTCTAATAATTCCAAATGAAGAATTTGCCTGAAACCAATGTAAAAGCTAATTTTCAACACCCCACAACACTCAAAGCTCTACTATTGCTAATATGGTACAATTCTGTTTTTAGAGTCTACTTCCTTATTGAAGGTGGGGTGAATTCTAAGGTTGTACAGAGATGGTTGGATTGAATTAGAAGATAGATTTGAACTTTCTTTAAAGGATGATTTATAGATATTAGCTAATTCTGGAACATACAAATCCAATTTATTTTACATTGCAAGAATTTGCATAAAAATAGGTTTACATGGAAATGTTGGGAATGTTGTCTATTATACTAATTTTCTCCTGCAATAATAACTAATTATTTAATGTGCTTATCCATGAAATATGATCAAAGTATTACATTATGTTTTTTGAAGTTCTATTTTCTATATACATGTTTTAAGATCTCAAAACATAAGATATTTAAATTACATAAAATTATAATCACTTTAAGAAAATTTTTCAAATTATCAGATTACCAAATTTATATATTTAGGTTAATGAAATTTATCTTTTAATTGATATATGCAATCTACATAGTAATCCAAAAATCCCTAATGAAAATTTATCACGTATATTATAAAGTCTCCAAAAATATATGTGTCAAATTCGTTTAATGAACAGTTAAGAATTTAGAGAAGACTATCTTTGTTAAAGAGTTAATTCAATCTTTGTATTGAATGTATGTTTATATTAATTGGAGCATATTCTCATTTTATTTTATAAAATATATCCTAATTTTGATTATTTTTTCTTAAAATAAAATTTTATAGAGAGACTGAGAAACTTAAATTAATACAATTTTTAAAATATGTGTGCCATTTGTTCTTGAGATGGAAGCTACATACACACATGCACAGTTAATGTATTCACATTTTACAAATTCTGGGGATGATTGATATGAAAGATGGTAGACCTAATGTGAATCACCTGAGGGGAAAAAAAAGCAGGCCTTTCTAAAATTAAATTTATAAAACACATATCAATAGCAGTTTATCATTGATCAACCAATAAACTAGTCTATATTCACTTTAGGTATATTCAATTTTCTATTTAAATTCTTATTGCATTGAATGAAATACTATTATTTTCATTTCACAATGAAAATTTAGTTATATTATATCCAACCTTTATGGATAACTATGAATCAAGGAAGCACATCTAAAAAAGCCAAATTTAATTGCACAATCTTTGTTTTGACCTAGGAATGAATACCTATAGTAATTTCATCTACTTTTAATCGTGCAAATTATATTCTAGATTATGGTAAATTATTAGAATTGTATAATTTTATGAATTTTAAAGGATTATACACAAGTAATTTTCCCAAAAATAAACGTTAACATTTATTCAAAGTAAATAAGTAATGATAGATAATATTGAAAAGGAAAATAGGCAAATGTTTTTATGAAACCAATTTATATAACACATATTTCGTCATTCAGGCAAACTCATAGAAATTAAAGATGATTCTCTGCCAAGTAAATAGCATTCTTTTTTTCCTAATTATGTAACTACTTATTTATTTAAAATTAACTCTAAACGAATATTACAATCAATTGGATATAGATGTTCTTGTACTTACCTTCCTTGGGAAACATGCATATTTTAAATCAATTAAATATACTTTATAGCACATATTCATAAAATATAAACAGTGACCTATATTTATATTTCACTAGATGTTAAAATCAACCAAGGGACTCAATGTAATTTACAGCTAGAAGACATATTCAAAAATTAGATACAATCCTTTGTCTTTTATTTTCTGTTCTTTGTTTGGTTTAATTTTGTTCCCAACTTTTAATTTAAAGTTTCTTAAAACCTACAGAAAAGGTGAAAATGTTAAAATAAGCACCCACATGTATTGCCTTTTTGTTACATCAGTTGTTAATATTGGCCACATTAACTTTATCCCACTCTCGTCTTTATAATATAGCTCTAGATACAGTATAGATGAATACTTGTTTTTTTCATCGAATTATTTATTTATTTATTTATTTGCTTGCTTGTTTATTTTGTTAATCTTTACCTGAGGACATTTTTTTCCCATTGATTTTTAAAGAGAGAGGAAGGGAGAGGGAGAGAGAGAGAAACATCATTGTGAGAGAGGCACATGGCCCTCCCGCATTGGTCTAATGAGGGCTGGGAGTCAAACCTGAAACCAAGGTACATGCCCTTGACTGGAAACATACCAGGATCCTTCTGTCTGCGATCCAACAATCTATGTATGCACTGAGCCAAACTGGCTATGACTGGTTGAATCACTGAAAATTAAGTTGCAAACATAGTCACATGTCACTCTTAATTATTCTAACATGTTTCTCTAGAGAAAAAGTGCATTCTCCTACTTAAATGCAATTTACTTAATAAATTTAATTTAAAACAATAAAGTTATCTAATATTATTTTTTCTAATCCTATGTAATAAAAGAGAAACATGGTAATCAACCATACCTCTGACATGCTTCCCATTGGCTAATCAGGGAGATATGCAAATTAACTGCCAACCAAC
>NW_006293990.1:22209-22522 GCF_000327345.1 Myotis davidii
CCCCAGGATCAGCAGAGCCGCAAGGCCTCCAAGCACTGGGATCAGCGGAGCTGCGAGGCCTCCCAACACTGGGATCAGCTGAACAACAAGGCCTCACTGCCCGGTGTCAACCTGAGCCACGAGGCCTCCCAGCACTGGGATCAGCAGAGCTGCTAGGCCTCCTGGCCTTTGGAGCAGCATGACAGGGGGCAGCAACCAAACCCCCTGATCGCCCTGCGACTCTGTGTGTGACAGGGTGTGGTGCCCCAACCCCCTGATCGGCCCTGCTCTGTGTGACAGGGTGCGGCACCCCAACCCCTCCCCCGCTGACTGG
>NW_006293990.1:22866-27492 GCF_000327345.1 Myotis davidii
ACTGGCGTCCCTCTGGCACCTGGGACCTGGGCTTCCCTTGTAGCCCCAGCTTTGTCTGGAAGGTCGTCCAGAAAAATGTCTAGTATAATTAGCATATTACATTTTTATTATAGATAATAATAAAAGACAAACATGCAAATTGACCATACCTTCGCTGCAACTTAAGCCATGCCCACCAGCCGATCAGAGCGACTATCTGCAAATTAACTCAACCAAGATGGTGGCCGGCAGCTATGGAGCTGAAGCAAGCAGGAGGCTTGGTTGCCCCAATGATGGAGGAAGCTAAGCTTCCCACTTGCCATGGCCTGGCTCTGAGCTCCACTCAAAGCAACAAAGTTTCAATTATAGAAGGTAAATAAACCCCAGATCCCTGCTTTCAGCCAGCCGCAGCCTCAGAGCTGGAGCCAGGCCTCAGAGCTGGAGCCGGCTCTCAGCTCCAGTGACAGCCACAGAAGGTAAATAAATCCCAGAATAAAAGAAAAAAAGAAAAAAAGGAGAGGTTGGGAGCTTCAGTCGCCCACCAGCCTGAAAACGGCCCTCAGCCCCTCACCTAGACTGGCCAGGCACCCCAGTGGGGACCCCAACCCTGAAGGGTGTGTGACCAGCTGCAAACAGCCATCATGCCCTCACCCAGGCTGGCCAGGCACCCCAGTGGGGACCCCAATCTGGATCCAGGACACCCATCAGGGCAAACCAGCCGGCCCCCACCCGTGCACCAGGCCTCTATCCTATATAGTAAAAGGGTAATATGCATCTGAGCATCAGGATCAGCGGAGCCGCGAGGCCTCCCGACACCAGGATCAGCGTGACAGGGGGCAGCGCCGAAACCCCCTGATTGCCCTGTGGCTCTGTGTGTGACAGGGGGTGTGGCCACAACCTCCCTATCCGCCCTGCTCTGTTCGTGACAGGGGAAGGCACCCCAACCCCCTGATCAGCCCTGCTCTGTGCCTGATGAGGGGGAGCTCCCCAACCCCCTGATCGCCCTACGGCTCTGTGTGTGACAAGGCACAGCGCCCCCACCGCCCCCCAGAGGCCCTGCTCTGTGTGTGACGGGGTAGAACCATAACCTCCTCATTGGCCCTGTCCTGAGTGTGACAGTGACGGTGCTCCAACCCCTTGATCGGCCCTGCTCCGTGGGTGATAGAGGCCGGCGCCCCAACCACCCCCCACGGACCCTGCTCTTTGTGTGATGGGGTAGAGCCATAAACTCCCCATCGGCCCTGCCCTGAGTGTGACAGAGTGCAGCACCCCAACCTACTGATCCACCCTGCTCTGTGAGTGACAGGGGGGAGTTCCTCAACCCCCATATTGGCCCTGCTCTGTGCATGACAGGGGGGGAGCTCCCCAATCCCTTGATGGGCCCTTCTCTATGAGTGACAGGGGGTGGTGCTGCAACCTCCCTATCGACCATGCCTTGAGTGTGACAGGGGACGGTGCCCCAACCCCCTATCGGTCCTACCCTGAGCGTGACAGGGTGGCATCACATCCTCCTGATCCGCCCTGCTCTGTGCATGACAGGGGGCGGTGCCCCAACTCCCCAATCGGCCCTTTTCTGAGCCCGACCGGGGTTTGCACCTAGGGATTGGGCCTGTCCTCTGCCACCCGGGAGCAGGCCTAAGCCACCAGTTCGTTATCTCCCGAGGGGTCCCAGACTGCAAGAGGGCCCAGGCTTGGCTAAGGGACCCCTCATCCCCACCAAGTGCACAAATTTTTGTGCACTGGGCCTCTATTCCTGTATAACAAAAGAGAATCATGCAAATTAACTGTCCCTCAGCTATGCTCAAGTCATGCCCACCAGCCACACCCAATAGCCAATCAGGAGCAAGTATGCAAATTTACCCAACTAAGATATCCATGGCCACAAATCTTGAGTGAGCAGGATGTTTGGGTTGCCCCCAGTGATGCAGGAAGCCAACCTTCCTGCCTGCCCTGGCCAGCCCTTGGTTTCATTCAAGGCTACAAAGTTTCAATTATAGAAGATAAATAAATCCCAGAAAAAAGAAAAAAGAAAAAAAGGAGAGGCTGGGAGCCTGGGTCACTGGGTAGCATGGCCAGCCTGAAAATGGCCCTCAGCCCCTCCCCCAGGCTGCCCAGGCACCCCAGTGGGACTCCCCCACCCCAAAGGAGGTGTGGCCAGACTGAAAATGGCCCTCAGCCACTCACCCTGGTGGTCCACACCCCCATAGGGTGAGGGTCCCCACTCTGGGCTTGTCCAGCCTGAAAACAGCCATAAGCCCCTCACCGTGGCTTGACAGGCACCCCAGAGGGGACTTCCACCCTGAAGGGGGTGTACCATCATGAAAACAGCCTCAGTCCCTCACCCAGGCTTGGCATGCACCCCAGCGGTTCCCCGCACCCTGATCTGGGTTGCAGTTTTGGCCTGTGCCCCACTGGCAAGTGGACATCCCCTGAGGGCTCACAGGCTGCCAGATGGATGTCTGACTGCCAGTTTAGGTCTGGCCCCCTGGGTAGTGGGCCTAAAGCATCAGGTGGACACTCCCTGAAGGGTCCCAGACTGTGAGAGGACAAAGCCGTTCTGAGGGACCCCCCCACCCCCGAGTGCACAAATTTTTGTGCACTGGGCCTTTAGTTAATCTATTAATATTCTTTATACCTGGTTTATGATTCTTTGTTTTAAATTCAGAATCTAATCAAATACCATGCATTTTATTTAGTTGGCTTTTCTTTTCCTCCTTTGATATCTTTAATCTATTTTAATCTTTCTCTTTTTTTTAAATCTTTGCTTCTCTGGCTTTTTTGTCATTGATAACTTAGAGAGTTCAGGAATTTGTGAGTGTGTGTGGTATATATATATCCTAATTTGAATTGGTTTGATAATTATCTCCTTGCTAATAAATATCTTTTGTCAAAAGTACTGTAAAAAGTGATGTGTCATTTTCAGTTCATTACATGAGTAATTTTATAAAGTTAATTTGCAATATTATTGTAGATATTAAGTTTGATTACTTGATTTAAGGTATTGTCCTTAAATCATTTAGAGAGGTATGGTATTTGGAAATCAAATTCTTGGCAAATCTAATCATTATCCTGGGATAGCATTGTTTCTCAGCTTTTCAGTGGAAAAGACTAAGAGAAGTGAGTTACTGTTAATGACTCCAATTCAAACCAATATCAGTATTCTTTTCTTTTGTCATATTTGTATTTTCCATAGGAACAGTAAGAAACTTTTTATTAAGTAACATAAATATGTTTACTTATTTCCTGTACCTTGACCCCATGTATCTGTAAAAGGCAATGTAAATTAGTGTCCACTTTTGCAGTGGTGGTGTTAGCAGGGACCAATAGGAAGTTCAGTATACATATCCACAGGCCCTCGTACGCAACCTCAAGAGGGGTTAACTGTTTAAAAATTTTAAATAGAATCCAAATTGCATTAGCAAGAATTATTTTTAAAATCTAGAAATGAATAAAAAATAAAATATCAGCAAAGAAATATAAATTTTAATCAAAGAAGTTATAAAACTAACTAAAATAATGGGAAAAGCTCAATACTTGAGTGGAGGTAGCAGACATAAAAATCACTGAACTTGAGACAAGGACCTATAGAATTATGACAAAATAAGTAATATATCATTGGAGTCTAAGAAAAGAAGGAAAAAAGAGAGTGGAATTGAATAAATGTTCAAAGAACCAATATCAAAACTAGTATCCCAAATTTCGTAAAACAAACAAAAAAACAAGAACATATTTAGGAGGCTAAGTAAAACCCACAGAGAATAAAACCCAGAGAAATCCAGCATATATTATAAATAAAGTTTTGAAGAAATTTAACTTCTACTGAGAAGAAAGAAAAGAATTATTGAAGGCAGTCTGAGAGAAATGATGCAAATCATCTACATTCTGAATGATTATAAGCCCCTCTGATGGAACTCATTTCTCTTAAGTTGTTTTGTAAATGAATAGGAAAAGCTTAGTAGAAGAATATTGAAACATTAGAAATTATTTATTATAAATATTGAAATCCTTCATAAACAAAATCTTATCCACCAGAGGAAGGAGGGAGAGAAGAAAGGAAGGAGACAGAGAAAAAGAACTTAGAAAACACAGATTAATAGCAGAGAAGAACTTTACCAATGACAATACCAAATAATTGTAGTGTAAGGAACTATGGAGATTAATGGAACAACAAAAGCATTTACTTCTCCAAGATCTTGTACAATTCAATATAGTGGCTGACCACCTTTATCAAAAGTGCCTTCCTTATTTACTGGAAGTATGGGAACACTAGTATTGGAAGGTGAAAGCCCTTTTAAAATTATCTCTTCTTTTTCTAAATATTTCATAACTTGTCTTATTCATTTTAATTAAGCTCTTGACAAAAGGATATGGTTTTACACATGGCCATGGTTTGTCTTTTGGGTAAACTATCTTTGTATGTTCTATTTCTTGAATTAAACTTCTATTATTATGCCTTAGGGACTAAAATAATGTGTGCATTTGTTTCAGCTCGAGGTCATCTAACTATATATCTACCTATACCTATCTATCTATCATCAATCATCATCATCTATATCTATCTATCTATCTATCTATCTATCTATCTATCTATCTATCTATCATCTATCTATCTATCTATCTATCTATCATCTATCTATCTATCTATCT
>NW_006293990.1:27690-28035 GCF_000327345.1 Myotis davidii
CTGCTTATCTCTCTATCTATCTATCTATCTATCTATCTATCTATCTATCTATCTATCTATCATCTATCTATCTATCATCTATCTATCTATCTATCTATCTATCTATCTATCTATCTATCTATGTATATTGCTGTCTATTTCTCAGTTCCCCTTACTCATCATACCCTTTGATATGGTAATCTTTTGGACCTGATTTATTTGCTCCATCAAAGGAGCCAGGGCAGCTGATTGCAGAATTCACTGCACCTGCCAGATGCAGAATTCTTTGCCTGTGCATATCTCCCCATCCATTGAACTGTATGCCGAAAACATGCTTCAGAGTACTCTTGCAAACTTCTGGGGTGT
>NW_006293990.1:28079-28986 GCF_000327345.1 Myotis davidii
TTCAGTAGGGAGCGAAGGCCTGTGGGTGACCCAGGAGTTCTGGGCAGATGCTCAATGGCATCAATCCAAATAGGAAAAGCTGTTGGTTTGCTTTTTTTTTGTTTGCAATTAAGGCAAGAAAATGTAAGTTATATGGCACTTTGGTTTCCCTTCTCATGTTTTTATTATCAGCTTAAGACCTTGCTTATTTACCTTTTTTCCAAGTGACCTGTGCAGCTACTCTGTTCTATTGCCTTTATATGAGGGCACAGGCTTTCACTAAGTTCTCAGCCATTCTCTGATCAGCTATCTTTTTCAATTTGCCACTTCTAGCTACAGGGTATATGGATGGTGAGGGACTCTTGGAGGTGGAATCTGAGGTAAGACATGAAATGGACTCAGGACTAGGCCATGAGATACACAAACCTGTGCCATCAAACAGGACAGGTGATTCATTACCATGGAAAGAAACTGTTCCTTCATCCCTTTTTTTACTTTTTTTACTTTTCAGGGAAATTCACTAATGAGGAGAAACTACTTGTCTATTACCGTTTTCAAGAAGTCAGCTTGAGGCATGGAGGGATAAAGAAATACAGAGGTGGGGGGCGGTAGGTGGAGGGAGCAGAAACAGTAGAGAAAGGAGAGTTCTGAAAAAGGGAAAGTAACTCTGATTCTCACATTTCAACTTCTCTTTTTTCAATATTTTTTTCTGGCTATCTATTTTATTTTTAATTTTTTTTCAGAATGCTATCCTAGAAATATTAATAATTAACTTGTTAGCAATGAGATCTAAGACTTCAGCAAAATCATTAATTTATCTAAACTAAAAGTACTGTCTTTAGGCCACTGAAAGAGTGGATTTTCATATACCCAACCGAGATATCACAGAAAGATATTAGCTTTTTTAAAAAATATATTTTATTGATTT
>NW_006293991.1:0-337 GCF_000327345.1 Myotis davidii
TGACTGATGAATGTGTGGAGGAAGGGGTTGCAGGGGTTGCAGTTGGCCAGCACCTTCAGTCTACTTATCAGTAGCCTGGCCTGAATCTTACTGAATGCAACCTGCTGGTTATGATAGAGAGGGTCAGGGTGAGAACTAACTGTTTGAGAGAGCAAGATTTGTAATCCTCTCTTGCCTTCTCACAAATCCTGATAGGCCAAACATTTGGCCCAATGAGAACGTCTGATGAACTTGATGGGGTGCACGTGCGGGGATGGAATGCGTATAGACTTCTGTCCTGACCAGCCACCCACTTTTCAGGCTGTCATTCAGATTGGATAGGAAAAAGTTGGTGAGG
>NW_006293992.1:0-389 GCF_000327345.1 Myotis davidii
CCCTGTCACACACAGAGCAGGGCCAAACAGGGGTTCAGGCACCACACCCTGTCTCAGAAATCTGCAGTGCGATCAGGGGGTTGGGGAGCTCCCCCCTATCAGGTGCAGAGCTGGGCTGATCAGGGGGTTGGGGGCAACTTCCCAGGTCACGAACAGAGCAGGGGGGATAGGAAGGTTATGGCCCCTCCCCCTGTCACACACAGAGCCACAGGGCGATCAGGGGGTTTGGGTGCTACCCCCTGTCACACTGATCCCAGTGCCAGGAGGCCTCGCGATTCCGCTGATCATGGTGCTTAAAGGGATATTATCCTTTTACTATATAAAATAGAGGCCTGGTGCACAGGTGGGGGCTGGGAGGTTTGCCTTGAAGGGTGTTCTGGATCAGGGTG
>NW_006293993.1:0-650 GCF_000327345.1 Myotis davidii
GAAATCAATAAAAATATTTTTTTAAAAAGATTAAGAGTAGAAATTAATGACATAGAGACTAAAAAAAAAAATACAAAAAATCAATGAAACCAAGAGCTGGTTCTTTGAAAATATAAACAAAATTGATGAACCATTAGCCAGATTATTCAAGAAACAAAGAGAGAGGACCCAAATAAATAAAATCAGAAACTAAGGCAGAGAAGTAACCACTAACACCACAGTAATACAAAGGATTGTAAAGAAATACTATGAACAGCTATATGCCAACAAGCTGTACAATGTGGATGAAATGGACCAATTCCCAGAAAAATACAATCTCCAAAAACTGAATCAGGAAAAATCAGAAAACCTGAATAGGCCTATAATAACTGGTGAAATAGAAGCAATAAAAAAAAACTCCCAGCAAACAAAAGCCTGGTCCAGATTGCTTCATAGGGGAATTCTACCAAATATTCAAAGAAGAACTAACACCTATGCTCAAACTATTCTAAAAAATCCAAGAGGAATATACAGTTCCAAGGTCTTTTTATGAGGCCAGCATTACCCTAATTCTAAAATCAGATAAAGACACTACAAAGAAAGAGAATTATAGGCCAATGTATCTGATGAACAGACGCTAAAATCCTCAACAAAACATTAGCAAATCAGAT
>NW_006293994.1:0-520 GCF_000327345.1 Myotis davidii
CATTGTCATTTTGATTTGCATCTCCCAGATGATGAGTGGTTTTGACCATGTTTTCATATGTCTCTTGGCCATCTGTATGTCCTCTTTTAAAAAGTGTCTATTTAGGTCCTTTGCCCATTTTTTGATGGATTGTTTGCCTTCCTTTTGTTAAGTTATATGAGTTCCCTCTAAATTTTGGAGATGAAACCCTTATTGGATGTAACATTGGCAAATATGTTCTCCCATGAAGTGGGCTTTCTTGTTTTGTTGATGGTTTCTTTTGCTGTGCAAAAGCTTTTTATTTTGATGTAGTCCCATTTGTTTATTTTATCCTTAGTTTCCATTGTCCTAAGAGCTGTATCAGTAAAGATATTGCTATGACATATCTCTGATATTTGCTGCCTATGGATTCTTGTAAGCTTTTTATGGTTTCTCATATTATGTTTAAGTCTTTTATCCATATTGAGTTTATTTTTGTGTACGGTGTACGTTGGTGATCTAGTTTCAGTTTTTTTTTATGTATCTGTCCAATTTTCCCAAC
>NW_006293995.1:0-407 GCF_000327345.1 Myotis davidii
CCCAGCAGAGAGCACCAAATCTGAGGAGGGTACACACATAACATCTAGCTCTGAAAAGCTGCAGGGTGCTGTCTGCCAGGGCGTGGCAGCTGAAAGTTCGGGCACCCTCTTGAAATGCTAACACACAAAAATTCCCTGTTGGAGCCACCCACCTTGTGCTCTGGCAGAGGGAGGTTGAAGTGGACTGGAGCTGTGAGAGCAGAACCCAGAACTGGGTACTCGGGGGGATAAAGCTCAGAAGGCAGACACCCCAAGTTTCCTGGACTGAGTCATTCCCTCACTCAGTGGAGGACATCTTTCTCACGTAGACATTTGCCTGGGGAAAAGATAGTTGACACACTCTATTGGTCGACACACCTTGCCCTGAGGCTACTTAAGCCAGTGGTTCTCAACTTTGGCTGCACATT
>NW_006293996.1:0-523 GCF_000327345.1 Myotis davidii
TTAAAGTTATCTAGACTGCATTATAAATTTTCCCAAAACCCTCCTAATAATTAAATCAAAAAAGGGGGATAGTGGAAAAATACCATGTAAGGAAAAATATCCTGTAACTAAATTACATCAAAAAAAAATTTTTCATTTGTAATGCTAACAGAAAGACACCCAAGAAAACACACATGGTGTCAAAATAAGCCAAAAGGAAAATCATTTGGGCAAATATAAAAAGGACCCCCAGTAAAAATTTCTTTTTTTTTAATATATTTTATTGATTTTTTACAGAGAGGAAGGGAGAGAGATAGAGAGTCAGAAACATCGATGAGCGAGAAACATCGATCAGCTGCCTCCTGCACATCCCCCACTGGGGATGTGCCCGCAACCCAGGTACATACCATTGACCGGAATCGAACCTGGGACCCTTCAGTCCACAGGCTGACGCTCTATCCACTGAGCCAAACCGGTTTTGGCCAGTAAAAATTTCTTTATTAACCTTTGATCGAGAATATGTTTGTATACTTTCAGAAAACAA
>NW_006293997.1:0-531 GCF_000327345.1 Myotis davidii
AAATTAAAAGACAGGAGGAGAGCCTAAGGAAGGTATGGGACCACATGAAACAAAACAACATACGAATAATAATAGGGGTGCCAGAAAGAGGAACAAGGATTAGAAAACCTATTGGAAGAAATATCAGAAAACTTTCCTGAGGTGGGGAAGAAAAAGGTCACACAAGCACAGAGAATCCCAAACAAGATGAACCTGAAAAGACCCATGCCAAGACACATAATAATTACCATGTTCAGGACAAAGAGAGAATCTTAAAGGCTGCAAGAGAGAGAGATGGAAAGTTACATACAAGGGATCTCCCATTAAATTATCAAATGATTTCTCAACAGAAATACATCAGGCCAGAAAAGAATGGATGGAAATTTACAAAGTGATGCAAAGCACAGAACTGAATCTAAGAATACGCTATCCTGCAAGGCTATCATTCAAAATTGAAGGGGAAATAAGAAGCTTCACAGACAAAAAAAGGTTAAGGGAGTTTATCACCATCAAGCCAGTAATACAAGAAATGCTAAAGGGACTGGTGTAAAA
>NW_006293998.1:0-238 GCF_000327345.1 Myotis davidii
TCCCCCGACGCTGCCCAAGAGAAGGCGACCCAGTGGTCCCCCGACACTGTTCAAGAGAAGGGGACTCAGCGGTCCCCGACACTGTCTGGGAGGTGGCGACCCAGCTGTTCCCCAACACAGTCTAGGCAGCGGCAACCCAGAGCTCCCCCAACACTATCCAGAGCCTGGTTCCCAGGTTGTGAAGGCATTTAGGGCCCCGGAGCGCGAGCCAGGCAAGGTTCAAGTGAAAACCCCTCTC
>NW_006293999.1:0-2824 GCF_000327345.1 Myotis davidii
CTGGGTCCCCAGAGACTCGCCCAGAACTGCAGCCCAGAGCCTGAGACTCTCTCCTGATTGCAAACGACAACCGCGCCCTCAGCTGCCCGCCCACTCCACACGCACCTCCGCACCTTAGTATTTTACTTCCTCACTGCGCCTCCTCTGAGTCTCAGTGTGCTTTTCTCTTTCCTATTAGTTGTAGAATTTCCCCTCAGCCAGCCTTCCTGTGGTTCTGGGTGATGTTCATTCCGTCTTTTAGTTGTATTTTTGAAGTGGTTGTGCGAGGCAACTATCTCTGGTGTTTACCTATGCCGCCATCTTGGTTTCCTCACATAAATTCTTTATATATTTTAGATATTAGTTCCTTATCCAATACATGACATCCAGTTATTTCTTCCCATTCAGCAAATTGCTTTTTCATTCTGTTGATGATGTCCTTTTTAGTTTGATATAGACCCACTTTATTTCTGCTTTTGCTTTTGATTTTGGTGTTAGATTCACAGAATCATCTCCAAGACCTAAGTCAAGGAGCTCACCACCTATGTTTTCTTCTAGGAGTTTTATGGTTTCAGGTCCTACATTCAAATCCTTAATCCATTTTTAGTTAATTTTTTTGTATGGTGTAAGTTGGTGGTCTAGTTTCATTATTTTGCATGGCTGTCCAGTTTTTCCAACACTATTTATTGAAGAAACTGTCCTTTCCCCATTGTATATTCTTGGCTCCTTTATCATAAATTAATTGACTATGTATGCATGGGTTTATTTCTGGGCTCTCTAATTGGTTTCTTTAATCTGTGTCTGTTTTTATGCCAGTATCATATTGTTTTAATTACTACAATTTTGTAATATAATTTGAAATTAGGGAGTGTGATGCCTCCAGCTTTGTTGTTCTTCCTCAAGAGTGCTTTGACTATTACGGGTCTTTTTTGGTTCCTTACAGATTTTAGGATTTTCTTCTATTTCTGGTAAAAATCTAATTGGAATTTGTATAAGGATGCATTGATTTTTTTGTATTTCTTTGGATAGGGCAGTGGTCGGCAAACTCATTAGTCAACAGAGCCAAATATCAACAGTACAACGATTGAAATTTCTTTTGAGAGCCAAATTTTTTAAACTTAAACTATCTAGATAGGTACATTGTTATCAACTTAATTAGATACTCCTAAGCTGGCCTTTGCTAAAAACGTCCTCAATCTGATTGAGGTACCTTCGCTGAGGTCGACCCCTTCCAACTCTCCCATCCACACTCGTCTTGTATACTTGTTTTGTCTATTCTTAAATTGATGACAAAAATACCTGTAGGATTTGCAGCTGGTTGGAAAAATACAGGTAACTTTATGCTTCGAGTAGGTACTTTTGTCACCCGCGTGCGCAACTTGTGGACGTGACTAGCACTAACCACGGCACAATGAGACTGCTGACTGACTGGCTCACTCAACTCGTGCATGAATCGCGCTGCATATCCCTCGGCCCCCTGCACCGCGTCTCCCGTCCCCCGACCGATCGACACCCCCTACTTCTTCTAACGCCACTTCCTCAAAATAGACTCGCCCAGGCCAAAAACCGACTTCTGCACATGGGCCACGAAGTTTCAGTCGCACTGTACGTGTGCACCCACACGTGGTATTTTGTGGAAGAGCCACACTCAAGGGGCCAAAGAGCCGCATGTGGCTCAAGAGCCGCGGTTTGCTGACCACTGGGATAGGGTATGGACATATTAGTCATTATTAATTCTTCCAATCCATGAGCATGGAATATCCTTCCATTTTTTTGTACCTTTTTCAAATTTGTTCATTAATATCTTAAAAGTTTTAAATATACATGTCTTTCTCCACCTTCGTTTATTTATTTCTACATATTTTATTCTTTTTGATGCAATTGAAAATGGAGATAATTAATCTTTATAGTTCATTATTAGTGTAAAGGAATGCATCCGATTTCCCCCCTTAGGTATTTAATTTTTTTTATTTTTAAATTAAGTTCATTGGTGTCACATTGGTTAATAACAATACGTACATTTCAGATGTGTGGCTTCCAGTGCTCACCCCCTGAAGCCTACTATCCTCTTGTCACCATGTATTTGACCCCTTTGCCTTCTTTCTCCTCCTCACCCCCTTCCCCTCTGGTAACTACCATTTTGTTGTCTGTATCTGTGAGATGTTTTCTTTTTTATGGCTTTTGTTTGTTTGCCTTGTTTGTTCATCAGTTGTGTTTTTTTTTTCTCATATCCCACATATGAGTTAAAAATCATACAGTTCTTTTTTTTTTCTATCTGACTTATTTCACTTACACATAGTACTCCCAAGATCCATCCATGTTGTCCCAAATGACAATATTTTATCTTTTTTATGGCTGAGTAGTCTTCAGTTTTGTATGGACCACATCTTCTTTATTCAGTCATTCATCAAAGGGCACTTTGGTTGTTTCCATGTCTTAGCTATTGTGAATAATGCTGCAGTGAACATGGGGTTCATATATCTTTATGCATAAGTGTTTTTAGTTTTGCAGGTAGATACCCAGAAGAAGGATTGCTGGGTCAAATGGTAGTTATATTCTTAATTTCTGAAGAACCATCACACTGTTTTCCATAGTGGCTGCACCAATTTACATTCCCACTAAGAGTACACAAGTGTTCTTTTTTTTTTTTTTTTTTTTTTTTCACACTGGTCTGGCTATATTTATTTATTTATTTATTTATTTATTTTATTTTATTTTTTTTCTGTGAATAAGCATTTTTTTTTCCAATTTTATTTTTTATTACAAAGGGTATTACATATGTGTCCATTTTTCCCCCCGCCCTAGACAGTCCCCTAGCCTCCCCTATCCCCCAGTGTCTTATGTC
>NW_006293999.1:8932-22968 GCF_000327345.1 Myotis davidii
AGCGCTCAAATCCCCCGGCACCAGGAATCCCGCGGATCGCCTTTCCCCAGTCAGGGGCTGTGCCTGTCCCAAGGGACGCAGCTGTCTGCCACGCGGTCTCCCTCCGACCGTCTGGGCTCAGAGGTCCGGCAAACTTTCCTGCCCAAATCCCTGGGTTCCTTTTACCTTTCCAGGGGAGTTCTGCTCTTCCCGGCTGCAAACCGTCTCACCAGCCGAGCCCTTTCGCCAACTCGGGGTGGGTGCTATTAGTTTCAGCTGCTCACTCCATTTGCTCCGGGACACGACCTGGGACGCGTCTGCCTATATCGCCGCCATCTTCTTCTGAATCTATATTTCCAAGTGTTCTTTTTTTAACATCATCCCTGACGCTTGTCAATTCTTTTCTTTTTTAAAAAAAATCCTCACCCAAGCATATGCTTATTGATTTTAGAGAGAGGGGAAGGGGGCAAGAGAGAGAGAGCATTAATTGGTTGCCTTCCAATATGTCCCCTGACCAGTAATCAAACCTGCAGCCTTTCTATATATGGGATGCGCTCTAGCCGACTGACCCACACCAGCCAGGGCTTAATTCTTTTCTTTTTGATAAAAGCTATTCTGATAGTTTTGAGACGGTATCTCATTATGGTGCTGATATGAATTTGCGGTATTAAGCATTTTTTCATGTACCTGTTGGCCATCTGTATGTTTTCTGTGGAAAAGTATCTATTCAGATCTTTTGACCATCTTTTAATTGAAAATTTTTTTGTTTTTGAGTTGTACTTATGAGTTCTTTAAATACTTTTAAAATTAGCACCTTATCAGAGGTATCATTTGCAAATATCTTCTTTCTTTCGGTTGGTTTCCTTTTTGTTTTGTTGATGGTTTCTTTTGCTGTACAGAAGCTTTTAAGATTGAAATAGTCCTATTCATTTCTTTTTTTTTTTTTTAGCTTCTCTTGCCTTTAGGGTCAAGTTCACAAAATCCCAAGGTCCATAAGTTTAGTGCCTGTGTTTGTTTTCTGCCATGTATTTTATTGTTGCAGGTCCTACGTTCAAGTCCTTCGTCTATTTTGAGTTAACTTGTGTATGGTGTCAGCAGTCTAGTTTCATTCTGTTGCGTGTGGCATTCCAATTTTCCTAGCACTATTTATTGAAGAGACTGATTGTCCTTTCTCCAGTGTGTGTTTTTGCTCCTTTGCCAAAAAGTAGTTGCCCATATAGGTGTGGGTTTACCTCTGGGCTTTCTGTTGTGTTCCATTAATTTCTGTGTGTGTTTTTCTGCCAGTACCACACTGATTTTATTACGACAGCTTTATAGTGTAGTTTGAAGTCAGGGAGTGTGATATCTTGGGCTTTCTTTTTCCCCGGGCTTGCTTTGACTATTGGGGTCATTTGTGGCTCTATATAAATTTGAGGATTTTTTTTGTGCTATTTCTGAAAAAATGCCATTGGGACTTTGGTAAGGATTGCATTAAATCTGTATACTGCTTTAGTTAATTTGGCCATTTTAACAATGTTAATTCTTCCAATCCATGAACACAGAATAGCTTTGTCTTCAGTTTCCTTCAATAATGTCTTGTAATTTTCAGAGTACATAGTACAATCTTCACCTCCTTTGTTGAGACTGTTCCTAGGTATTTTATTCTCTTTTTTTAAAAAATATATTTTTATTGATTTCAGAGAGGAAAGGAGAGGGAGAGAGAGATGAAAACATCAATGATGAGAGAGAATCATTGATTGGCTGCCTCCTGCATGCCCCTGTCTGCCTGCAACCCTGGCATGTGCCCTTGACCGGAATCGAGCTCGGGACCCTTCAGTCCGCAGGATGACACTCTGTCGACTGAGCCAGATGAGCTAGGGCGGTATTTTATTCTTTTTGTTGTGATTGTAAATGGGATTGTTTTCTTCATTCTCTTTTTGATACTTTGTTGTTAATGTATAGGAAGGCAACAGATTTTTTATATTGGCTTTGTATTCTGCAACTTTATTGAATTTGTGTATGGGTTACAACAGTTTTTTTGATAGAGTCTGTAGGGTTTTCTAAGTATACTATCATGTCATCTGCAAATAGTGACAGTTTTACTTCTTTTTTTAATATATATTTTTATTGATTTCAGAGAGGAAGAGGGAGAGCGAGATAAAAACATCAATAATGTGAGAGACTCCTTGATCGGCTGCCTCCTGCACACCACACACTGGAGATCAAGCCCGAAACCCAGGCATGTGCCCTGATCGCGAATCGAACAATGACCTCTGGTTCATAGGTCAACGCTCAACCACTGAGCCACGCCAGCCAGGCAGTTTTACTTCTTCATTTCCAATGTGGATGCATTTTATTTATTTTTCTTGCCTCTTTTCTGCTGACAGGACTACCAGTACTATCCTATATAATAAAAGGCTACTATGCAAATTGTCCACTGGGAGTTCGGCCGACCAGGAATTTGACTTCTTGCTATGATGTGTACTGACCACCGGGGGCAGAACGAAGGAAGGCCCGGGCCAGTAGCCGGGGGGAGGAAGAGACCCAGCTGGCAGCCAGCAGCCAGTGGAAGGAAGGCCCTGGCCAGCCTGTTCGCCAGCCAGGCCTAGGAACCCTACCCATGCACGAATTTCATGCACCAGGCCTCTAGGCCTATATAATAAAAGGCTAATATGCAAATTGACTGGACGACAGAATGACTGGTTGCTATGATGCACACTGACTACCAGGCGGCAGATGCTCACTGCAGGAGCTGCCCCCTGGTGGTCAGTGCTCTCCCACAGAGAGAATGCTGCCCAGCCAAAAGCCGGGCTCACAGCTAGCAAGCACAGCAACAGTGGCAGCAGCCTCTCCTGCCTCCGCGGCAGCACTAAGGATGTCTGATTGACTGGCCTAAGCCCTGAGTCGGACATCCCCCAAGGGCTCCTGGACTGTGAAAGGGCACAGGCTGGGCTCAGGGACCCCATCCGCCCTCGAGTGCACGAATTTCGTGCACTGGGCCTCTAGTATCAAATGGCTAGAGTGGACATCGTTGTCTTATTCCTCATCTGACAGAAAAAGCTGTGTATGTGTGGTCTTATCATATGATGCCTTTATTATATTGGGGCACTTTTCTTCCATACCCATTTTGTTTTTTTATCATAAATGGGTTTTGAATTTTGTCAAATGTTTTGCATTTATTGAAATGTCTTAAGATTTTTATCCTTCATATCACATCAACTGATTTGCAGATGTTGAACTATTCTTGTCTCTCTGGTATAAATTTCGCTTGATAATAATGCATGATTTTTTTAAATGTACTATTAAATTCAGTTTGCTACTACTTTGTTGAAAAGTTCTACATCATGTTCATCACAGATATTAGCCTGTAATTTTATTTTTATTTTTGTGTGTGGCATTTTTGTCTGGTTTTGGTATCAGGATAATGCTGGCCCTCCTGTAAAATGTGTTTGAGAGTCCTAGGTGGTTTGGCTCAGTGGATAGAACATCGGCCTGTGGAACGGAAGGATGCCAGGTTTGATTCCAGTCAAGGGCACATGCCTGGGTTGCGGGCTCAGTCCAACGTGCAGGAGGCAGCCAATCAATGATTCCCTCTCATCATTGATGTTTCTCTCTTCCTCTCCCTTCCTCTCTGAAATCAATAAAAATATTTTAAAAATAAAGTGTGTTTGAGAGAGTTCTTCTGTCTACTGTTTTTTGGAAGGGTGTGAGAAAGATTTGTGTTAATTCTTCTTTGAATGTTTAACGGATTCACCAGTGAACCATTTGGTCCTAGACTTTTGTTGCGGGGGTTTTGATTACTGGTTGAGACTCCTTGCTAGTCATCAGTCTGTTTGGGTTTTTTATTTCATTGTGATTCTGTTATGGTTCTAGGAATTTATCCATGTCTCCTAGGTTGACCACTTTGTTGGCATATAATTTTGTTCATAGTAGTTTCTTGTGAATCTTCGTGTGGTATCAGTTGTAAAATCTCATTTCTGATTTTATTTACTTGAGACATCTCTCTTTTTTGTGTGATTCTAACTAAAAGTTTGTCGATTTTTTTTATCTTTTCAAAGAACTAGCTCTTAGTTTTCTATTATCTTTTTATTCTCTATTAATAATTTTTTAATTCCTTTTTATGAATTTCAGAGAATTTTAAGAGGGGAAAATAATTTAACTTTAAAAACTTGATATTTAAGCCCTAGCTGGTTTGGCTCAATGGTTTGGCCTGTGGACTGAAGGGTGCCAGGTTCGACTCTGGTCAAGGACACATGCCTGGACTGCGCACATGCCCGGATCCCCAGTAGGGAGCGTGCAGGAGGCCGCTGAGCAATGATTCTCTCTTATCATTGGTGTTTCTATTGTTTCTATCTCTTGCCGTCTTCCTTCTCTAGGAAATCAATAAAAATATATTTTTTAAAAACTTGGTATTTAAACGAATAGTTTTGGCAGATCAGAGCTGTTAGGTAAAGAGGCTGCTCATCAGGAGCTTTGGGAACATGCCTGTGTCGAGGCCTGAGCTCTGCCCATTTGGTCTCCGGGTTGCAGAGTCTCACTGCTCCCTCCCCTTCCCCCTTCTCTCAGCCCCACATGATTTCAATGTGCAGCCATCGCTGAGAGCCACTGAACTTGCTAATGAGTAAATTCCAAATTCTGCATCAAAAGTCAGATTATTTTCTTTATAGTTTCTCTGATGCTTGATAACATTTCTTTTTTTGTGGGTTGGGGATGGGAAGGACTATGAAACGACAGATAGGCCTGTAATAGAAAATATCTTTAAAATATTTGTTAAGTTATGCTTGCTTGTAATGGTTTTTTATCAGATTTAGATGTAATTTTCTGGTTAAATAGGTTCAACTTTCAGCACTGCCTTAATTTGCCATCATCAAGGTTTTATGAACTTTTTCCAACTGTTTTGTCCTATAGCCTTACTAAAACATAACATTTCTTATTTTTATAATATCTATGTTAACAATAGTGTTTCTCCCCCTCTCCCTCTATTTCACAGATCATAGGTTTTGGATCTGTTAAAATTGCAGAGTTCATAGCTGTGCTAGGAATTCTGTCTATTGTGGCTCAGGTGAGTGTCATTTTTCTCATTTTTATTCTGAAATAACCGTAGGTTCACAGGAAGCTGTAGGAAGCGTTCTCAGATGTCTCCCGCACGCCTGCCTTCGTTGCCCCTGCCATGGCAGTGACATCTTGTATATCTATGGTACAATAGCAGACCCAGGAAACTGACATGGGCTCCAGATACCCAGAAATGTACTTCACCAGGAGAATGTTTCAGTGTTATTTTAATGTGGACAAGTGAAAAGCAGAAATGAAAATCGGCAGCTGTTCCAACCTCTGCTCAAAGAAATGTGGCAGATGAGTGGGTTGGAACATGTATAATGAGTAAAGAGCCTCGATTTCTCCATCTGTTATAGATACAGGCCCACAAGGCTGGGCTCACGTGCCTCGCATCACCCGACAGGCCTTCCCTGTGTCCTGGGCTCCGGGGGCTGCTCCCTGGCACAGCGCTGGGAGCGTAGAAGAGGCTACAGGGCTGCCTTGCCTCCGTGTTAGGACGAGCAAGGCTCACAGGAGCGCACCAAGGCCAAGACCTCTTACTCCTTTTGTCCAGTGGTATCAGCAAGTGTAAACTGCGTTACACTCTCAGTTGCTCATAATTTGTGGGGTTTATGTGAACTCTGGTTAGTCATCAGCCCAGACTGTCTCTACTGGTTTCTAACAGAGGATGTATTTGTTAAAATCAAGCTTAGATCAGTCCAACTTTGCAAAGCTGCTAGCCTCCAGCAGAATTCCACATATTCTGTAAATACTCAGCAGAGCCTGCTAGTCACTGGGTGATTAAGTGATTGGCGTTTCTCAGAAAAGACTGAGGCCTTGTCCCTCTCAGTCACGACAGCTGGTGAATGGCTCTGTAACCTTCCTGGGGAAGTGCTCGCAAAGCACCCGATAGCGTTGGGGAGGAGGCCGAAGGCCCTGCGCCAGCACAGCGTGGTCCCCGTTCCCGGCTCCCTCCGCGTGCTTCTCAGGGCTCTCCTTGTCTTTGCAGACAGCCCTGCTCACCGCCTTGATGAGGTCGCTGGGGAAGAAGAACACCGTGCTCCTGGGCCTGGGCTTCCAGGCGCTCCAGCTGGCCTGGTATGGGCTCGGATCCCAGGCCTGGTAAGCCTTCCCCTGGGTCCTCACGGACTAGAGGAAGACCGTCTCCTAGGGGAGCTTGAGCTGACAGTGGTGTGAAGGCAGCAGGCTATTTACCCGTTTGGTATACTCAACATTTCAAAACCTGTTTGGACTTAATTTGGGGAAGGCTGAGCGAGGTGACAGGATTATTTGTAAAAACTGTCTTCACCTTCGTGGCTTTCAGTGAGTTGTTAATTAAATGTGTGGGCTTCCTCCTCCAACTCCTCCAAATATTTTAAACAAACACATTTGTCAGTTTTAGGGACAAATGCCACCTTTCCTCCCCCGATTCCCACCAGCACAGCGTAGTCCAAAACAAAAAGACAAGGAAAAATGATAGCAGGGCTAATTGCTGTAATTAGCTGAGTGACTTTATAACGTAAGAACTTGAGTTAGATTAATCCTAAGATCTCTTCCAAAATCAAGTGTCTCCTGAGGCAGGTACTCCTGCTGGCATATTCTAACTCCCATAACAGGAAGGTCAGAATCAGCCCTGAGCCAGGAGAAGTGACAAGAATCCCGGTGCTGTTCTGTTCAGTGGCTGGTGTCCCCAGTGCCTGGCTACCAAATCCAGAGGTCCTGTCTCTTTAAATTTTAGTTACTCCTCATTCTGCATGCACGACAAAATTTACCGAAATGAGAAATGCTTTGCAGGTCAGGAGAAGGTTCTTGTTCTTTAAGATTTCTGTCCGATGTACTTGGGTTCTGTAGCTCAGTCAGTCAAGCTCGTGCAGGAAAAGGCCTTTGTCGACCTGAAGGGTCTTTCCTTTAAGGACGTGCATGTCAGCCGCCCCCAAGGAAGCCGCGGGGTTAAGCCGAGTTGGGGGCTCACCTTCCTCACACAGATGATTCATATTGATTCGCACTTACGTTTCTTTCATTGAGGAAAGGACAAGAGTCTAAAGGAAGCATGTCCAACGTGGGCCCGCGGGCCGTATGCCTCGTCTACTTGGCCCGTGTCAGCTTTGAGTGTGACAGGCTTAGTCCAAAGGAAGCAGGTCTGGGAGTCTGCAGCTGTCGTCCTGTGCACCAGGGCTTGCTCTGCCCGTGGGTAGCAAAGTGAGCAGCTCAAAGGTAGTGTGCAGGCCAGCCTCTGAGACAGAGAAAGTGGCATTTGTAGAAATAAATCCTTTCGAACTTCACTGAGCGTACATCTAAAGGTGGTAAAAGGGAAATCAAGGAGAACAGATTTTGAAAGAGGTAAAATAAGTAAATGAAGCTTTCCCAGCCTGTGAAGTGAAGAATAACTTCCCAGGTTAAAAAAAAAAAAATCCATTAGTAAAGAGGAAAGACGAATACAACGTAACCTGAGGAAACAGAGCATCTCATGCTCCACCCCTGACTGCGCTCTGACAGCGAGCCGCAGCCTGTCGCCTGACGCTCCCTGTCCCTGCAGGATGGTGTGGGCCGCAGGGGCCGTGGCCGCCGTGTCCAGCATCACCTTCCCGGCGGTCAGCGCCCTGGTCTCGCAGAACGCAGAGTCAGATCAGCAAGGTGAGAGCACTGTCGCCTCTGTTTCCCTCCGTCACTGGAGACGGACCTGCCGACAACCTGAGCAGCTCTGAGCCTCTCTTCACCCGTGTGATCCCTCAGTGACCGCACCTGTTTGCTTTCCTTCCTGCTCTGAAATCATACTCATGGTTTTAAAATGTGGACTCGGCAGTTCAGAACACTAAGAAATAGAAATTGAACTATTTTTTCTTTTTGGTTTTGACTCCTCTTTATTGTGATGCCATAAAAATTAACTGAACGATAACAGATGTCTGTTAAATAATGACAGTCTGGTCAGTCAGATAGCGAGCTTGTTATTTACTCACTGTCATCACTGGGACTTCTTTAATTTGGACTCTCTCGGAGGCCATGAGCTGAATGTAGGAAGTGATTCTCCGAGAGGATGAAGAGCAGATCTGTGTGGTTGCTGGTATCGGATGCCTAGTGAGAGGCAGCGTGGGGACTGCTGTGTGGAGAGAAGCGTGTAGACCCCACCCTTCTAGTGTCTCTGGTTCACCGTCAGGCATCTCCCACGACCAGAGTTCATCCTTTTCCACTTCCTCTTTCAATGACTCACTTCACTGTAGTCAGGAAGTAGTCAATTTGAAAAAAATTGTAAATTTTTAAAGGGAGAGCCCTTTAAAAAGTTTCAATAAAAACTTTATTGGAAAAGATTGTTTGCTTATTGCACCCATTTTTCCTCATCAGAAATTAGCCATCTAGTTCATAGCCACATTTTATTTTATTTTTTTTTAAATATATTTTATTGTCTTTTTACAGAGAGGAAGGGAGAGAGATAGAGAGTCAGAAACATCGATGAGAGAGAGACATCGATCAGCTGCCTCCTGCACATCTCCCACTGGGGATGTGCCCGCAACCCAAGTGCATGCCCTTGACCGGAATCGAACCTGGGACCCTTCAGTCCGCAGGCCGACGCTCTATCCACTGAGCCAAACCGGTTTCGGCTATAGCCATATTTTAAAATAGTGGCCACAGGTTCTGTGTGTCCCCTGCCATGGCCCCCGCCGGCTGCACAGCCGTGGAGGCGCCATCCCGGGAGAAGGCAGCCCTGTGGGGCGGGCGCTCCTCAGTGCCTGACAAGTGCGCGCCTGTATTTCATGGACTAAATCCTCTTTGGCTTTTTTTATGCTCGTATGTGTTAGTACAGATGTTTCTAAATGTCCGCGTAGAAAACTATTACAGCACATTGCATTGGGTTGAATAATCTTTGACCATTTTTGACCTACAGTAACATGCATGTCATACAATTCAAGCTAATTTTTTCTTTTCTTGTTAGAAACCAGAGGTATCTAGAAATTGGCACCTGTGGGGTATTTCAGTGCAGGTCTACAGGAAGATGCATCAGAAATGGGGGTCACCTTGAGGAGCAGTCTGTCTGGACGCTGGGCCCCCACAGCATCAGGACTGTTGAGGACTCACATGCACGGGGCTGCAGGAGGCAGAGAGCAGATTTAATTGTAAAAGCACATTAAATAAGTAGAGCAGGAAACTCTTAGTCCACAGAAAAGTGGAAATTGTCTGCAAATGGAGAATATTAAAGTTTTTCATTTTGTTATTCCCCATTTATGGGACTATCTAGCTGTTGTGAGGAGGATTCAGTCCCTGTGGCATTTCAGAAACATCACTGTCATGCCATCTCATGGACGCTAGGGCACAGGTGACAACATTAAAAGGACACAGTAAAACCAAGAACGCATTTGTGAAATGAATGAATCCCCCTGCCTCCTCAGCACGGACGCCCCAGTCCGCTGGCTCAGTGCTCACAGTTGGTACGAGAGCTCGGTCGAGTCCCCAGTCTTGACATGCCTTCTTTTTGTTCTCACTTAGGCGTTGCCCAGGGCATCATAACTGGCATCCGAGGACTGTGTAATGGCCTGGGGCCAGCGCTGTATGGCTTCATATTCTACATGTTCCATGTAGAGCTGACTGAGTTGGAACCAAAACTGAATTCTAATAATGCTGCTTTGCAGGTAATTCGGTGATAAGTCTAGTGTTGTTACCATGAATATGTCTGACTGTAGCAAACCCTCTGACCCTAAATGTGGAGCGTGTCCTTGCACATTTTTGTTTGCACAATAAGACTGTTGGACCTAGCAGTAGGGAGGCTGTGCTCAGTGCTCTGGGCCTGGGGAGGGGCGGTTTCGTTGATTTGATGTCTCATATAAAAGATTTCTCTCAATTCTGTTCTCACCTACACAGTAACTCTGATCAGAACCCTGTCTTCTGAAAAAGCCCAAGCCAAATAAAATATAAAATGACCTACAATTCCAGCTAGAAATTGAACTAGAGTTTTTTTCTTAATCTTTATTTAGTATTTTTCTCTCCTTCTAAGTAATATTTAATAGAGATTTCTATACAGAATTGGAACGAATGTTCATGTACAGGATGCACGATCTGGTATCAGAGGGTAAGATTAGAGATAAACAACTGTTACTCACAGGCTTCGGTTCAGCTGCAGAGAAGTGATGACAGCGGTGAGAGGCTGCCCCTGTGGGCCAGCGGCTCCAGGCTGGGGCGGGTGTGCCCTGGCTCATGTGAAAGTGATTCTCTTGGAGGTGGTGTGGGGTTTGGGTCACCCAGAGCTAATTTTGCATTGAAAAGACTAACCAATTCTTCATCTCCGTTTGTTTCCACACCACCAGGGAGCCCTCGTCCCAGGCCCGCCGTTTTTATTTGGGGCATGTATAGTTCTTATATCTTTCCTGGTTGCCTTGTTCATCCCTGAATGCAGTCATGGGGCTAAGAAACACAGCAACAGCGTCAGCGGCACTGTGACCGACACCCCGGAGCAGGGCAGTGACGAGGACGTTGAGCCCCTGCTGCCGAATGGCAGCATCTGGGGCCTCGCTGCCTTCGAGGAGCCAGGGAGCCAGTGCACCGAGCTGTGAGGGCAGAAGGGAGACCTGCAGGCGCTGTCTCTCTGAAGTCGCCTGGAGCCACACCGCGGGGAGACTTTCTGGTGCTGGAGGGGAGATGCAGTGGCATCCTTCAGGGCCAAGTTTGATGATAACCCCCTTCCCCCCCTCCCCCGCTTCTGTTCCTTTTCTTCCATTCTTTTTCTTTCCGTTTGTACATTAGAACAAGTTAGGATTTGAAATACGTTGCTGCAAACAGTAAGCAACTCTCACAGTTATTTGGAGTTCCGCTTTGAAATTCAAATGGGAAAGGTCACGTCTCTGAGAAAGGGTGGCTTTCCGTCCTCACCTCCAGGGACGAGGGGCAGCAGCCCCAGGTCCTGTTCCAGAGTTGCTGCAGGGCTGGGGAGGGACTGCCATCCACGCCAGATTCGAGGGGAAGAATCCCTTCTTGTCTTCCTCTTTCCTGCTTCCCTGAAAAGTGCACGTGGCCCACAGGTGTGGAGGAGTGGGTGCTCCTAGAGCCACTCAGCATTGGGGACCTATTGCCTTTGTTCAAAGGTCAAACAAAGCTGGGTCTTATTCCCCTTTCCTTGTCTCTGCTTAATATTCTTGGCTAGAATGAAATCCAGCATCCACACCTGGGTACCCGTGATACTGATCCGTGATGCCCTTTACCAGTGAAGAAAATGTTTCCTACAGGTTTAAATCTTGAAGAAATAGCAATTCAGATTCCTTGACCGAGTGTCTTGGTCTGATCCGAGGGGATGTTACAGAAGCACACAGCAGGCATCCGGTGCTTCTGTGGAAGTGCCCACATGGCAACACTCCTCGGTGAACGGAGGAGGGGCGGTGCCGCGAGTTCCCGGTGCAGACTCGGTGCGGGACTGTGTCCCTCCCACACCGTCCTCTCGGTTCTCGGTCATCACCTTCTGCCTTAACTGCCTGTGTGCACGCGTCTGTGTTCAGTAGGTCTCTCTTTCCACCTGTGTGTCTGACATTTGACTCTCATGGGAATATGCACATCAAATTCCTTTCTGCAAAGGGTGGTTTAGGAAACTCAGTTTCACAGTAAGTGTCTCGCTAATTTTTCAAAATGTTTTACAGACAAAGAAAACTAGATTTCCATGCATTTTGTTGCAACAGTAAATGAACCCTTCACTAGGCCTACCTTGTGCCTGCGAAGGGTTTATAGATATGAAATGTATGTAGATATTTTTAAGGGGTTTTAAATTTTTTTGATGGAGTGCTGTGCAAATCAAGTATTTATAAATGTAATGAAGGTATTGACAAAAAATATATATGTAACTTTTATAAAGGATTATTGTGTACTGCTTGAATACATTTAAAAGAAAATATATTTTGAAACCTGCTCTGCTATGAACAAAAATGACATATCTTTTTACTATGCTGTTGGTTTTAAGTTAAGCTTCCTGATGCACAATAAATTGTACTGGGTACGTTTATGTCTTTTGTGCTTCTTTAAAGTAAATAGTACCATTGCTCTTTGGGTTCTCTTTTGGGTGGCTTTCAACTAAAATAAATTGCTAATTTTTAAGCTAATGCAAAATGTATGTGTATTTTCAAAGTTTAATTTTTAACAAACTTCCTTAAAAACTCCCTTTAGTAACAATCGTCACAAATTTTTTAATCTTTATTGTTGAGAATATTACAGATGTCCCCCCCCTTTTTCCCCCTTGCTCCCTCCACCCAGTTCCCACCCCACCCCAGGCCTTCGCCACCCTATTATCTGGATCCATGTGAAAGGGTTAAGTTGACAGGCAGGCAGACAGGGCGGGGTCCAGTGGGAAACAAAGGCGGGTGAGACACAGGCAGGCAGACAGGGCCTAATTACAGCACCCAACCACGCAGAAATAAAAGGATGTTTCTGGACTCAGAGCAGGAGGCCTGGGCCCAGGAAGGGCCCGCAGCAACAAGGTGGACGAACGCATAGGAACAGGAAAGGGCACATAGAAGCGGGGAGTTCAGGTCCGTGCTGGGCAAGCACAATGAGGTGACAACACTGACAGAGAGAGGAACGGGCTTGTAGCAAATACATTCCCTGGACGACAAGGCCTCACGGGCAGCCCATCAGGGGCTGTCCCCAGGCGGGGCGTCTGCATCTGCTTGCAGTAAACTTCCCACACTTTTGCTCAAATCATCTGGTCTGTGGAGCTTATTCTTCGGTGTCGCAGGACCGACCTCAGGAGGAACCCCCACCGCCCACCCCACCACCCCACCCCCGTTCCAGTTTCCAGCTTTGGGGCTTGAGCCTGTGATTCGGAGGCCTGCTGGGTGCCCGCCCGCCACAATCAGGCTGCCCTCTCTAGCGGGCATTTTTCTCTTTCACTTTCCAAATAAGGTCTTTGGCCTTTGGCCCATCTGAAACCAGGCTAAGGTCAGCCACTTAAAAACCGTTAGGGTGGCCGCCACGTGAAAAGGCCCGTGGAGGGATGAGTGGGCTGTCGGACGGGTCAGAAAGCAGCAGGCTTCCTGCCAGTTGCAAGAGAAAGTCCGACCAATGACGAGTGCCTGGTCCCTACCCAGGCTCCGAAGATCAAAGAGGCAAGTTCCTCCCTCTGGTTCGAGAAACTCCAATGTCCTTAGGTAAGGACCATGCAGAGGTGTCTGGGGTTGACCCCTAAGACGTGCAGGGGCCTCCTAGGAACTCCAGAATACAACTGTAAAATTAAACTCTGACCTGTCCAGGGAGTGCACATAACAGCTAGTCCCTCCACGCTCTGGGTACTCACGGCTGTTTAGACACCCGGGGGGAGAACTGGGGCACAAGAGGAGGGAAGTGACCAGCGGTTTCACGCCTCTGGGAGTTCGCCCCACAAGCAGCACACTTGGACCCACTACACACAGCCCAACCGGCCTGTTCCCTTGTCAGGGTTTCTGTTGCCGGAGATCTACTCAAACTTCCCTGCCTTTTCCTCCTCCTGCCCGAGGCTGGGGCAGGGGGACGCCAAGTCCTTCGGATCCTGGCCCAGCTGGTTGGTCTGCCATTCTTGGTGTCCCTGCCAAGATGCGCCCAGCCATGCGTGAGCAGAGTGTCCCCCATCCCCTCAATGCGGCCCACACAGACCTGACTCTGTCCAGCTCCTGGCAGTGACCTGGTGGGGCCCCGGGGGAATTCGGGTCTTCAATAGAATGTTCGGGGAGCCTGGGAGGGAATGCCCTTGCCTGGGCCACAGCCTGGCCCTGGTGCTCACACCACGCCGTGTGCTGGCGAGCATTGAAGTAGGATGGGGAGGTAGGCATTAGGTCACCAGACAGGATGGAGGAGGACTGCAGGGTTTGGGTTTATAGCAGTGCCTTCTGCAGTGCTCCCCGGTTCCTGGGACTTTTGAAATGCAAGTGCCTTGTCAAAAACTCCAGTCTGGGCCATCTTTAAAAGTACAAGTTTCTGGGGAGAACTTAGCCACATGTGCAGATCAAATTAACTCATTACAGCTTTTATTGCTAGATCGCCTTTCATCTTCGTTGCTTACAGTCTGTAAGGTGGATTTGGAGCTCTTAAAATGTCATTGGCTT
>NW_006293999.1:23008-23666 GCF_000327345.1 Myotis davidii
ACCTGTGCACAAGTTTTATGCACTGGGCCTCTAGTATGTTCATAAGGGTCAATCTAAGGAATGCTGGTTGTTTGCTTTTCTTGGTTTCTTGAGGATTGAGGCTTCTAAGAATTATTAATTGGAAATTATGTGATTTTGGTAATAAAAGGCATGGTGCATAGAGATGCATTTTGGAAACTATTCCTAAAAGTTGTAGAAAGGCTTGTGAAAATTAGAGAAGATTTATGAGGAAAATGTTAAAAGGAAATTAAAGCCAAACAGTGTGGGCAATTTGCAGCCAGCTGTAACCATTATCTTCCCCAGCCAAGGACACAAAGTAAATGGTAAAAAAAAAAAAACAAAAAAAAAAAACACATCCCTACAGAAAGGGAGGAAAGAGGGAAAATGGGGGAAAGGCTGTTTTTACTCCCTCACAGAGAGGCCGGCAGCCCCCAGGCTTGGCAAGATCAAGTTGCCAGATGCTTCTCATGACTACTGAAAAGACGACAACAAAGTCACAGGGAATCTTGGGGATTGAGCTGCACTAGAATATCCCACGGAGCCGTGTTAAGACCTACAGTCAGGGGCGTGTATGATGCCTGGGACAAAACCATCTCTACAGAAAGGGAGGAAAGAGGGGAAATGGTGTTTTACTCCCTCACAGAGAGGCCGGCAGCCC
>NW_006294000.1:0-455 GCF_000327345.1 Myotis davidii
CCATGGGGCCCTGTAGCCCATTGGTCCCCACAACCTCCCCCAGTTGATTGCAGACCCAGCCAGGTCATTCCCACCCTCTCCCACTCCAGCGTCCCTGTTCCCCAAGTGACCTGCTCATCCGCAACCTCTGCCTCCCTCCCAGCCCAGTCTGTCCCCTAGAAGTGGCCGTGGGGAGGGGGACATGCCCAGGGCCCCACCTGCTCTGACACCTCCCATGTGCCCCTGACAAAAGCCCATGATGTCATTAGAACTTTGTTCACATGGGGAAGTCATTGGAGTGATGAGAACTGAATCCCCTGGAGTGGGGACGAGTGGTCACTTGGGGAAGGGATAGTGGGAATGCTGTAGAATTGGGCTGTGGTGAGGGTTGCATAGCTCTGCGAGTTTGCTAAGCTCCACTGAGCTGCACGCTTAAAACACAAGAGGTGTGAGGTTGGAGATTTCCTCATGATGGA
>NW_006294001.1:0-1243 GCF_000327345.1 Myotis davidii
GCAAGCAAAAGCAAGGAGGTAAAAAAAAAAAAGTCAAAGGAGCCGTGCCAACTCTCGTCTTTTTCCCCTGGCACTGCATGGCCGGTATAGAACTTCAGTCTGCCTTTCTGGTCACAGTTTCCCATGGCTGTGGGCTTATATCTAGAGTCCCCTTCTGCCAGCATCCCTGTGGACCCCTTTCCACATTTGAGGGCTACACTGACCCCAAGGGCTGTGGATTTTGTGGGGCACAGTCTCCTTCTGAGGCCCTAGTCCCCCTGCATGCGTTTCACCCCCCAGCCTGGATCCCCATCTCACCTCTCTCCAGGAGATCTCTGACCTTTCCATCCAAGGATTGCCTCACCAGCTGTGTTTAATTTGCCAATTCAGGGTGGGTGTTATTCGATTCAGCTGTTCCTCCTATCTGCTCTGTGAGAAGGCACGGGTCCCACCCGCATATTCGGTTCCACTTTGTCTCCCCCTGGAGAAACTTTTTAGGAACCCATGGCCCAGAAGGCTGGAGTCACAGTGTTCATGGGTTTGCAGCTGAGGCAGCTGGTCCCTGGGAAATGTGGTCGTAGGGTCCTGGGGGGTATCCGAGGTCTCTCCTGTTGAAGGCAAGACTGGGCTTCTGACCACAACCACTCTCCCCTTCAGGATGGCGCGGTCTCTGTGACAGAGCCAGCCACAGCAGGAAAGATTTCAGCAGTAGTAGAGGCTGCCTGTCCAGGGGAGCCTGGTCCACCAGTCCCCATCAGTCCCATGGGATATAGCTGTCCTTCACTAATAAATACAGACACTACCCACACGTCCACACACTCTCACTCTCACATTCTCTTGCACCCTGCCATCTCATTGGCTGCCATCTTGGCTCCTCTCCACTTCAAGATATATTTGCTACTACATAAATTATGTGCTTTTGATGGAATTTCCCAAAAAGATATCTTATAGATGACTTATGTATAATCTGAATATTATCCTTTTAGTTTATAGAGATGATCTGTATTGAATCAATATCTTCTTCGATAGTTTTGACATTTTAACATCTTAAAACGTAAGTTTTTGATTGAAGATCTCATCAGAGTATCTTGACAATCAGTACGCAGTGCAGTCCTACTTTGCTAAAAGCAAACTTACACATGTTTTTGTGTAGGAAATATCCTTTAATAAGCAATAAATTGTTTTACTTAGGCTTCTTGTTTAGCCATTCTTATTTTATAGAAACTTTTTATACAAACAGTCCTTCTCTCACATTTAGTATCTT
>NW_006294002.1:0-2617 GCF_000327345.1 Myotis davidii
CCTCTCCACGCCTGTTGCTGAAAGAAGAGCCACCGGGAAACGGTGACCCCCGTGTTGCTGAGGGACCGAGGACAAAGCGTGAGATGCTCTTTTCCTTTCCGGCTTCCTCAGTTACACACCGTAGGCGCTGAAGCTGAGCAGGGAAGTTTTTGATAGGGGAGAAATGGAATGTAGGGGACCAGCTGGGATTTAAGAAATATGAATCCTGCCCTGTTCACTGTGAATGTTTTGTTCTGATTAATGGAGGCAGCTTCTCACCGGGCTGGGAGTTACACACGGTTCCTGGGAGCTCACCCGGGAGTGCAGCCCAGCCTCCCCACCAGGGAGCTGCCTGTGATCAAGGAAAGATGAACAACCTTCTTGCAGAACCCAGAGCTGCTAGCCCTTTGAAGACCCCCAGCCTTCGCACACCCACAGGCCTTTGTGAATCTCCAGCCCCATTACCTGTCAACTGCCCATTTGGCACACCTTTCATCCCCTGTAATCCTTGTCCTTCTTCCCAATACAAGCAGCGGGCTTATGGGGGGCAGAGCAGGTTTCTGTGGGTGACCCGCTGCTCTCCCAGGCTGCCGGCAGGATGGGAATAAACACTCATATGACTCCTCCCTGTCTCTGCTGAATTGGCTCCAGGGGGGACAGGCAGCATGGGCCATGGCTTGTCTGGTTACATTTTGGGGTGCAGCTCGGTTTCATATAGACGTTCCACTCCCTTAGATGAGTGAACTCCTCACCTGGAGGCAGTTCTGCCCGATGCCAGTCTCCCCTCCGCCTGGGCTCTATCCAACATGGCTGCTTGTCTCCCGCAAGGAAAGAGACACCTGGTCGGTGTGTCCCCCTCTTTACAAGAATCCTCATCATATCTGTGCTCTGTGACAAGCCAGTGCAATGCCCCCCTGGCACACACATGTGCCTGGTGGGCGTTGACAATGCCAGGAAGGGCTTGGCATCCCAGTGCCCATGGGCTTCAGCACCGGAACCACTGGACTGGACCAACTTTTCCCACTTTCCAGAATTTTCCTGGTTTTAGCACTAAAAATGCCACATCTCAGCCAGAGCCTCACTCTCAGGCCCATTAGCATAGATGTTCGCTGTGAAGACCAATTTCACGGTTACATGAGGGGGGCTGCGGGGTGCCCAGATCAACATGATTTGGGGATGTGTCTGTGAAGGTGTGTCCTGGGGGCGCAGATGGCAAGCAGCGCAGGGGACTTCCCTGCCTCTAGAATCCATGTCCTGTGAGAGGCAATGCCTCCCAGAGGCTCCTTCCTCCCAACATACATCCAGGGCGGGCAAAAGTACATTTACCATTGTTCATGTGGAAAAGAATGCAGTAATCCTACGTAATGAAAGCGGAGTATGCAAACTGCCCCCTGGACCTGAGGTGGTCCTGGAGTTCGGTCCTGGAGGGGCCTGCCAGGGGAAAGTGGGCAGTACCTGGCCTGCAGCTGCTGGGGCCTCTAGTGAATGAATAATAACACAAGAATAAACTCCATGTTCCACACACTCACAGCTGTAACCCTGCTTTCTCCCGCCCCGTGGATTTTCTGGGTCAGGAACAACGGAGCCCTTGACAGAGCCGAGGGAATCCAGCCCGCCGTGGGGTGGCCCTACCTTCCTATTGGGGAGGTCACAGTGCGGATGGCAGGGGATCCTAGGGCGTCCACCCATGGCCGCATGGGACACCGGCGAGGACAACATCCAGGCCGGCTGGGATGAGGGGATCCAGTTACTGCTCTTCTCGGGGACCACGGGCAGCGCTGCAGGTTTGTCATTCTCCCTCAACCCCTTCTCTTTTAAATAAATTTTTATTGATCTAAGAGAGGAAGAGGGACAGAGAGAGAGACAGAAACATCAACATTGAGAGAGACTTACTGATTGGCTACCTCCTGCACCCTGCTACTAGGGATGCAGCCTGAAACCTGGGCATGTTCCTGACCGGGAATGGAACTGTGGCCTCCCGGTTCATTTGTCAACGCTCAACTACTGAGCCATGCTGGCCGGACTAAATGCAGATTTTCAAACATTTTCATATCTATTACACACACACAGAGAGAGTGGGGGCAAACGTAGGTTGACAGTTGTTTGCATGGAAAATAATACAACAATTAACTAATAATAATACAAGAATAATCTTCATGTTTCAAATACTCACAACTGTAAACCTAACTTGCCTACCGTTATATGTCAGAGTTTTAACGCCTCAGCTAAGTTCTGCCCAGAATACAGAAGCATCTAGAGTCCAGGACCAGGTCAGAGGGTGTGAGAAGAGGCAGGTGCAGGAAGTGGATTTGCATGGACGCCCCTCCCCCCTCTGAGGCAGAGGGAGGGGATAAGAGAGGTCTGGGGGAGCCAGGCTCAGGCTGGGGTCTCAGAAGGCAGCGCTCTCAGGGCACCTCCACCATGGCCTGGGCTCTGCTCCTCCTCAGCCTCCTCTCTCAGGGCACAGGTGAGGCCTCCGGGGAGGGACACGGACACCTGGGCTGACTCTGCCTCCTCCAGGCCCCCGGGCCCAGCACTGAGCTCACCAGAGTGTGTTTTTGCTCTTTTCAGGGTCCTGGGCGCAGGCTCCCCTCACTCAGCCGCCCTCAGTGTCTGGGCATGCAGGGCAGCTGGTCAC
>NW_006294002.1:3295-5174 GCF_000327345.1 Myotis davidii
CCAAGGAAGGTGTGAGGTGGGGATCTGAGAGAAAGGCTGTGTCCTCTCAGAACTGCCCTCTGCCCAGGTCCCTGGATGGTTCTCCTGGGGCAGCCTGCACGTGCAGGGCCATCCCATTGGATGGATCTGTCCAGTTGGCTGCTTGGTTCTTCAAGGTGTCTGTTGGCGGTGGCCCCCATTCATCAGGGATCCCCAACGTTTTTCATGATGATCCGCCTCCTTTCCAGCTACAATCCCAGTTAAAATGAATCAACAAGCCGAACTGGTGTGGCTCAGTGGATAGAGCATCGGCCAGCGGACTCAAGGGTCCCAGGTTTGATTCAGGTCAAGGGCATGTACCTTGGTTGCGGCACATCCCCGGGGGGCGGGAGTGGGGCGCGTGCAGGAGGCAGCTGATCGATCTCTCTCATCGATGTTTCTATCTCTCTGACCCTCTCCCTTCTTCTCTGTGAAAATATCAATAAAATGTATATAATTTTAAAAATGAATCAACAAGTACAAATACATCTATTTTGGAAGAAGTGAAGTCTCCACTATCATTTTCTCCGTTTAAGTTATTGGTTGAAATGAGTCACTCCCCATGCAATCAGCGTGGATCTGGGATTAAATATTAGTGTCTCTAAATTATACGCTGGGCTTCACTGCTCATTAGTCACAGTTGCAAGTGGTCACTTTGCCTCCTGTGCTGGCTGTCATGCTTAGCATTTCTATGACGCGTGTTCTCACGTGGGCACGCGTGTGCAGAACGACTGTAATGAGAACGGGGATCCCTGCAGCCCGCGCTCTGAGTCCTCCTGATCCTAACGGGAAGAGGAACAGGACAAGGTGGGACCCAGTGAAGGTCAGAGGTCTGCTTCCCGCAGGAAGGATGAGGACAACAGGCCTCTGCCCAGGCTTCCCCATGGTTTCCCAGGAGACAGGGATCCAGTCCGCGTGGTCCACAGGCCCAGCTGATGGGCTCCTGAGCAGACCAGTGACTACTGCCATCTCACTGTCACCTAAACACTGAGGCCAGGATGGTCTGAGCTGCCTTCCCTGGGGCTTGGCTGGCACCATCTGAGGCCACCAGGGGGCAGTGTTGTCTGCATTTGGGAAGGTGCTCCCTGGGGTTCAGCCCTGACCTGCAGGAAGTCCCCTGGGTGCTCACCAGCCCCTTCTCCTGAGCTGGTGGGCGGTGGAGGGGTGTGTCCTGTGTCTGTTCCGTCCCAATGTTTCCCTCCTGGGAGAGGCAGCAAATGTCCCGGAGCCTCAGACACTGTGGAGATTGGGACACGGGACACGTGAGGACTCATTTCAACTGAGGAGCCTCAGGGCAGGTGGAGAAAGACTGGGAGATACCAGCTTTGCCCCTGGTTCTTGGGCAACAGGGGGACTGGAGCTCTAAAAGCCAACCTAGAGCCTGTCCTCCCTCCTCCCATGTCTCTGAGGTGAGTCCCCATATTCCTCAGCCGAGAACCGCCTGGATGCCCAAAGAGGAGGCACAAGACCACCCAGGTGGCCTCCAGTTCCATTCCTGTGGTCTCAGGGGGCCCCCAGTGAGGAAAAACTCTCCACCATAATCTCTCAGGTTCGCTCTGCTGTCTGCTGAGCAGAAACATCTAGATGAAGGGTAGGCTCAGAGGAGGGAGAAGACAGGCAGGTGCAGGAAGTGGATTTGCATGGATGCCTCTCCCTCCTCTGAGCCAGGGCGAGGGGATAAGAGAGGTCTGGGGGAGTCAGGCTCAGCCTGGGGTCTCAGAAGGCAGCGCTCTCAGGGCACCTCCACCATGGCCTGGGCTCTGCTCCTCCTCAGCCTCCTCTCTCAGGGCACAGGTGAGGCCTCCGGGGAGGGACACGGACACCTGGGCTGACTCTGCCTCCTCCAGGCCCCCGGGCCCAG
>NW_006294002.1:5323-5578 GCF_000327345.1 Myotis davidii
AGTATGACCTTGTCTCCTGGTACCAACAGCTCCTGGGCACGGCCCCTAAACTCCTGATTCATGATGACACAAACCGGCCCTCGGGGATCCCTGAGCGCTTCTCTGGCTCCAAGTCTGGCAACACGGCCACCCTGACCATCGCGGGGCTGCAGGCCGAGGACAAGGCCGATTATTACTGTTGCTCATATACAACCAGTAGCACTCTCCTAGGGCACGGGGAGGTGAGACCAAAACCCGCCCTGGGCTCCCAGTCGC
>NW_006294002.1:5958-6810 GCF_000327345.1 Myotis davidii
TTTTAATTTCCCGCATCCCTCCCTCTCTTCCTTCCTTCCTTCCTTCCTTCCTTACTTCCTTCCTTCCTTCCTTCCTTCCTTCCTTCCTTCCTTTCCGGGCTCCCAATACTTCCTATGACCAAGGAAGGTGTGAGGTGGGGATCTGGGGGAAAGGCTGTGTCCTCTCAGAATTGCTCTCCGCCCAGGGGGCGGGGCATGCCAGGGGAAGGTGGATAGTACCTGGCCTGCAGCTGCTGGGGCCTCTATTGAATAAATAATAACACAAGAATAAACTCCATGTTCCACTCACTCATAGCTGTAAACCTGCTCCACCCCATGGATTTTGTGATTCAGGACGACGGAGCCCGTGACAGAGCCGAGGGAATCCAGCCTGCCATGGGGTGTCCCTACCTTCCTATTGGGGAAGTCACTGTGCGGATGGCAGGCAGGGGATCCTAGGGCATCCATGGGCGAGTGGGACACCGGCGGAGACAACATCCAGGCTGGCTGGGATGAAGGAGATTCAGTTACTGCTTTTCTGGAGAGGAAGGGGGACGGAGAGAGAAACATCATTGATGAGAAACATTGATTGGCTGCCTCTTGTGTCCCAAAACAGCTATGCTCAATAGATCAAGGTCGCCTGGGAAGTACATCAGTAATTTCTCTGCCTCTTGCCATGGGATCCTGGCCTCTCCCACCCCAGCATGACCACTGGCCCCACAGGCTCCTCCCAGCCCCCGCCCCGCCCTGTGGGTGAGTCCTCACCAGACAGGAGGCCTGAGGGTTGTCCATACGCCCAGGGAGGAGGCCAGGGTGCTGGGTCAGGGGTCAAAAATATCTCTTTTTCTTAAAAATATGTTGTTATTGATTTCA
>NW_006294003.1:0-345 GCF_000327345.1 Myotis davidii
TTGCCTGTGGCCTGGCTTTCCGATCACGATCACTATCTGGGCCATAGGCAAGGTGGCTTCCCGACCTCGGAATGCCGCCTTACATGCAGCCCAGTTTTGAAATCATGATCACGAACCAGAGGCAGGGCGACATTGCGAAACTCAGAAGGCGCCATGCCTCCGGCAGAGATTCGTGATCGTGATCGTGGTCGTGATATGACAGCCTGGCCTCAGGATCCACCTTGCTGCAGCACATAATTGTGATCAGAAAACTGAGCCATAGGCAAAGAGACAGCTGGGAACCAGGAGTCGACTTGCCTGTGGCCCATGATTATGATTTGAAAGCTGAGCCGCAGGCAAGGTGGC
>NW_006294004.1:0-233 GCF_000327345.1 Myotis davidii
GAATGACTGCTATCTAAGAATACTGTTGTTTTTTTAAGTGGATTGCAGCTATATTATTTTCCTTGATATATATATATATACATATGAGTTCAGAGAGGAAGGGAGAGGGAGAGTGAGATAGAAACATCAATTATGAAAGAGGATCATCAATTGGCTGCCTCCTGCATACCTCCTACTGAGGACCTAGCCCACAACCTGGACATGTACACTGACCAGGAATCAAACCGTGACCT
>NW_006294005.1:0-244 GCF_000327345.1 Myotis davidii
TTATAGGAAAAAATAAATACTTAGTCCTGCCAGCGTGGCTCAGCAGTTAAGCATCAACCCAGGAACCAAGAGGTTGTCAGTTTGATTCCTGGTTAAGGTACATGCTCAGGTTGTGGGCTTGATCCCCAGTGTGGGGCATGCAGGAGGCAGCCGATCAATGATGTTCCTCTCTCATCAATGTTTCTATTTCTCTATACCTCTCTCTCCCCCGTCTCTAAAATAATAAATAAATAAATAAATAAAT
>NW_006294006.1:0-812 GCF_000327345.1 Myotis davidii
TCAATGCTCAAGCACTGAGCCATGCTGGCCAGGCAACATTAGCACCCTTTGTTATTACTATTATTATTAATAAATTTATTTTAAAATCCTTGCCTATTTTTCCATTGATTTTAGGGAGAGTGGAAGAGAGAGGGAGAGAGACAGAGAGACACATCGATGTGAGAGAAACACACCAATGGGCTGCCTCCTGCACACAGCCCTGCCCAGGGCCCGGGCCAGGGAGGAGCCTGCAACCCAGGTACATGCCCTTGACGGGAATCGAACCCGGGACCCTTTGATCTGCAGCCCGACGCTCTATCCACTGACCCAAATAAAAATATATGAAAAATATATAATAGAGCAAGATATGTGTGTGTATTGATTTCACAGAGAGAGGAAGGAAGATGGAGAGAGAGACAGGAACGAGAGAATCATGGACCGGCTGCCTCCTGCACGCCCCCTACTGGGGATCGAGCCTGCGACCCGGGCGTGTGCCCTTGACCGGGAATCGAACCCGGGACCCTTTGGTCCGCAGGCGGGCACAGGTCTTAGATCTTCATCTCCAGAGTCCGAGCTGTGAGCCGAGAGGCAGGCAGGAGGCAAGGCAGTCTGACTCTCTCTGTAGGTGCCTACTGATGTCTGTCTGGCCAGGGGCACAGCTGCCCAAGACCTACAACCTCAACCCCCTTGGGCAGGACCCCAATATTTAAAAAATATATATATACAGAAGGGACCCAACCCAGTGTTGACATGGGAAACGCCACCCTCGGAGGCCATCTGGTCGCCACGTGCACAAGAATGGAGCCAGAGAGCTGAAGGGCCTGAGCGAGTTC
>NW_006294007.1:0-392 GCF_000327345.1 Myotis davidii
AAACTGCCATGTGCAGATGACATGATACTATATGCAAAGTCTAGAAGAAGAAATATAAACAGTAAATAATAAATACATATCCATCAATAATTGGTCTAAAAATCAAAATAAACAAACAAGGAATCTAATGAACAAAATAATCTAATGGATAAAATAGAACCAGAGTCAGGGAAACATGGAATAAACTGAGAAGTGGGAAGGGAGACCGGAAGAGATTAAAGAACTTATATGCATATGTGTGTTACCCATGGACACAGACAATAAATAGGGATGTGAAGGACTGGGGCGGGGTGGGATCCAGGTAGAGGGGGGCAATATCTGTAATACTCTCAACAATAAAGAGATAAAAAGAAGAAAGGAAGAAAATTAAGAAACAGTCTCATTTGCAATTG
>NW_006294008.1:0-269 GCF_000327345.1 Myotis davidii
GTTAGGAACAACAAGGCCGGCAGGGAGGGGGCAGTTGGGGATAACCTGGCCGGCAGTGAGGGGCAGTTAGGGGCAGTTAGGGGTGACCAAGAATGCAGGCAGGTGAGCAATTAGGAGCCAGAGGTCCAGGATTGTGAGAGGGACATCCCCCAAGGGGTCCCTGATTGGAGATGGTGCAGGCTGGGCTGAGGGGACCACCCCCCCCACACACTACCCTGTGCACAAATTTCATGCATCAGTCCTTTTGTGTGTGTGTGTGTGTGTGTGTG
>NW_006294009.1:0-291 GCF_000327345.1 Myotis davidii
CTTTAAGAATCTCCAAACCACATCCCTTTCCATTCTGGAGGGAGAGGCCCTGAGACTGCGCTGTGAGGCTGACAGTAACCCCCCTGCCGAGCTGTGCTGGTTCTGGGGGTCCCCAGGCCTGAACGCCACCCCCCTCTCCAGCACCGCGATCCTGGAGCTGCCTCGCGTGGGGCCTGCACAGGAAGGAGAGTTCACCTGCCAAGCTCGGCACCCGCTGGGCTCCCACAGCGTCTCTCTCAGCCTCTCCGTGGCCTGTGAGTGGGGAGACCCCGGGGGGGAGGACAGCTGGGG
>NW_006294010.1:0-381 GCF_000327345.1 Myotis davidii
CTAAACTCAGCTAGTGAAGACAATGAATGGACCATGGCAGTTATCCTTATATGCATGCATATAAGCCCTTTGGTTGATCTCTTACCCCCCTCCCATTCTCCCCTTCCTTCTCTCTGAAGTTTGTCAGTCTGTTGGATGCTTCTGTCTCTGCATCCATTTTTGTTCATCAGTTTATTTTGTTCATTACCACTCATTTGTGGAAGGTCATGTGATATTTACCTTTCTTTGACTGGCTTATTTTAGTTAGCGTAATGCTCTCCAGGTCCACCCATACTGTTGCAAGTGGTAAGAGTTCTTTCTTTTTTACAGCAGCAGAGTATTCCATTGTGTAGCTGTACCAAGGTTTTAAATCCACTCATCTGATGATGGGCACTTAGGTTG
>NW_006294011.1:0-324 GCF_000327345.1 Myotis davidii
CAGGGTGGGGGTCAGGCTGATGGCTGTTTGAAGACTGGCCAAGCCCCCCAGCAGGGACCCTTACCACATGAGGTGTGGCATCCTGGGTAAGTGACTGGTGGCTGTTTTCAGGCTGGCCACAGCCCCTTCAGGGTGAGGGTCCCCGCTGGGGTGCCTGGCCAGCCTGGGCGAGGGGCTGATGGCTGTTTGCAGGCTGGCCACAGCCCCTTCAGTGTTTGGGTCCCCACTGGAGTGACTTGCCATCCTGGGTGAGGGACAGAGGGCCGTTTTCAGGCTGGCTCAGCCCCCCAGTGGGGCCCCTCACCCCATGAAGGTGTGACCAGC
>NW_006294012.1:0-379 GCF_000327345.1 Myotis davidii
ATTTCATTCTTCTGAACATGGATATCTAGTTTTCCCAATGCCATTTACTGAAGAGATTATACTATCCACCTTCTGTGTTCTTGGCACCCTTGTCAAAAATCATTTACTATAAATGTGTGGATTTCATTTGGGGCTTTCTATTGTGTTCCATTGGTCTATATTTGTATGTGTTTTGTGTTTGTCAATACTATACTGTGTTTTTAAAAGAATACCATACTGTTTTGATTATTATAGTTTTGTAATATATTTAGAAATCAGAAAGTGTGGTTCTTCTAGTTTGTTATTTTTGCTGAAAATTGCTTTGGCTATTTGGGGTCTATGTGGCTCCACATGAATTTTTTGTGTCTTTTTTTTCTATTTCTGTGAGAAATGTCTTTGG
>NW_006294013.1:0-230 GCF_000327345.1 Myotis davidii
AGAGCATCAGCATGTGGACTGAAGGGTCCCAGGATCGACTCCAATCAAGGGCACATACCTTGGTTACAGGTTCCCCGGCTCTGGTTTGGGTTCATACAAAAGGCAAACAATCAATGTGTCTCTCTCATATCGATGTTTGTCTCTGTCTCTCCCTCTCCCTTCTAATCTCCCTAAAAATCTATGGAAAAATATGCTTTGGTGAGGATTAACAAAAATAAAAATAATAAAAA
>NW_006294014.1:0-209 GCF_000327345.1 Myotis davidii
TTTTTGCCTCTAAGAAGGGGCAAAACAAGTTATCTTATTTTATAGTTCTTAAAATACAGCAGTAGAATTTTAAGACATAATTTAAAATAACAGAAACTCATTAATAATTTTTAATATTTTACAACAGCATATTAACATTTATTCCAAACAAGCTTACAAACTAATTCTTTGGCAGAAATTTAATAAGAACATGAAAGGATTTTATCCCT
>NW_006294015.1:0-414 GCF_000327345.1 Myotis davidii
TCTGGTGAGGGCTCTCTTCCTGGCTTGCAGATGTTGCCATCTCACTGTGTGTTCACATGGCCTTTCTTCTGTGCTGCACAGAGAAAGGGGGATCTCTCTCTCCCTCCCCACCCCTCGCCCCCCGCCCCATTTCTTATAAGGTTACCAATCCTATTGAATTAGGGCTCCACCCTTATGACCGTACTTAACTGTAATTACTTCTTAAATCCCTTATCATCAGATACAGTCATATTGGGTATTAGGGCTTCACCATATGAATTTGGGGGTGGGGGACACAATTCTGTCTATAGCATGGAGTAAACTAGTAACTAGTAGGAGGAAAGTATTCCAGATGACAGATAACTACGATATCACATGACTAAGAGTGCAGATTATAACAGATAAGTGTGTTTGGCTACTCTTCTAGCTGAAACT
>NW_006294015.1:2321-7205 GCF_000327345.1 Myotis davidii
CTCGTCCCCCCCCCCCCCATCAGTGGGCATCATAGTGACTGGTTGTTCCACTGTTTGGTTGATTTAAATATTAGCCTTTTATTATATAGGATTCTACTTATCAATTATACTTCAATAAAACTGGAATAAAGAAGAATGATTTTGGCAGAAAAAGGAAGAGGGAATTGATGCTGGGAAATTAGCCAGTGAAGGTCCACAATATTGGAATGGTGCACCTTTAAGTGAGAACTGTACCTACCTATTCAGGGTGAAAAGGAGTATAGCAACCGACGGGGCTCGTGAAGAGTTGAACCTGTGCTATAGGTAGCAGAGCCAGGAGAGACTGCAGACTGGGCTGTCATTGTCATTACTACTATTAAATAGTTGAGACTGCCTCCTGGTATAATTATTCAATTTAGAATCAAATTATCACACAAGGGGTTGTGACAATTCAATTTCTGATGTCTTCTCAGATGGCTCTTCTGTTCCTATTGTCAGATCCTTCTCCTTCTGTTCCGTGAATTAGTACAATCACTAAAGTCCTGCGCATAGCATAGCATCTCCTCCCCGCTTCTTCTATCCTTCTCCCCTCCTCTCTTCTCTTCTTCTCCTTCTCCTCTTCGTCCTCCTTCTTTTTTCTCTCTTCTCGCTCTCTCTCTCTCTCTCCCTCCCTTCCCCCAGGTTTCACATACTGCAAACTTCATCTCCATCCTATGAATCATGAAAATTTGTAATTTAATCTAGTTCTTATTTGCAAACCCGTGATCCAGGGAGCAGCTGCTAGGACTCAGACATGCCCATCTAAACGTTGGCTTTTCGTATTTCTGATTAAACTTTTTTGAATAATGAATAGGCATCAGATTTACAAAACATAAACCCATCCTTTCAACACGGGCGCAAGAGCTTGGACTCTCGCAGCCGACTGGCATTGGTTCACATTCTGATGCTACCGCTGGGCCAAGACACTTCTCTTCCTGGGGCTTGTGTTCCTCTGTCGACAAAGGGAGGACAATAGCATGTACCTCACGAGGCTTAACTTAGCCAATCCGTGCAAACGGTAGCCCCGCACGGGCATAAGGGGAAGGCTCAAGTGTGAACGCCATTAGAACGGCCCTCAGTCTGTCCTACAGAGATGCTGAGGTCTGTCCTACGATGCTTTCAGGCAGACTCTACAGGTTTAGAGTCCTGGGACCTCAGGACCAAAAGGAAGAGCCCCCAGAGCACATGCGGCCGCCCCGCCGGCGGGTGCATGAGGCCGGCCCACCTCAGAATTGCCCGCGGCTCCGCCTTGCAGCTGCACAGTCTCTCCAGAAGGCACTGCCTTTACGAAACAAAACAAAAAAACAACACAGCAACGAGAAGCGGCCCCCTGGTGGACACTCGGGAAACCAACTCTGAGCAAAGTTGAGACGAACCCCTCTCCTCAGCGCGGATTCGGACCTCCCCGCTCTCGCTAGCACCTGCGCAGGCGCAGTAAGTGGGCGGAGCTGACGCGCGGCTGGGCCTGAACTTCCCGTGAGAAGTGCGCGTTCTCGCGGGAACTGCATTCAAAAAGCCGCGGCGCTTAGCCGGAAGGTAGGTGTGCGCGTCGGCTGATGTTTTTGTGGCGAGCAGACTTACCCTCAGGAGCTTGGGCGCTGTGAACTCGCCGCGAGCCGCCGCCGGCAGCAGCTGGGGAAGGGGTGCTGGAGGTAGGGGCAAAGGGCCTGGAGGGAAGTGCGTGTGGCGAGGAGCGGTGGGGAGCGGCGCTGAAGGGCTCCTGCGGGGAAGAGAGGGCCCTCGGAAACCTGGGGCCTGGATCTCGGCCGAGGGCGTAGGCCGGAACGGCTTCTCCCGCGGAACCCCGAGTCCTTGTCCACCGGGTTCCGAGTCGGTTTCAGTTTTCCGTTGGGCCGCCTCGCAGCCCCCCGGGGATGCTGCCTGGACTTGGAAGGCCTGGGAGGCCGCTGGGACCTCCGAAAGATAACAGACAGTAGACCTGCCCCGTCCAGGGTGAGAAATGCTGTAAATGTGAAATATACAGTGGATTTCGAAGATTATACAAAAGTCATTTCGTTAATAAAATCATATTTCGTGTTATGATTACATGTTGAAATATTTGGGATGTATTGGGTTAAGGAAAGTATTATCCAAATGAATTTCGGTGGTATTTACCTTTTTTTTTTAATGTGTCTGCTTGACAATTAAAAATCCCGTATGTGGCTTGCCTGATTGTTTCTGTTGGACAGCGCTGCCCCAGACAGCTGTGTGTCCGATTCTCCCCTACCTGCTTTTCTCAAGCCATTGGCTGATCTAACCTCAAAACCCCTGTTAGGTCGATGTTATTGGCCTTGTTTTATGGATGACAGGACAAGACATCACATAAGATGTTGTGGTCCGTGCAGCCAGTGAGTAGTGAACGTGGGGTAAGGACTCGGCAACCGCATTGCCCGGGCTTCCAGTCTCCTCAATGCTTTGCTCCGGCCATGCTTCTGCGGGGCAGGACGTTAGGAGCTGGACCCCCTTCCCGTCTCACTCAGCCGCGTACTAGCTGATAACCTCTGCGCAAGTTACTTAACCTTTCTGGGCCTCGGTTTGCACATGTGTAAATGGGGCAATTACCTTATTTCATGGAGTTTTCGGGTGGATTAAATAAGATAAAGTATGCAAAGCACCAAGCACAATATCTGGCACATATTAGCTGCAGTTGTTATTCAACCCTGGCTGCCTCTCTTTGCAGATGGATATTTAACTCTTACGCATTCATCTACTGAAAACTCACTTCCTCGGGGAAATCTCTCTTGTCCTGATCCCCCCACACCCACCCCACCCACCCTACCTCACTACCCAGATTGGGACAGTTCCCCTGTGTTGTAGGCTCTGATAGTACCCTACAGCTCTCCCTGTTGCACTTAATCACAGTCTTAACTCTACAGTTATTTGATTTCATGCCTTTCCGCTCAGAGACTGTAAGGTTAAAAAAGATAGGGCTCTTGTCTGGTTTGGGGTCACCATTGTGTTCTCAGCAATAGCTCAGTACTTGACATATAATAGGAATTCCAGCAAATCCTTTGAGTGAACGAGAGCTAATGTTTTGGCTTCCGTGGACATTGCTGGCTGGTTTCAGTTTTTCTTTGGTAAATTTTAACCCAGGACTTTCAAGAGAATTAAATGAGATAATGCATTTGAAGGTCTGTGCCTGGCAAATGGTAAATCCTCAGTAAGTATAAATTATTTTAACTGTTAGCAGCTGGCCCCATCATGTACAGGCTTTGGAAAGGGCTTGCATTTCAAAGCAGTAACTGCCAGCCCTGCGAAATGAAATGTAGGCTATTCTTCTCTTCTAAACCCCTATACCTCCTCTTTTATCTTCATTCTTAATGACCTTGCTTCCTAATTCACAGATCAGTTGAAGTGGTTAGAAGGGCACTTATGCAGACTCCCACCATTATATTTACATACTTATCAATGTCTGTAACTATAGACTTCGCTTTCCCATACTTTAGATGAAATATTCGTGCTTCTGTCTAAAATCAGTTCCTGTGCATCAGACCTCATTCTCTTTATTCATCACTTCAGCAGTTCTCCATGTCTTCTGTATTATCACTTTTTCTTCTCTCCTGGATCTATCAAATAGCATAGAAGCATACTGTTAAATTTTTCTTAAAATTTCTTATTTTAATAAATTTTTCTTAAAATTTTTGTCTTTAAAATAAAATACGTTTGATTTTTGCTTTCCCTCCAGCCCCTACCCCATTTATCTGTTCTCCTTTGCCCCAAAACTCTACATACTGTCTCCTGTTCTTCTACCATTCTTTGTCCAACTCATTCCAGTCAGGCTTTTGCCCCATCTCTCTACCAAAACTGCTCTTAGGGTCATGATGACCTCTGTGAATTCAAATCCATTGGCCAATTCTCAGTTCTTCCCTTATTTGACTTGGCATTTGATAGAATTGGTCACATACACCCCCTTAATACACTTTTGTTTATTGGCTTCCAGGACAACACATGATCTTGGTTTTATTCTTCCTCACTGGTCATACCTGAATATACTTTTCTCTCTTCTTTCCTGTCTCTTACCAGGGCTTATTCCTTGGCCCTCTTCTCTTTAATTATGCTCATACTCTGGTGATATCAAGGTTCAAGGATCTATGCTAATAACTCCCAAATTTATATCTTCAGCCCAGATCCCTCTTCTACTCATGTAGCCAACTGCTTACTTGACAGATTTCATTAAATAACACTTAAGCCCCTGATTTTCTTACAGTTTTCAGTGCTTCAACTGATGGCAAATCTGTTTTACGAGGTGCTCAGGCCAGAAGCCTTGCAGGCATTTTTGACTTCTCTCTTTTCCCCACATCCCACATTTCATTTGTCAGAAAGTCATGTTGGCTTTACCTTCAAACTATATGCAGAATTTGACCATTTCTCACCTATGTGGTCACCGTCGTGTGAGCAGTCATCTCACCTGGTCTTTCTGTATCCAACTTGCTCCCCTCCAAACTGTTCAACATAGCAGCCAAATGACCCTTTCAAATATATCAGATCTCTATTCCAGACTTTTCAATGACTCTCCATTTCACCGAGAGTAGAAACCCAAGTGCTTACAATGGCCTGATCCTACCTATTTTTCTGCTGTTTAGTCTTCTGATCTAAACTCTATCTTGTTCATTCTTTGGGCTTCCTTCCGTTTTAGGTGCTATCCTTCTGCCTGGACCATTCTTTTTCTAAATAGGTACACTGGTAGTTCTCCACAAGGGCGCTTTGCTCAGAAGTCACCTGATGGCCTCCTCCCACTCCAATACTTATTTCAATCTTCATCCTAGCAACAACACATCCACCTCTTGTAAATTCCCTTATTGTGTTTTTCCCCATTGCTACTTTCTAATTATTATGTTTTAATAATTAATTAGTTCTAATTAATTA
>NW_006294015.1:10510-11770 GCF_000327345.1 Myotis davidii
AAGAAGAAAAATGTTCCATGCTTATGCAGCCATCTGTAAAGTTTAGGTGATGAAGATTTTTCTTAGTACCATCTATGCAAAATAGCTGAGATCAAGAAGAGCTCTATGTTAATATGAGGCATGGGAACACTGTGAAACAAGAGTTTACCTAAGGAATTTGTATAAATAACATTCTGCTAGTTAAATACATTTATTAAATTTTTGTAACTAGATATTTGTTACAGAGTTTTGGTTTAGTGACCAGCATGACCCTTTTTGCTTATAGTGGATAGTATGGCAGCCCTCTTCCAGAAAGACTAATCCCTTAGTTTTCACTACAATTAGTGACACACTCTGTAATTCCACAACAGTTTCTTATAAATGTGTGTACATCAGAATTGATACTTTATAGTTTCTTTATTGAAGATAAACTAACATATGATTCTGTTTTTATAACAACTTCATAAGGGGCGGGTACCATTATTACCTCCATATAACAGTTGAGAAAACCATTGTTTAAGCCTACAGAGTAAATTGGACAAAATTACAGAGCTAGAAATTATCAGTCAAGATTTGAACTGAAGCTGATTCCCAAGCCTGTGTTGCTGCACTTAGTCCAACGGCATGTAATACTGGTTCCATTTCAAGCAAAATACAGAGTAAACGCTTGTTCAGTGAGTGTCCATTCCCTTTTGACACCCCATCTACAGAGTGCCCTCAGGTTACTTGTAAAGAATCCAGAACTTTTATGATGGCTCCTCTTTGTATAGTCCATATGTTTCAAAATCCTCTCCAGTAAAACTTGTGTGACTTTTGTCCTGATTTCTCAGAAGTCTGTTCTCTAATTTTCAGTGTTTTGTGTGGCACCTTTTAAGATTTTTCTCTATTTGTATACTATCTATACTATTACTTAATTTTTCATTAAATTCCTTTTTAAATATTTTCTCATTTTGAAGTATTAATATCAGTAAAATGGCATGTTTTAACTGGTAATATTTTTTTCTAATATGCAACACAAACATAACTATCAAAATACACTTTTGTGTAATGCTTAGAATCATCTCACATTCCACTCTGGCAAATAGTAATCCAGCTTGTCTGGAGCTAATCTTAGTGGAAACACCAATGACTGATAATGGTGCTTTTTCTCCCCATTCCTGAGTGTTGTTTTCAGTTTAGCGGTATTTTTCATTATCTGCCCTAAACAAAAAAGTAATCTAGAAAATATTCAGAGATTGAGGCAAGGCCAATTATAGAGATGGCTTTTTGGTGGAGCAAATA
>NW_006294016.1:0-330 GCF_000327345.1 Myotis davidii
AGGAGCACAGCACAGCAGGCAGGAGGCTTCCACGCTCTCCTCCAGAGCCATGACAGGGCGGAGCCACCGTGTTGCTCTGGAGACAGGGCGGAAGTGGGGAGGCGCCCAGAGAAGGCAGGGCCAGCCTGGGGTGACTGGAGGGACTGAGATCGGGGCTTGAAGTGGCCAGAGAAGGCCAGAGGATTTGGGGGCTGGGCCAGGTACACTGGAGCTCTGCATGGACAGGTTTGGGTGTTACGGCAGGGCTGCAGGTGAGTGGCTGACGCTGCGTGATATTGTGCACTGGGCTCCTAGTAGATAATAAAAGGCTAATATGCAAATCCACCAAAT
>NW_006294017.1:0-200 GCF_000327345.1 Myotis davidii
ACTTGAAGTCAATAGAGTGTCATGGAGGAAGCCTGGTATCGTGCTCGGTAGCCCTGCAAATGCATGGCGCTGCAGCGTCAGGCCCATACCCTGCTATTGCTGGCAGTTGGTCAGAGTGGAAGGGGAGCAGCGAGGGCGCCTCTGTGTCCCTGCCAAAACCCCACACCCTCTAGGCCGTGACTAGTCGGAGGGCTGCTGAG
>NW_006294018.1:0-343 GCF_000327345.1 Myotis davidii
CTATTGCCCAGGCCGACGCATCAGCCAAGACAATGTGCCTCAGCCCAAGTCACCGGAGACAGATCCATCCTGCAGTCAGGCTGCAGGAGAAAAGTCTACCATCTCACAACATCCTATTTGTTTCTCCACCCCAGCGAAGCATACCCGTCTGGATCAGGACGGTAAGGAATGAACAAAGGTGGGATCTGATGTCGGTCATGAGCTGTAGCTCAATTCCTCAGCCTGCTCTCTATTAGTTCCCTTTCCCCTCAAAAACAGGAAAGGGCTTTAGGGCAGAAGGTCTAAGTCTGAGGTTTCTGTGGAGGGACAAGTAGAGAGTGTGCCTTGCCGAACTGGGCAAGGT
>NW_006294019.1:0-207 GCF_000327345.1 Myotis davidii
GCGAATGGAAAAACAAAATGTGATTTATCTATAGTGGGGGCGGGGGGCGGGGGCGGGGGCAGAATGTCCAGCCCTTATACCGCCTTCAAAATCAATTGGTCTGGCCCCGCCAAGGCATTAGGGTGAGTTAATGAAATGTTTGACCAAATATAGCAGGATAATAATTTTATATGACCTACGAATGTTATAAATATCAAAATGGCCCTT
>NW_006294020.1:0-488 GCF_000327345.1 Myotis davidii
TCCCATCTTATGTTTAAGTCCTTTATCCATTCTATTCTAACAAACTAGACAACCTGGATGAAATGAACATATTCATTTTTTGTTTATTTTTGTGGATGGTGTACGTTGGTGGTCTAGTTTCATTTTTTTTCATGTGTCTGTTCAATTTTCTCAACATCATTTATTGAAGAGACTGTCTTAACTCCATTGTATGTTCTTGCCTCCTTTGTCAAATATTAATTGAGCATAGTGGCTTGGGTCAATTTCTGGATTCTCTGTTCTGTTCCATTCGTTTATATGTCTGTTCTTGTGCCAGTGCCAGGCAGGTTTGAGAAAAGTAGCTTTGTAATATAGGTTGATATCTGATATTGTTTACCAGGCAGCTTTGGGAACAGTGCTTTGAAATAGAGCTTGGTATTTGTTATTGTAATCCCTTCAGTTTTGCTCTTTTTTCTTCAGGATTTTTCTTTTTTTTCCGGGGTCTTTTTTTATTCCAAATGAATTTTTGG
>NW_006294021.1:0-370 GCF_000327345.1 Myotis davidii
TGCCCCCTCCGGCCTGGTCACCCCTTACTGACCCCCACTGGCCTGGTCACCCCTCACTGTCCCCCTCTTCTGGCCTGGTTGTCCCTCACTGCCCCTTCCTGCCAGCCTGGTTTCCCCCAACTGCTCCTGCTGTGGGCTTGGTTGCCCCACGCAGCCTGCTGTTCAGTTATTTGGTTGCCCCTCACTAACACCCCTGCTGGCCCTGTTGCCCTTACTGCACCCCCTGCAGGCCTGGTTGCCCCACACAGCTTGCTGCTTGGTCGGTTGGTCACCCCTCACTAACTCCCCTGCAGGCCTGGTCATCCCACGCAGACTGTTCGGTCATCCGTTCTGTTGTGATGGTTGCTTAGGCATATATATATATATATAT
>NW_006294022.1:0-426 GCF_000327345.1 Myotis davidii
TATCCTATATAATAAGAGAGGAATATGCCAATTGTCATTACCATAAGGTAACGACCAGTTTAGCAGGCTCAGGTGGGCAGGCCTGGGCAGCCAGCGGACATAAGCCTGTGGTGCCTCCTCTAGAGTTGGGGAGCTAATGAGGGACGGGCTCTGGTCCTCCTCCAACAGCCCTCTCTGCAGGCATGGGGCTGCTGAGACCCTGGCCAGGCCTCCGGCCACAGATCCACAGCTTCACGGAGACCGACTCTATCAGGCCGCCCGGAGGCCATGTGGCTGGGACACAGGGTGCCCGAACCCAGTGCCCGTTCAAGACATGAAACAGAGAGGAGGTGTGGGAGGACATCCAGATAATGGGATGTGGGGGTTCAAGACTCACTCCCTTTGGGCTTGGTCCTTCTTGGCCCGCCTGAGGGGCGGCTCCCGGGT
>NW_006294023.1:0-415 GCF_000327345.1 Myotis davidii
ATCAAAAGCTCCACCTCCTAGGCAGCCATTGGCACTTCACAGTTGACCCAGAATTTATTGTAATTGGTCAGTTTCTATGCCAGTCACCATCAAAAACTCTGCCTCCTAGGAAGCCATTGGCTCCTCACAGTTGACCCAGATTTGGTTCTGATTGGTCAGTTTCTATGCCAGTCAGTGTCAAAAGCTCTGCCTCCTAGGCAGCTATTGGCTCCTTACATTCACCCAGATTTGGTTCTGATTGGTCAGTTTCTATGCCAGTCAGCATCTCTGGGCCTATCAATGCGGCCTGATCAGAAAGGCGGGGCTGATCAGCAATCCCGGTAGAGGCCAGGAAAGAAATGGAGGTGCCGCTGTTGGCCAGGCTGGGAGAGTAGAAATAGAAGTGTGGCTGTTGGCCAGCCCAGGAGAGAAAGAG
>NW_006294024.1:0-243 GCF_000327345.1 Myotis davidii
AATTCTATCAATCAGTGAACATGATATATTCTTTCCTTGTGTATATCTTCGTCTATTTCTTTTTTCAGTCTCCTGTAGTTTTCTGAGTACTACTCTTTCACCTCCTTGGTTAAGTTTACTCCTAAGTATTTCATAATTTTTGTTGCTGTGATAAATGGGACTGTTTAGTTTCTCTTTCTGAGAATTCATTATTGTATAATGAATGTATATGTGTATAAAAATGTCATCAATTTATGGGTTTTA
>NW_006294025.1:0-270 GCF_000327345.1 Myotis davidii
TTGTTGAATGGAAGGTGGTTTGTGAAGAAGTGACCTCTGTAGGCTTTGGGTGTCAAGCAGCTTTGGGCAGCCAGGTGGCCCTGAGCAGGCATTCATGCCCCTGGGGGCATGGCGACTGGGCTGGAGCAGCTCTTGCCAGGGAGTCAGTGTGTCTGGGAATGCACCCAGGTGACTCTGCAGGTAGTGCACCCAAATAACCCCCTGCCTGCCTTACCAAAGCAGAGGGGGAGGAAATCGTGGTGCTCATCAGCTCCTTTGGCCCAGAGAGTG
>NW_006294026.1:0-327 GCF_000327345.1 Myotis davidii
CTGAGGGCCACATGGACCCCTGGCCCCAGTGTGAGCAAGCATGGAGCCAACCACGGGGGAAGGGAGGAAAGAGCAAGGTGGTGAGGCCTTCCTCTCCCAGGACCTCCCTGGTGGTTCAGTCACTGCCTGGCCCCACCCCTTGGCCAGCCGCTGGCTGCAGCAGCAGGTCTGATTCAGACAATGGGACCCGCTCCTGGGAGGCCAGGCCCCATGGCAGGCATGGAGGGCTTCCAGAGCCCAGAGGCCAGACTCCTCCTCCCGCATCGCCTGGAGAGGTGGTCGGTGCGCCTTTCGCTTGCGACTTGCCAAGATAAAAATTGTCAGACA
>NW_006294027.1:0-455 GCF_000327345.1 Myotis davidii
TAGGAGGTAAGAGGAATGTCCCTTTTCTATAACAAAAACATCTGAGACTCCAACATCATTTTCCCCCATTTCCCTCCTGTATGGTACAGCTGCGCCTTTGTGATGTCATGCCACACCATGGCAACCACACATTTTGGGCAACCAGAGCTGAAGTGAGCGGCTCCTCATTGACCTAGAGAGTATATATAGAGGCCAGGACCATTTGAGTAGTGTCTGTTGCCTCAAGATAGCCGAACTTACTAAGAAGATACTATAGACTACCTAAGATAAGGAATAAGTCTCCAAACACAAGGATGGATGAAGAAACTGTGAGTCCTAAAGGGAATTAGAAGTCAGTTTCTCAAATGGATGACAAAGAATTGGATCAGGTCAGAATACCTAATTCAAATGATGTCCCTTCCCTCGCCATGGTGTTTGGGGGACAGGAGGGCCGCAGCGCAAGCCAGCCTGCAACC
>NW_006294028.1:0-494 GCF_000327345.1 Myotis davidii
ACTTCATCTGTTTTCTCAGACGTCTTGGGGAGGTCGAGCAGGACCCCCCCACACACTCCCACCCATCAGCCCGGTCAAGCGCTTGGCTTGGTCGTGGGAGCTCCCACCATCTCAGCCAAGAAGACAGGTCTGTCCAGGCCGTGGTCTCGGTACTGAGGGATTAGTGGTCGAGAGGCTCCAAGAGAGGTGTTAGTGTGCGCTTCAGCCCCGGGAGGTACTTAATGTTGGACATTCTTTCCTTTCGAGGCAGGTGTCAAATATCTGATGGCCCAACCAGCTCGTTAATCCTGACAACTCTCCCTGCTCTGTGATGTTGGAATAAAGGGTGTCTGCCCCATTAATGGCAGCCTCCCAGCCTCGCATACCCCTCGTGCCCGAGACGTGCTGATGGCCTTCCTGGTGCCAGGAGCCAGGAGCCAGGCAACCTGCTCTGTGGCTGAGACGGGACAGTCTGTCCTCACGGCAGGAACACCATCAGGATCTGCTGAGATTGG
>NW_006294029.1:0-276 GCF_000327345.1 Myotis davidii
GCAACTGGCCTGGGTCGTGCTGGAGAAAGTCCACCATGGCAGGAACTGCTTCTCCTTTCGGGGCACAAGCAGAGCAGCTCCAGGGGCTGAGCATTGTTCTTGGAAGCTAAGCCGACACCCTGCCCCCCAAGGCCTTGCAATGACTCTACACCTGTTAGGTAGGCTGCAGAGCCCTCCTCTCTGGTCAGACCAGCTAGAGTGGGCTTCGTTCTCTGCAGTCGAACTACAAACACAACAGTATAAGTGTGTGTGTGTGTGTTGAGATGAACTCTGCTG
>NW_006294030.1:0-208 GCF_000327345.1 Myotis davidii
GTCATTGGTTTTTCATAGTAAGAGAAAATATATGGGTGGTAGTTCTGAAATTAGGTGGTGATTTTGGAATAGCTGCTAAAATAGACTTGAACTCCATGCTCTAAACTGTATTATATCATTACTAGAGGCCTGGTGCACAAAATTTGTGCACTCGGGCGGGGAGGGTGGTGTTTGTGTCCCTCAGCCCAGTCTATGCCCTCTTGCAGTC
>NW_006294031.1:0-704 GCF_000327345.1 Myotis davidii
CTCCCAGGATGTGGGGAACATTTACCAACAAAGACCATCTCTGCTTTATCACCTATTTACGAACAAAAGTCCTGGGAAGGCTTCCTACGTCCACCCGAGCAAATACCTCAAGGTATCTCCTGAATCTGAAGGTCCTTGCACGCTCCACGGCTGTAAATATGGTATGAGTAGAATAGTGTGACAGCCGGTATGTCTTTCATCTTCATAGTGATGCCAGATGTTATTTTAAGCACTTTAGATGGATTCAGTTACTTAAGTCGTAAGAAACCATTTATCACTAGTGTTACTACTGTTATATAGCAGATAATTGTGTGGATATTAATAACAATAATAGCACCTAATAACGATAATAATGAAGAGGCTGGGTTGCAGAGATACTTCATAATTTCCCTAAGACCACAGAGTTGGTGACAGTAATGCAATCCAAAGCTCCAGCCCATTCCTAAACTCCTAAAGGTTTTCATGTTTATGAACTTCGGATTGTCTTCATAGGGGTTTTATACCTGCCCCCCTCCTCCCACAACCCCGTGCTGCTGATCCTTCCATTTACATGTTCACTCTCACAACAGGAAGTACCAGGCCCTCTTTGCTGCCACAGGGCCACTCTCCATATCTGAGGAACCCCTTAGACTGTGAGTCCCTCACTACCATGAGCTCCTTCAGGCCTTATCTGGGCCTGAGGCCACCCTGCAGCCTCAATCCCA
>NW_006294031.1:824-1044 GCF_000327345.1 Myotis davidii
CCCCCCCACACACAATTTTCCCGTCCACCCAAATACCACCTTCCCAGGCCTTCACTGAACTATTGTCTATGTCCATGGGCTATGCATATATGCATATAATTTCTGCTTTAATCTCTGCTCAACCCCCTTCCCGCTGGAATTCCTCAGGCTGTGCCATGCTTCCGTGTCTGGATCTATTTTGTGAGTCAATTTATTTTGTTCATTAGATTCCACATACAAG
>NW_006294032.1:0-828 GCF_000327345.1 Myotis davidii
TGTGCGGCAGACACCATGAGTGAGAGAGTTGTTGACCCTTAGAATAGTAGACTCAGTATTTCTTTGGGTAAGACAGAATCATGGAAACTTTTATCCTTATATCTAACTAGTAGCCTGGTACACAAAAATTTGTGCACTCGGGGGTGGGGGTGCCCCCTCAGTTATTAAACATTTATCGGCACAACACTGACCACATTGGTGGTGGTGGTGGTCTTGTCAAAATGTGTTATATTATGCAGATGAAAATCTATTTAAACAGATTTGATGTAGATATTTTCAAAGATGGAATAATTGTCCCTGTCAACTATTTTAGTTGATTCATATTTTCACTAATTGTCATCATTGCAAAGTTTTCAGTCCCCATATGGATTGCTGGATATAATAGGTCATGTGGTGTCCTTGTCCTTTGTAGCCTTTGTTACCTTAATGACTCTAGTTTTCCATTTATATGTTTAAGTACCAACCTTACGAGCTTAAAAATGTAAGCTTTTAACACTGCTCTCTCTAAGCTTTTAACACTGTTCTCTCTGTTCCACATCCTTCCGATGAAAAGTGGAGTTGGGTTGCAGCACAGGAGAGGAATTCAGAAGGGGAATATTGAAGTAATGACTGCAGTAGGAGAAGAGGGAACCTATTTCCCTGGCCACAGGCGCTGGTGCCCTGGACCAGAGGGCTGGCAGCTTCTCTGGGTGGCTGCAGCCTGGGACCGCAGGCAGGTGGCTTGTCTGTCTCCTGGGCTGCAGCAGGACACAGGCGCTGGTGTCTGGACCAAAGGTGGGCAGCTTCTTTTTTTTATTTTTTATTTTTATTAAATCTTTATTGTTCAGA
>NW_006294033.1:0-730 GCF_000327345.1 Myotis davidii
TGTAAAAAATCAATAAACATATATTTAAAAAAAGAAAAAGTAAGAAACTGTTTCAATGTACCCTCTGTGAGTGTTAATTGACATTTGATAAAAAGCCCAGATAGCATGCAAGAGCATTTCAAAAAGGAAACACTACTTAACAGATGATGTTGAAACAAATAATTATCCATATAGTATAAAACTGGGATTCTAATTCATACCTCACCACAGACCCCCAGAAAAAAAATTCATTTACAAATGGATTAAGGATTTAAATATTAGAGCAACATTTGACATCTTAAAAATAAAGAATATATTTCTGGTTTCAGAGAAGAAAAAGATTTCCAAAAGAGAAAAAATTTATTTCTGTTAAAATAAAAATTGATCAATTAAATTGTATTAAGTTTTAAAGAATGCTATTAATCATAATATATGGCATGAAGTTACAAAAAGCAACAAAGTATGAGAAAAGCAACACATATAACCAATAATTTATTAGTATCCAGAATATATATAAAAGAATTCATTAAGAAAGATACAATAAAATTTAGAAATTGGACAAAAAACATAATAATTTCACATAATAAGAAATATTTATGGACAATACAATATCAAAAAGTGCTTAATCTCATTTTTGATTAATAAACTGCAAACTCAGATTAGTTTGAGATATGATTTTATAATTTATATTAAAAACTAAAAAGTTTGCCCTTAGCTTGTTTGGCTCAGTGGATAGAGCATGGGACTGCAG
>NW_006294034.1:0-306 GCF_000327345.1 Myotis davidii
CTGATTTTGCTCCAAACTTCCCTTAGCTGTCAGTCTGATCTCACTCCCAACTGCCCTCCTCAGCCAGCCTGGTTTCCTCCATCCTAACTGATGGCCCCCAACAGTCATCCTCTGATAACATGGTCACCAAAACTGTCCTTCCCTTCAGATCTAGTGGCCCCAAACTAACCACCCTGCCAGCCTGGTGGCCCCTAAGTTCCCTCTTCTTCTGGTTTGGTCACCCCCAATTGCCCAACCCTGCCAGCTTTGTTGCCCCCAACTGCTCTACCTTTCGTTGCCTTCAACTGCTCTCCCCTGCCAGCCTAA
>NW_006294035.1:0-208 GCF_000327345.1 Myotis davidii
AATAAGACAGGCAAAAAAAACCTCACAAAAAAACAAAAACAGAAAACTAACATAACGTTCACAAATTGTAAAACAAGCGTCCTAGGGAAGGGCTGGCGTGGAGGGCCAGAAACAGCCGTAGCAGTAACCTTAGCATGTCATCTCTAAGGAAGCATGTTATCTGCAGTTTAAATCCCAGCCGCTAGAGCAGCGGTTCTCAACCTGTGGG
>NW_006294036.1:0-236 GCF_000327345.1 Myotis davidii
AAATCAATAAAATATATTTTTAAAAAAAGAGGTAATATGCAATTTGACCCTCACGCCCTCGAGTCATCACAAGATGGCCGCCCCACATCATCACAAGATTGCCGCCCCCCCATGTCGTTACAAGATGGCCGGCAGGGGAGGGCAGTTGTGGGCGATCGGGCCATCAGGGGAGCAGTTAGGTGTCAATTAGGCCGGCAGGGGAATGGCTAGGGGTTGATCAGGCTGGCAGGCAGAAG